>NC_036841.1:19602646-19605369 GCF_002910315.2 Salvelinus sp. IW2-2015
GTAGCTGACATGGTGGTATGACGATATCCAACCCTTGTGTCTGTAGCTGACATGGTGGTATGACGATATCCAGCCCTTGTGTCTGTAGCTGACATGGTGGTATGACGATATCCAACCCTTGTGTCTGTAGCCGACATGGTGGTATGACGATATCCAACCCTTGTGTCGGTAGCTGACATGGTGGTATGACGATATCCAAATCACGATAGCGTATCACAGATTTAAAGTGGAAGTCAATTAAGTAAAGTTAATTTTGTTATCGCTTGTTTTTTTGTTGTAGAAACATAAATGGTTTGTTTCTGATTAACTAGTTTTTGGTTTATTTACAGGTGTCTGTAAAGGGGAAAGTAGGGGTACATGGAGTCAAAGATGTGTTCCTGGAGATTCCTAAAAACACTGTCATTGCCTACAGCATTGAGGAGATCAAGGTCAAACGCGATGGACACTTTGGTGAGGGAGTTTATGGTTCATTAAAATACTTGCATTCTTTGTTTTTCACGTTGGTACACCTTCATCGATCTACTAGTACAAAGCTACCCCCTCTATCCTTTAATGTGTGTATCCAGTACGCTGTACAGTCTGTCACAGCCTGTGTTTGGCTGGTTGTGGTTATAACTGGTTATATTCTATTACAGACACATTAATGTACACTGTGAAATTATAATATGTGAGCTAAACATAAACAAAATATATAATATATACACTGAGTGGACAAAACATTAAGAACACCTACTCTTTCCATGACAGACTGACCAGGTGAATCCAGGTGATGCTATTATCCCTTATTGATGTGTACAAATCATTAAGAACACCTTCCTAATATTGAGTCTTTGCCCTCAGAACAGCCTCAAATCGTCAGGACATGGACTCTACAAGGTGTCCAAAGCATTCCACAGGGATGCTGGCCCATGTTGACGTCAATGCTTCCCACAGTTGTGTCAAGTTGGCTGGATGTCCTTTGAGCGGGAAAAACCTAGCAGCATTGCAGTTGTTGACATAAACTGGTGCGCCTGGCACCTACTACCATACCCCGTTCAAAGCCTGGCACCTACTACCATACCCCGTTCAAAGCCTGGCACCTACTACCATACCCCGTTCAAAGGCACATACAACGTTTTGTCTTGCTCATTCACCCTCTGAACGCCACACACACAATCCTTGTCTCAGTTGGCTCAAGGCTTAAAAATCCTTCTTTAACCCGTCTCCTCCCCTTCAGCTACACTGATGAAGTGGATTTAACAAGTAACATCAATAAGGGATCATAGCTTTCACCTGGTCAGTCTGGGTTCTGATGGGTTCTGACTTTTCTAAATATTATTAATTCTCAGGTATCCTATTGAAATATTGAGTGCCATAGTCTGTTTCTACACCAGAAGTTAATGCTTATTAACGGGGCGGCAGCGTAGCCTAGTGGTTAGAGCGTTGGACTAGTAACCGAAAGGTTGCGAGATCGAATTCCCGAGCTGACAAGGGAGAAAATCTGTCGTTCTGCCCCTGAACAATCCACTGTTCCTAGGCCGTCATTGAAAATAAGAATTTGTTCTTAACTGACTTGCCTGGTAAAATAAAGTCTGTTGGGGGAATGTATATGGGGGAGGCAATTAAGCTTGGAATGTATTGAGTCACTGATAAGGGTGGAGAGATGTGGTTTAGTGAGGAATGGAGGTCAGGTATTGCCGGCATCACTTAATTTCATGCAGCCTTGCTAGTCTAGGAGATAAATCAAAGGCTATAACTATAACACAATTAGGATAACACCATCCTCCAGATCATGAAAAAAACTTTACAAAGTACTTTACAAAGTACCAAAGTTCTAGTGTACAAGTGTAGTTTCAAGTTCACTGGTTACAGTAGATCATTGGTGTAAGAACGTAATCTAACCCTGCTGTGTTCACTGGTTACAGTACATCATTGGTCTAAAACCATAATCTAACCCTGCTGTGTTCACTGGTTACAGTACATCATTGGTCTAACTCCAGTTCTGTCAAAAGGCAACAGACTGTAATAAATACTGGTTGAAACACTACAAAAAAATGTACATTGTGATGATGTTGAATAAAGTGGAAAAACATTCAACGTAATAGAATGTAGTATTTTTTTCAACCTACTTTTGACCTAAATCCAAAGACATTGTGAATGTGTTTGTTGAATTACGTTAGTTTACAACTCCAATCAAATGTAATCAAAACTAGACGTTGACTGACTGACATCTGTGCCCAGTGGTAAACAACACAAAGTTGTATTCAGATTGAGAGAATCAGAGGACTCACACTGCCCACTTTTTCAAAGTATGTTAGTTTCTATGAATTTACCTTAACAAGTTACAACAAAGTTGCTGCAATTGTAACTAAGGATGGGCATTCAGGGCTTCTGCTTCACCCAAATAACACAACATTCCCGTAGTCCATTCACTACAGCATCACTAACTTACAGGATACAAAAACATTACCACAAATCAATCAAATCACCAGATCATTTATACTCCAACTGGAAGGAAAAGAGGAAGGAGAAACATAGCTGCTCTGTCCGTCCAGTGGTGTCAATACCTTGATGAGAATGCTTTCCTTTTGGAGCGACACGACCGCGGACATTTGATGATCTAAAAGTGCCAGGTGTTCCAACCACCTTTCCAGAGAGGCACACCTCTATAAGCCCAAGAGAACATGGTTATTAGACCAATGAGTACTGTAACCAGTGAACAAAGACAGGGTTAGATTATGGTA
>NC_036841.1:19611197-19637755 GCF_002910315.2 Salvelinus sp. IW2-2015
CTGTGTTCACTGGTTACAGTACATCATTGGTCTAATACCATAATCTAACCCTGCTTTGTTCACTGGTTACAGTACATCATTGGTCTAATACCATGTTCTCTTGGCTATAGAGGTGTGCTCCTCTGGAAAGGGTGGGTTTGAAAAGGCCTGGTTTAGATCAATCAAAATGTCCGCGGTCGTGTCGCTCCAAAAGGAAAGCATTCTTCATCAAGGTAATGACACCACTGGACGGACAGAGCAGCTATGTTTCTCCTTCCTCATTTTCCTTACAGTTGGAGTATAAATGCATCTGGTGATTTGATTGATGTGGTAATTGTTTGTATCCTGTAAGTTTAGTGATGCTGTAGTGAATGGACTACGGGATGTTGGTATTTGGGTGAAGCAGAAGCCCTGAATGCCAATCCTTTAGTTACAATTGCAGCAACTTTGTTGTAACTTTTTAAGTAATTCATAGAAAATAACATACTTTGAAAAAGTGGCAGTTGAGTCCTCTGATTCTCTCAATCTGAATACAAACTTTGTGTTGTTTACCACTGGGCACAGATGTCAGTCAGTTCAACGTCTAGTTTTGAATTACATTTGATTGAGGTTGTAAACTAACGTGAATTCAACAAACACATTCACKATGTCTTTGGATTTAGGTCAAAAGTAGGTTGAAAAAAATACTACATTCTATTACGTTGATGATTTTTCCACTTTATTCAACATCATCACATGTACATTTTTTGTATTTATAACCAGTATTTATTTACAGTCTGTTGCCTTTTGACAGAACTGYAGAAACTGAGTGYTCATTTCRYGSTGCTGTCAMSCCTGCCAYCAGCCAKACGTTCCTCTCTGCTCCAMCTCCTCAAGACAACCATGGAGGACAGAGAGGCAGTCAGTGTGCTGGAGAATGTGGTGAGGCACTATTTCACTATTGCTMATTACAAGCACTTCAAATAAATCAGTGGAGCTTTAAAGAAAAGTCTCTGAGGTACTATACCACTCAGTATGTCAGTACCTGTCTTGAGCTCTATCCTTAAAACCTCCCTTCAGTTTCTCATCTACACTCTTGTATGGCTGTCTCTCTCCTCACAGCTGGATCAGATGTTGGTTGGTGAGACACCGGACATGGATGATCTTATGGAGGAGACTGAGAAGCAGATAGTCCAGGCCATACTGGAACTTTTACACAAGTCTGATGGAACAAATGAGAGACAGACAGACGACGAGTCACCCTCACTGCTCTGTTCCACCACCATCGAGAGACAGATAGACGACAAGTCACGCTCACTGCTCTGTTCCACCAACCTCATTGAGGGCCAGACGGACGACGAGTCACCCTCACTGCTCTATTCCATCACCATCGAGAGACAGATAGACGACGAGTCACCCTCACTGCTCTGTTCCACCACCATCGAGAGACAGATAGACGACAAGTCACGCTCACTGCTCTGTTCCATCAACCTCATTGTCAGTGCCATGAATGGTGAGATGGAGCACTATTACATTACATCATCTGTTTATCATTACGTGGATCAGTTCCGTTTCAACAACTTTTTTGATAATTACGTAACTTAACCTTTGACCCTGTCAACTGCAACACTTCCCGTTCCAGTTTCATGGCATGTGTTCACACGGCTCTAAATGAAGAAYTGTTCATTAGTAGCACTGGTGCTCCCAACTTTAAAAAAAAGTGTGCATATTTATMTTGTAGAAATGACAGATGAGGGTCTSTCTGTGTTGGGATCCTGTTGCAGTCCTCCAGTCTTAKAGGCCCTGCAGATCCTGGTGAGTTCACACTTCCCCTTTTGCTACACTGGTAAACAAGTCTGTATACATCTTAAAAAATACTTTACTGTATGTCCCAATCCCAATCGTCCCAATCATCAAWTTTRTTCTMACCAATCATATCAGATCTTTTTCAGAGCTGATCTGATTGTCTAAACGCAGCCATACAGGCATAATACAGNAATCATATCAGATCTTTTTCAGAGCTGATCTGATTGTCTAAACGCAGCCATACAGGCATAATACAGKAGTATATAATCTTGCTTGTCCTCCAGGTGCATCACGTGGCAGCAMGGAGTGGGGAGACCCTCTCTCTGAGAGAMGCAGGTCTGGCTGTTCTGACTGAGGAGGAGGTGTWTSYGAGGACAGAGAGWCTCTTTGGTCACTCTYAAGTTACACTGAAGAGAGAGGAGGACACACTGAGGACAGAGATGAAGGACCAGCCTGGATACCTTCCTCTAGTCATGAGTATCACTGTGAAAGGCCTGGCCTCTTTAGTGTAAGAGGGGAGAGAGAGAGAGAGGGAGAGAGGGAGAGAGAGAGAGAGTCCATGCAACTTGTAAATCCAGTTTGAACTGATACACTCAGTATTCTATTCCAGTATTTGACTCCTGCACTAGTTGAGCTGAAGAACTAGTGAACAACAGTGTATGTAACCTTGTAACACTTTCAATAAAGTTCAACAAACGATATCAGACGTCCCGACCTCCATTCTTCTAATCATTAGATAATACAACATAAAGGCACATTACAGAGGGAGGGAGGAGGGTCCTACATCTGAGCATCGTCAAGTGACCCACAAGACGAGAACAGAAGCAGAATCCTGTTAAAAATACTGTTCACCAGAATCATGTCCAAAGAATATTCAAAACATTTCTGTGAAGTCTGTTATTATTCTATACTCATTTGAAAGTGTAAACTTTGTCACATTACTGTGCTACCAGGTTCAAAAGGTATACTTATTAAAACAAAGAGGAAGTCCAGCACCCTGGTAATCTTGATGTCTAGAATACCAGGGTGATGAAGATGTTGTTCTTTTTAATAATGATTCTTTCCTCAGAGATAACATCCCCAATATGTGGAGTCAGTATGATGGTCCTGTCTTTCCTCAGAGAAAACATCCCCAATATGTGGAGTCAGTATGATGGTCCTGTCTTTACTCAGAGATAACATCCCCAATATGTGGAGTCAGTATGATGGTCCTGTCTTTACTCAGAGATAACTCCCAATATGTGGAGTCAGTATGATGTCCTGTGATGTCTGATTCACAGTGATTGAACAACGTAGACATGTTGTCATCAGAAAACCTCTCTGTGTGTGTGGGTGAGAGAGAGGGTGTGAGAGGGTATGTGTGTGGGTGAGAGAGAGAGAACGAGAGGGTGTGAGTAGGCTTATGTGTGGGTGAGAGGGTGTGAGTGGTATATGTGTGGGTATGTGTCTGTGCAATATGAATGGGAGAGTGTGAAGGAGGGTGAATATGAATATGTGTAGGAGGTGGGAGAGAATGGGTGTGTGGAGGCAAGCTATATGTTGTGTGTGAATGAAGGACAATGGATGAGGAAGTAGAGGAGAGGTGGTGATGAACTGGCTCTGGTTGGTAAGAGGGTAAGGATGGAAGGGTGGGACAAGCTTGGCTTGGGAGGCAAGGGGAGTAAAGATGGGAGGTGGGTAAAGCGTGGCTTTGGTGGGGTTAGGGGAGAACAGGGAGGGGGAGGGGGGAGGGGGATGGATTTGTTAGAGATAGAGAAGGAACAACTTAATTATACTAGATGTCATTGCATTTCTTTCTTTATGACTTGTAAAACCGTTACAAATTAGTCAGGTGCGGAACAGATTAGGAAAGGATGTCGAATCATTATTATTCCTTGTTGTCTTTACAAACTAAGATGTAATGTGGTTAATTGGTGAGAATGGAGGGGCTTTATCCAGGGATTAGGATGGGGTGACTGGGAGACCATCAAACACTTCTCTGAGGTGAGAGGGCTTTATCCAGGGATTGGGATGAGGTGACTGGGAGGGCATCAGACACTTCTCTGAGGTGAGAGGGGCTATATTCAGGGATTGGATGAGGTGACTGGGAGACACATCAGACACTTCTCTGAGGTGAGAGGGGCTATATCCAGGGGATTGGGATGAGGTGACTGGGAGACCATCAGACACTTCTCTGAGGTGAGAGGGCTATATTCAGGGGATGTGGGATGGGGTGACTGGGAAGAGCATCAGACACTTCCTTAGGTGAGAGGGGCTATATTCAGGGGATTGGGATGAGGTGACTGGGAGAGCATCAGACACTTCCCTTAGCGTTGAGAGGGCGTATATTCAGGGGATTGGGATGAGGTGACTGGGAGAGCATCAGACACTTCTCTGAGAGGTGAGAGGGGCTGTATCCAGGGGATTGGGATGAGGTGACTGGGAGAGCATCAGACACTTCTCTGAGGTGAGAGGGCTGTATCCAGGGATTGGATGAGGTGACTGGGAGAGCATCAGAACACTTCTCTGAGGTGAGAGGGGCTGTATCCAGGGGATTGGGATGAGGTGACTGGAGAGCATCAGACACTTCTCTGAGGTGAGAGGGGCTGTATCCAGGGGATTGGGATGAGGTGACTGGGAGGGCATCAGACACTTCTCTGGGTATGTGTGGGCCTCCACTCATCCCATTTCAGTCTCTCAGAGGACCCACTCACCCCAAGCAGTCCCACACCAGCCACTATACTTTCATTTACATTTATAAGGTAATACAAGCTGATAACAATACTTAAGTGGAAGACTTTCTTTAAATGTATGTACAATGTATGCACAGTTTCTTGTTGTTGGTACATTAGGAGCATAAAGGCATAGTGCTTCAAGTACAAAGATATACTTGGTGTTATGTAGTATTTTATTTATTTTCCCCACTGCTCTATATACAGTAGATGTATGTATGTATAGATGCTCTTCAGTGCATTCTGAAAGTATTCAGACCCCTTGACTTTTTCATTTTTTTTTTTTACTTTACCTTATTCTAAAATGGATTAAATAAAAAATGTCCTCATCAATCTAAACACAATACGCCAAATGAGAAAGAAAAACTGGTTTTATTTTAATTTTAGCAAATGTAAAAAATAAAAAACAGAAATACCTTATTTACATGAGTATTCAGAACCTTTGCTATGAGACTCGAAATTGAGCTCAGGTGTATCCGTTTCCATTGATCATCCTTCAGATGTTTTTACAACTTGATTGGAGTCCACCTGTGGTAATTCAATTGATTGGACATGATTTGGAAAGGTACACACCTGTCTATATAAGGTCCCACAGTTAAACAGTGAATGTCAGAGCAAAAACCAAGCCATGAGGTCAAAGGAATTGTCCTTAGAGCTTCGAGACAGGATTGTGTAGAGGCATAGATCTGGGGAAGGGTACCAAAACATTTCTGCAGCATTGAATGTCTCCAGAACACAGTGGCCTCCATCATTCTTAAATGGAAGAAGTTTGGAACCACCAAGTCTTCCTAGAGCTGGCCGACCGGCCAAACTGAGCAATCAGGGGAGAAGGGCCTTGGTCAGGAAGGTGACCAAGAACCCGATGGTCACTCTGACAGAGCTCCAGAATTCCTCTGTGGAGATGGGAGAACCTTCCAGAAGGACAACCATCTCTGCAGCACTCCACCAATCAGGCCTTTATGTAGAGTGGCCAGACAGAAGCCACTCGTCAGTAAAAGGCACGACAGCACACTTGGAGTTTGCAAAAGGCACCTAAAGGACTCTGACCATGAGAAACAAGGTTCTTTGGTCTGATGAAACCAAGATTGAACTCTTTGGCCTGAATGCCAAGCTTCACATTTGGCGAACCTTGGCACATTCCTCCTACGGTGAAGCATTGGGGTGGCAGCATCATGCTGTGGGGATGTTTTTCAGCGGCAGGGACTGGGAGACTAGTCCGGATCGAGGGAAAGATGAACGGAGCAAAGTACAGAGAGATCCTTGATGAAAACCTGCTCCAGAGTGCGCAGGACCTCAGACTGGGGTGAAGGTTCACCTTCCAAGAGGACAACGACTCTAAGCACACAGTCAAGACAATGCAGGAGTGGCTTCAGGACAAGTCTCTGAATGTCCTTAGTGGCACAGCCAGAGCCTGGACTTGAATCCGATTGAACAACCCTGGACAGAGCTTGAGGAGATCTGCAGAGAATGGGAGAAACTCCTTAAATATAGGTGTGCCAAGCTTGTAGGGTCATACCCAAGAAGACTTGAGGCTGTAATCACAACCAAAGGTGCTTCAATAAAGTACTGAGTAAAGGGTCTGAATACTTATTTAAATGTCTTATTTTGAATACATTTGCATTTAGAATATATTTGAAACTTCATGCACAGTGAAGAGTTTGTTGTTTGACTGAGAAGGGTGCAATTGCGGTCTGCAATTCCGGGCGTTCCTGCATGTAAGCATTCCTGCATCTGCAGGAACCCCTCTTTATACTTCTGTTGGTCCATATTTAAACTAGGACAGGCAGGAGATGGGGGTGCTCCAGTACAGTAGGTACCATAACTCTGGATGTCAACCACCGCCAAACCCCACAGATGAAGGAACCAATTGGATGCTTGAGGGGGGGCGTGCCCACATGCAGGAACACCCCAAATTGCGGGCAACAATCACACGCTATTGGAGAGACGAGCCATGTGCAACATGCAATCCCAGTTACAAGCCTGCTAGAGTTTGCGGCAGGCGGACGACCAATATCCACTGTCGTAGTACGGATGAAGCCTGAGCTGGAATGTGAAGCTAACTGAAGCTGGTTAGCTTTAGAAGACCTTGAGTAGAACTAGCTTTCTTTGTAGGATACCCCCCTGGTGTGCAGCCTGCAGCAGCCTATCATTTTAACTGAGGGGCAGCTCTGGTGTTTACCTAGGGTTAAGGGTCGGTATGTCTCCAGTCAGAACATCACTGAGGGTAAAGTCAGTGGGCAGGTATTTGGGTTTCTGCCAGATCCAGAAATACTTGAGTTTGACAACCAATAGAGAGGGACCAGTTTGTCTGAGTCAATCAGACTGGACACAGGGATCAGGCTGCATTCATCAACAGCAAACGTCATCGTAACAAACACCTTCAATGGAAGACAGACACAGAAATGGTCGAGGATGATGTCTCGGTTTGCAACTGATAACACAAATACGACAAGAACATAAAATAAAAAATACAATAACATATATACAGTTGAAGTCGGAAGCTTACATACACTTAGGTTGGAGTCATTAAAACTCGCTTTATTAGACCAATGATGTACTGTAACCTGTGAACTCGAATCTACACTTGCACACTAGCWCTTGTGTACTTCGTAAAGTTGATTTCATGATGTCAAGGATGATGTGCTCCTAATGGTGCTTAATGCCTGTTTTGTAATTCTAATTCTAATAGTAACCAATTGGAGATCAAAAGATTGAGAGGTGAGCTGACTGTCATTATACAGCAGATATACAGTTGAAGTCGGAAGTTTACATACACTTAGGTTGGAGTCATTAAAACTCGTTTTTCAAACACTCCACAAATTTCTTGTTAACAAACTATAGTTTTGGGCAAGTCGGCTTAGGGACAATCTACTTTGTGCATGACACAAGTCATTTTCCAACAATTATTTACAGACAGATTATTTCACTTATAATTTCACTGTATCACAATTCCAGTGGGTCAGAAGTTTACATACATTAAGTTGACTGTGCCTCTAAACAGCTTGGAAAATTCCAGAAAATTATGTCATGGCTTTAGAAGCTTCTGATAGGCTAATTGACATCATTTGAGTTAATTGGAGGTTGTACCTGTGGATGTATTTCAAGGCCTACCTTCAAACTCAGTGCCTCTTTGCTTGACATCATGGGAAAATCAAAAGAAATCAGCCAAGACCTCAGGAAACAATTTAGACCTCCACAAGTCTGGTTCATCCTTGGGAGCAATTTCCAAACGCCTGAAAGTACCACGTTCATCTATACAACAATAGTATGCAAGTATAAACACCATGGGACCACGCAGCCATCATACCACTCAGGAAGGAGACGTGTTCTGTCTCCTAGAGATGAACGTACTTGAAAAGTGCAAATCAATCCCAGAACAACAGCAAAGGACCTTGTGAAGATGCTGGTAGAAACAAGTACAAAAAGTATGTATATCCACAGTAAAACGAGTCCTATATCGACATAACCTGAAAGGTCGCTAGCAAGAGAGGAAGCCACTGCTCCAAAACCGCATAAAAAAGCCAGACACGGTTTGCAACTGCACATGGGGACAAAGATCGTACTTTTTGGAGAAATGCTTCTGGTCTGATGAAACAAAATAGAACTGTTTGGCCATAATGACATCTGGAGGAAAAGGGGGGCTTGCAGACGAAGAACAACATCCAACCGTGAAGCATGGTGGTGGCAGCATCATGTTGTGGGGGTGCTTTGCTGCAGGAGGGTCGGTGCACTTCACAAAATAGATGGCATCATGTGTAAGGAAAATTATGTGGATCAATTGAAGCAGCATCTCAAGACATCAGTCAGGAAGTTAAAGCTTGGTCGCAAATGGGTCTTCCGAATGGACAATGACCCCAAGCATACTTCCAAAGTTGTGGCAAAATGGCTTAAGGACAACAAAGTCAAGGTATGGAGTGGCCATCACAAAGCCTGACCTCAATCCTATATCAAATTTGTGGCATAACTGAGAAAGCGTGTGCGAGCAAGGAGGACTACAAACCTGACTCAGTTACACCAGTCTGTCAGGAGGAATGGGCCAAAATTCACCCAACTTATTGTGGGAAGCTTGTAGAAGGCTACATTAAACGTTTGACCCAAGTTAAACAATTTAAAGGCAATGTTACCATACTAATTGAGTGTATGTAAACTTCTGACCCACTGGGAATGTGATGAAAGAAATAAAAGCTGAAATAAATCACTCTACTATTATTCTGACATTTCACATTCTTAAAATAAAGTGGTGATCCTAACTGACCTAAAACGGGGAATTTTACTCTGATTAAATGTCAGGAATTGTGAAAAACTGAGTTTAAATGTATTGGACTTCAGACTTCAACTGTATAAACAAGTACACATTAAAGCCTCAGCTAATGAGCTGAGTAGCAGACTGGATAGTCTCAGAAATCAGGGCTAGGAGGCTGGCTACACAGCAGACTAATCAAAAGTAGTTCTTATTCGTAAACGTTTAGACGTAACGTTATATGCATTCATAATTCACTGTATCAGCCGCTACCTGTAGGCTGTATTCAGTTCGTCAAAATGACTTCTGCTGCATCCTGCAAGAGCAAGAGTTTCTACCGTTTCCTGGCTATGTCATGAGTGCCGAACCTGAGAGTCCATCGTTTCAAGTTGGTGAATGCTAGTAGATACGATAGCTAGAAATGTTTCTGTTCGCAAACGGAAAAGCAAAAAGTACACGAAGAAGTTAGTTCCACCCATTTTTTAGCCAAGTGCACAGGGATTGGTTGGGGAACTCTCGCGCACACGCTTATTTCTATCCACCTCTCTATCCTTTATCTCCTCCTGGCCTTTATCTCCGCCTCCTGGCCTCTTTTCTCCGCCTCCTGGCCTTATCTCCGCTCCTGGCTTTATCTCCACCTCCTGGCCGTTATCTCCACCTCCTGGCCTTATATCTCGCCTCCTGGTCTTTATCTCCACCTCCTGGCCTTTATCTCCGCCCGCCTCATCCTTTATCTCCCCTCTGGCCTTTATCTCCGCCTCCTGGCCCTTTCTCGCCTTGGCCTTTATCTCCGCTCCTGGCCTTTATCTCCACCTCCTGGCCGTTATCTCCACCTCCTGGCCTTTATCTCCGCCTCCTGGTCTTTATCTCCACCTCCTGGCCTTATCTCCGCCTCTGGCCTTTATCTCCGCCTCCTGGCCTTTATCTCCGCCTCCTGGCCTTTATTCCGCCTCCTGGCCTTTATCTCCGCTCCTGGCTTTATCTCCACTCCTGGCCTGTCTGTGACTGCACCACAATGACTTTGCACCAACCTCACAGTGAGAAATTGCATGATGATGATAATATTTTATTACATCTCCCTTCAGATGAGCTTGGCTCCACGAAGACATTTATCAAGGACCTCAGCCACCCGAGCCACTGCAGGTTCACCCTGATACCAGAAGGTGGGGTCAGTACAGGTGCATCAAAGCTGGGACCGAGAAACTGTTTGTACTAATATTTGTTAATTCATTCTTTTACTTTTTAGATTTGCGTGTATTGTTTTGTGTTGTTAGATATTACGTGCACTGTTGGAATAGGAACATAAAAATTTCGCTAAACCCCAATAACATCTGCTAAATATGTGTATGTGACCAATACAATTGGATTGATTTTATGATATATTAATGTATACGTAAATATATAAACTACAGTACATAGTATACTGTTATGATATGGGGGAGGTTAGTGTTAGGACACAGACAAACACACTATCCAGGTTCCACTTCACACTCCATCCTCCAGGGGGCAGCAGCAACCTTGTCGAATTGCTGAGCCTGGTTGATAAGCACATCTTGTTGCTGCATTAAGGTGATTGTGAGTGATTGTGGGTTGTTTTGGTGGCCATATTTATGTTTCATCACCATCAATGAAGAAATGATATGCGCTTGGACTGGCAGACCAACGAGGTCAAGACGGAGATGTTCCTGGCTGTCTCCTGGACACATGCGCATACCAACATAGTCCTCAAACGCTAATTTCTCAAATAAATGCACACATTCATTCAGGTTACAGACCGTGTAACTAGGCCTAGGACCCCTAGACGTAACGAGTCAGGTTACAGACCATGTAATTAGGCCTAGGACCCCTAGACATAACGAGTCAGGTACAGACCATGTAATTAGGCCTAGAACCCTAGACGTAACGAGTCTGGTTACAGACTGTGTAACTAGGCCTAGACCCAGACATAACGAGTCTGGTTACAGACCATGTAATTAGGCTAGGACCCTGAACATAACGAGTCAGGTTACAGACATGTAATTAGGCCTAGGACCCTAGACATAACGAGTCAGGTTACAGACCATGTAACTAGGCCTAGGAGCCCTAGACGTAACGAGTCTAGTTATAGACCATGTAATTAGGCCTAGGACCCCTAGACGTAACGAGTCAGGTTACAGACTGTGTAACTAGGCCTAGGACCCCCTAGACGTAACGAGTCGGTTACAGACCATGAATTAGGCCTAGGACCCCTAGACGTAACGAGTCAGGTTACAGACCATGTATTTAGGCCTAGGACTCCTAGACATATACGAGTCAGGTTACAGACCATGTAATTAGGCCTAGAACCCCTAGAGTAACGAGTCTGGTTACAGACTGTGTAACTAGGCTAGGACCCTAAGACAACGAGTCAGGTTACAGACCGTGTAACTAGCCTAGAACCTAGACGAACGAGTCTGGTTACAGACTGTGTAACTAGGCCTAGACCCCTAGACGTAACGAGTCTGGTTACAGACTGTGTAACTAGGCCTAGGACCCCTAGACGTAACGAGTCGGTTACAGACCGTGTAACTAGGCCTAGAACCCCTAGACGTAACGGAGTCTGGTTAGACTGTGTAACTAGGCCTAGGACCTAGAACGTAACGAGTCTGGTTACAGACCATGTAACTAGACCTAGGACCCCTAGACATAACGAGTCTGGTTACAGACCATGTAATTAGGCCAGGACCCTAGACGTAACGAGTCTGGTTACAGACCATGTAATTAGGCCTAGGAGCCCTAGACGTAACGAGTCTGGTTACAGACCATGTAATTAGGCCTAGGACCCTAGACGTAACGAGTCTGGTTACAGACCATGTAACTAGACCTAGGACCCTAGACGTAACGAGTCTGGTTACAGACCATGTAACTTAGACCTAGGACCCCTAGACGTAACGAGTCGGTTACAGACCATGTAATTAGGCCTAGGACCCTAGACGTAACGAGTAGGTTACAGACCATGTAATTAGGCCTAGGAGCCCTAGCGTAACGAGTCTGGTTAAAGAGACCATGTAATCTAGGCCTAGACCCTAGACGTAACGAGTCTGGTTACAGACCATGTAACTAGGCCTAGGACCCCTAGACGTTAACGAGTCTGGTTACAGCCCATGTAACTAGGCCTAGGACCTAGACGTAACGAGTCTGGTTACAGACATGTAATTAGGCCTAGAGCCCTAGACGTAATGAGTCTGGTTACAGACCATGTAATAGGCCTAGGACCCTAGACAAAAGTCAGGTTACAGACCATGTAATAGGCCTAGACCCCTAGACGTAACAAGTCAGGTTACAGACATGTAACTAGGCTAGGACCCTCAGAGTAACGATCAGGTTACAGACACTGTAACTAGGCCTAGGACCCTAGAACGTAACGAGTCAGGTTACAGACTGTGTAACTAGGCCTAGGACCCCTAGACATAACGAGTCAGGTTACAGACCATGTAACTAGGCCTAGGACCCTAGACGTAACGAGTCAGGTTACAGACCATGTAATTAGGCCAGGACCCTAGACATAACGAGTCAGGTACAGACCATGTAATTAGGCCTAGGACCCTAGACATAACGAGTCGGTTACAGACCATGTAATTAGGCCTAGGACCCTAGACATAACGAGTCAGGTTACACCATGTAATTAGGCCTAGGACCCTAGACGTAACGAGTCAGGTTACAGACCATGTAACTAGGCCTAGGACCCCTAGACATAACGAGTCGGGTTACAGACCATGTAATTAGGCCTAGGAGCCTAGACGTAACGAGTCAGGTTACAGACCATGTAACTAGGCCTAGGACCCTAGATGTAATGAGTCAGTTACAGACCATGTAATTAGGCCTAGGACCCCTAGACGTAACGAGTCAGGTTACAGACCATGTATTAGGCCTAGGACCCTAGACATAACGAGTCAGGTTACAGACCATGTAACTAGGCCTAGGACCCCTAGACATAACGAGTCAGGTTACAGACCATGTAATTAGGCCTAGGAGCCCTAGACGTAACGAGTCAGGTTACAGACCATGTAATAGGCCTAGGACCCCTAGACGTAATGAGTCAGGTTACAGACCATGTATTAGGCCTAGGACCCCTAGACGTAACGAGTCAGGTTACAGACCATGTAATTAGGCCTAGAACCCCTAGACATAACGAGTCGGTTACAGACCATTGTAACTAGGCCTAGGACCCTAGACGTAACGTTTTGGGTTATGGGCTTCCTAACAATACATTAAAAAAGCATTGTAACAACTATCAGCTATGCAAGTGACTCTGCATATAGCTTTGTAGTTTTTGAATTTTGTATGCTTTTTGAATGGTCTTCAATGGGCAAAAATGTAGCGCAATGGGCAAATATGTAGCGCAATGGTCTTCAATGGGCAAAAATGTAGCGCAATGGTCTTCAATGGGCAAAAATGTAGCGCAATGGTCTTCAATGGGCAAAAACTTCATGAAAGCCATCTGGCAGAAGTAAATACAAATGCGTTTTGATGAAAGCCAATATCACGGAAGTATGACGTAGGAATGTGTCATTAATTAATGTACAGTAGTTGGAATTGCTGTATTGATTTATTCATATTGTTTTATACATTTTTCTTCACACATGCATTATCTTGTTTTTTATATTTTTTACTCCTGCTGTAAGCCTCTTTGCAATCGTCAACAATACGTTATAAAATGTGACATTTCTGAAATTCATCCCTGGCGGTGCAGTTCATACATCCACTACGTAGCACAGGGAATGTTTCTAATCAGCTAAATCTTTCCTAAAGTGGCCAGGCCTTTCACAGCGATACTCATGACTARAGGAAGGTATCCAGGCTGGTCCTTCATCTCTGTCCTCAGTGTGTCCTCCTCTCTCTTCAGTGTAACTTYAGAGTGACCAAAGAGACTCTCTGTCCTCCCAAACACCTCCTCCTCAGTCAGAACAGCCAGACCTGCATCTCTCAGAGAGAGGGTCTCCCCACTCCCTGCTGCCACATGCTGCACCTGGAGGACAAGCAGCACAGGAATAAGCTTACATGCACTCTTTTCTAAAAGGCCATATACGACTAGAGGCTCAATCAAGCATGTGTGAACTCACCAGGATCTGCAGGGCCTGTAAGACTGGAGGACTGCAACAGGATCCCAACACAGAGAGACCCTCATCTGTCAATCCTGAAGAAATAAATATGCACACATAAAACTACAGTAGTGAACCTAGTTTCCCAGGAACTGATCAAATAATAACTGGAGAATCCTGTGTAAACTGCTCTCTATCTCACCGTCCATGGCACTGACAATGAGGTGGACGGCACTGAGAAGTGATGATCTGATCTCGTCCTCATCCTTCCCAACACATTGGTCTACAAGATCCAGTATGGCCTGGACTGTTTCCCTCTCAGACTCTTCCAGATCACCCAGGTCAGGAGTCTCACATCACACATCTGATCCAGCTGTGTGTGTGTGTGTGTGTGTGTGTGTGTGTGTGTGTGTGTGTGTGTGTGTGTTGTGTGTGTGGTGTGTGTGTGTGTGTGTGTGTGTGTGTGTGTGTGTGTTGTGTTTGTGTGTGTGTGTGTGTGTGTTGGTGTGTGTGTGTGTGTGTGTGTGTGTGTGAGAGAGAGAGAGTGTGTATGAAAGCAGAGAGTGTGTATGAAAGACAGGAGTGTGTATGAAAGACAGAGAGAGATGTTACATATATCCGGGTGAGATATTCATCCCTGCTATTAGGTGTGTTTGTGCCCAGTTTCTGTACGTCTCACTCACCACCTCTCCAGCACACTGACTGCCTCTCTGTCCTCCATGGTTGTCTTGAGGAGCTGGAGCAGAGAGGAACGTGTGGCTGCTGGCAGGACTGACAGCAGCTGGAAATGACCACTCAGTTTCTTCAGTTCTATCAACACACAAAACAACAGACAGACCATGTTACTTTGGCAAAGTGTGATCAATGTTTTTTTTATATCAAAAGTGTGGTAACTTCGTAATTACTAATTAAATAGAACAACTTAAATATTGAACATTCCATTCAGTAGACAACCTTATATGTTGACCAGCCGTTCCATTCAGTAGATTACATGTTGACCAGACGTTCCATTCAGTAGACTACCTGTTGACCACTAGACAGGAGACATTACCCTCCACTGGCATTATTACCTTTGTTCAGATTTAGGGGCTGTTTGCATCAAAGTCGCCTACCAGGTCCATAATTCCATCCTCTTCAATCTCGTAATTTGACCTAACCTTTTCAAAGCCCCCATTGTTGGCGAAGAAGGCACGCTCTGTGGACAAGAGCAGACAACAGTCATAACCAGTCACACACAGACAAATACAGTGGCTGTACTAAATACAGTGGCTGTACTAAATACAGTGGATATACTAATACAGTGCCTATACTAAATACAATGGCTATACTAAATACAGTGGCTATACTAAATACAGTGGCTATCTAAATACAGTGGCTGTACTAAATACAGTGGCTATACTAAATACAATGGCTATACTAAATACAGTGGCTATTCTAAATACAGTGGCTATACTAATACAGTGGTATCACTAAATACAATGGCTATACTAAATACAGTGGCTGTACTAAATACAGTGGATATACTACATACAGTGGCTATACTAAATACAGTGGTCTATATACAGTGGCTTTACTAATACAGTGGCTATTCTAATACAGTGGCTATCCTAAATACAGTGGCTTTACTAAATACAGTGGCTGTACTAAATACACTGTCTATACTAAAATCAGTGGCTATACTAAATACAGTGGATATACTAAATACAGTGGCTGTACTAAATACACTGGCTATACTAAATACAGTGGATATACTAAATACAGTGGCTATACTAATCAGTGGATATACTACATACAGTGGCTGTACTAAATACAGTGGCTATACTAAATACACTGGCTATACTAAATACACTGGCTATACTAAATACAGTGGCTATACTAATACTGCTATCTAAATCAGTGGCTATACTAAATACAGTGGCTGTACTAAATCGTGGTATACTAATACAGTGGCTTTACTAAATACACTGAGGAACATAGACACTGGCTGTGTACTTTATCATGGTACTTTACCATGCAGCTATACCTGGGACATTGATAAACCATACACTTCTCACCAAACTTTCCATCGCATTTGACCTTGAGTTCAATCAGACTGAAGGCAATGACAGTATATTCAGGAATCTTCAGCGACACATCACTATCTGTCTGAGTACTGCGCTCTGCTTCATAGAGGCCTGTGAAGAGAATGTCAATCAGTGAGAATCGTTTGGTGCACAAACGACCCAGATTCTAACCCAGACACCTATACTACACCATTACATCATCAGGAAGTGGTTCTAATGATAAAAAGGAAATTATCTATGTGGGAATTCAGGGCTATTCATTCATCACTGCTGAACAGACATCTGTGATCTGTCAATATGGTCCTGACATTTACTTTACTTATGTAGGCCTAGCTATCATAAAGTGAGATTGTTGAGATAAAAAATAGAGATAATGTAAATCTGTGTTGTCAGTTATACATTTATGATGTTTCCACTCATGAAATATGATGAAAACATCATTCATTCTCAGTAGGATGCCTGGTAATCTTTCCTCCTACCTTCACGCTCAGGGCCACGCGGGACGCTCATGTTGGCTCCTACATTGCCAGCTTCCGGACTTTGTTTGTGACCGGCAGGTGTGATGTCATAATCCTCTCGGTCAACACCCCTAATATTGCCCTGGGTTTCTCCCGGTCTGCTTGATCACAGGTGGGGTCATGTTCAGATGTCTGCAGGAGGGCCCAAATAAATTATATTATACAAAATATAGAGTGGGCAGCAATATTATTTAAAGGTACTAGTTATGCTTCTTACTAGAGGGTTATTCTTGAACTGCAATGTCTTTTACGTCCCTCGCCTTTGCAACCATGAAAAACACTTTAAAGGCTCTCTTCAATCTGTAACACTGAAGCGTTACGGATTACGCTAAAGAAATGTAAAAGTCCTTTCCGTTTGAGCGACATATGCAGTGTTTACCAGGGAAAATAATGATGCATTTCAATCACACTGTAAAGCTGGATTTCGTGATCCGGATTGAATACAGCCTTAAAATGACAAATAGTTTTAGTTGATATTGAACTGTTTATCAATGTGAAAACATAATATAAGTCTTTATATGCAAAACTTTATTTGTATGTGTTGTTTAAAGAACTTAAGGAAAGCAAATAGGCTTGTCCAGTAGTAGATGTAGAGTTGTGTGACATGTTTCGGGGTTTGAGACATCTATCTATTATTCTGAATGATAGAAAGTAATACAAGTATTTCATACATTGTATAGATCAACAAAAAAAGGAAGGCTATTAAATACTTTTTTATAATATATTAATTTTATAAAAATATAATATGTGTCATAAGTTTTATGTCATTATTGTTACCACCTTATAAAATCACTAATTAAAATATAAAACGCACTTAAGCTTCTCTCAATTGGCAAACTGTTGTTACTAGCTAATCACACCTGTAAGTACAGTATGTTAACATTTCAGGATTTTATTGATCAGTTGGTGTGTGTCTAAATAAAAAGTGTAATTGCTGTTACTCAATTTAAATGAAGGGATTACATTGTGAGCAAAATCCTTTAATATATCTCTTTAGTAAAACTATTTTTAAGGTGTTAATGGCCTTAGATTTGGACATAAACACGCATACTGTACATGTCGTCTCAAGTGTAAATGACCTTCCGTGGTCCGGACTGAATCTAGACCCTGCGATTCTTTAGTGTTATGACCTTCCGTGGTCCGGACTGAATCTAGACCCTGCGATTCTTTAGTTGTAAAATGACCTTCCGTGGTCCGGTGAATCTAGACCCTGCGATTCTTTAGTGTAAATGACCTTCCTTGGTCCGGACTGAATCTAGACCTGCGATTCTTTAGTGTAAATGACTTTCCGTGGTCCGGATTGAATCTAGACCCTATGATTCTTTAGTGTAAATGACCTTCCTTGGTCCGGATTGAATCTAGACCCTGCGATTCTTTAGTGTAAATGACCTTCCTTGGTCCGGATTGATCTAGACCTCTGATTCTTTAGTTGTAAATGACCTTCCTTGGTCCGGATTGAATCTAGACCTGCGATTCTTTAGTGTAAATGACCTTCCTTGGTCCGGATTGAATTAGACCCTACGATTCTTTAGTGTAAATGACCTTCCTGGTCCGGATGAATCTAGACCCTATCGATTCTTTAGTGTAAATGACCTTCCTTGGTCCGGATTGAATCTAGACCCTGCATTCTTTAGTGTAAATGACCTTCCTTTGGCCGGATTGAATCTAGACCCTAGATTCTTTAGTGTAAATGACCTTCCTTGGTCCGGATGAATCTAGACCCTGGATTCTTTAGTGTAAATGACTTCCTTGGTCCGGATTGAATCTAGACCCTACGATTCTTTAGTGTTATGACCTTCCTTGGTCCGGATTGAATCTAGACCCTATGATCTCTTTAGTGGAAAATGACTTCCTTGGTCCGGATTGAATCTAGACCCTATGATTCTTTAGTGTAAATGACCTTCCTTGGTCGGATTGAATCTAGACCCTACGATTCTTTAGTGTTATGACCTTCCTTGGTCCGGATTGAATCTAGACCTGCGATTCTTTAGTGTTACTGACCTTCCTTGGTCCGTATTGAATCTAGACCCTATGATTCTTTAGTGTAAATGACCCTTCCTTGGTCCGGATTGAATCTAGACCCTACGATCTTTAGTGTTATGCTGATTGTGATAGCAGTGAGTATTCTAAGCTGTATTCTAAGTATGAGAAAGTTGCTAAACCAGTACAGTTCACTTCTTTGTCATCTGACAGCACTTCAACCAGAAAACGTTCATTACAACCAGTATACAACCTGACCATGATGTCAGAAAAGATGCCAGCATGACCACATTGCAACCCCTTTTGCCCGCTGGTCTTGGTCTAAATATTGACTCCTTGGGCAGGTGAACGTGTGATTGTAGTTAACATACCAACCTGGACTCGGGATCGAAGTAAACGTAAATCTGTCTCTCTCCATATAGTGTAATATGTTACGTTTCGTATGTATTCATTTGTGGATGTCCATCATTCATTTCGTATGATATGTTATGAAATACGATTTGTATGACATGTTACTAATTGCAATTCGTACAATATGTTATGAATTTGCAATACGTATGATATGTTACAAATGTCACTTTGCTGTGGCTAACGTTAGCTAGGTGGCTAGATGGGCAACGTTAGCTAGGCGCTAGGGTTAGGGTCAGAGGTTAGGTTAAGGTTAGGAGTTTGGGCTAGGAGAAGGGTTAGCTAACATGCTAAGTAGCAAAGTGCTATTTGCTAAAGTTGTCTATGATGTGATTCGAACACACAAACTCCCTCCTTTTGTTTTTTGGCTCATGTAACCATACATATCTTTACTAATTTCAGTGTCACAGATTTACATTTACTATGTTACGTCTTTTAGGCCAGGCTGAATATACACTGAGTGTACAAAACTTTTACACCTTACTAATATTGAGTTGCACAGCCCCCTTTTACCCTCAAGAACAGCCTCAATTCGTCGGGGCAGGACGCTACAAGGTGTCGAAAGCATTTCACAGGGATGCTGGCCCATGTTGACTCCAATGCTTCCCACAGTGTGTCAAGTTGGCTGGATGTCCTCTGGTGGTGGTCCATTCTTGATACACAACTGTTGAGCGTGAAAAACCCAGCAGCGTTTGCAGTTCTTGGCACAATCCGGAGCGCCTGCACCGTTAAGGCACTTACATTTTTTGTCTTTGTCCATTCACCCTCTGAATGGCACAATTAATGTAGGAGAATATAACACATTAGATCTGGTGAAAGATAATACAAAGAAAAAAACATGCGTTTTCACATTTGTTTTTTGTTCCATCATCTTTGAAATGCAAGAGGAASGCCATTACATGAGTTAGGAGTCTARCCGCAATTTAGATGTTGGCCACTAGATGGCAGCAGTGTATGTGCAAAGTTTTAGACTGATCCAATGAACCATTGCATTAGTGTTCYGCCCAAATGTGCCTAATTGGTTTATTGATACATTTTCAAGCACATAACTGTGCACTCTCCTCAAACAATAGGATGGTATTCTTTCACTGCTACTATAAATTGGACAGCGCAGTTAGATTAACAAGAGTTTAAGCTTTATTCACATATAAGACATGTCTATGTTCTGGAAAGTTTGATGTTACTTACAACTGCCATGCTAATGACATTAGCACACGTTAGCTCAACCGTCCCGGTATAGGGATCCCGATCCTGTCTCCTCCCCTTCATCTACACTGATTGAAGTGGATTTAACAAGTGACATCAATAAGGGATCATAGCTTTCACCCAGATTCACCTGGTCAGTCTGTCATGGAAAGAGCAGGTGTTCTTAATGTTTTGTACACTCAGTGTATGTACAGTATAGGGCAACTCACTTGTTTTTCGAATAGTTAACCAACTCCTTCACTTCCACCTCCTCTTTCTTCAGTCTGCCAAAGGACGACTCTTGTTCGCTGAAGCTTTTTAAGCCCAAGTTAAGTTTTAAATCAGCTGCCAATCCCTCCACATTTCCTTCTGAGTTCATTTCTTTCTTGTCACCAAATGTCCCACTGTGGTCCACGAAGTCAGACTCCTTCACATCTGAGGGAACATTCAACATTAGAATAGACACATGATCATTTTCATCATTTATCATAAAGGGGGRAATTCAGACCTGAGTTATGGGCACATACATTTCATTCATTTCACTTCTATGCACTTTTCTCTCTACACGTATTCTGACCTTGCACTTAAGCATGGAGAAACGCAGGTGGCAGACAGATATTCATTTGCGGTGGAGATCACAGACATGGAGGTGTGTCTACAGATACACCGTATTCTGACCTTGATTTAATTCCCTCATAATTCCACCACCTTCACACACAAAGAAACCATGAATAAAGTTGAGCAACCTGTCGGTTCCAGGTGGAAAAACATCGACTTGGTCGCAGCTCCTTCCCCCTCTACACCCCTCTCCTTCCCCCTCTACACCCCTCTCCTTCCCCCTCTACACCCCTCTCCTTCCCCCTCTACACCCCTCTCTTGGTCCTTGGTCCTGCGTAGCTCAGTCGGAAGAGCATGGCGCTGTGGCGCTATTTTACTCACGTTAGTCTGTCAACCATGTCCAATCACCCAGCATCTCCATGTCTACGTTTCAAAAGCCAATCATGTATATAGCCATAGCTCACATTACCTATAWACCAATGAGAGGCGGCTGGTAGCATAGCGGTTAAGAGTGTTGGGTCTGTATCCGAAAGGTTGCAGGTTCAAATCCCAGAGCCGGGAAGGTGAAAAATCTGTCGTTCTGGTCTTGAGCATGGCAGTTAATCCCCAACAACTGCTCCCCATGTCCCAGTGATGTTGATTAAGGCAGCCCCCCACATCTCTTTTATTCAGGACTGTCTGTAATCATGGTCGCATCCAAGATAATGTAGAAGTGTTTAGAAACATATTATATTCTTATTTACAATAAAAGTGACTCCAAAATGACATTATTTTTATCCCGGAAAGTTGCCATATTCAAATGCTCAGGCCCAAAGTGAGGAGTAGCATGAGTACTGGAATTTATTGTCAGATATTTCACAACAAAAACATGCTAGCAACAACAACATGATTTTCCCTGTACCCTGCAGTTACATATGCATACATGTTACTTAGAAACTCCTTCTATCTAAGCCATTGTTATTGTACCATAACAAGTCAATTGTTAACCTGGGCGTTTATTTTATTATATCACTGAACACAAAAGGTGCTTATTACAGACAGGCTTTTTTTGCCAGGTGTCTATTTCCTTAATGTACACAGCTTTTGCTAATTTGCATACCGATATTTAATTGTTTAATTCCAGCTCTCACTTCCAGCATTTTTATCAATTTCYTCATTTTCTGCAATAATGTGTTGTCATTTACACACTGTTACTTTTATTTTGTCTTAGTATGGCACTATTTTCGATTTGTTTTGTTATTTTCCTTGACAGAATCGTTATTTTCCTCTTTGACTGTGCATTGTCGTCGGGCATTTTCGTCAGTTCTTTTTCGCCAATGGATGGCGATCGGACGATTTCGTGGGTTTGTACTCGTAAAGTTGTTGACTGTTTTTGTACTTGCCAGTTATCTTGCAGTTCTCAGCTGTTGCAGGCAATGACTAGCAGTTTCTTACTGGCGATAAAAACGGTTGATTGACATCATTTCCCCCCCGACTCATTACTAATTATTTAATGTAACAAACAAACATAAACCTTGTAAACAATTCATTTACATTACAATTGGCGTTTATTTGAAATAAGCAATATTTGCTGAAATGTGTGCCATTGCCAGGCTATTAAAACGGACAGGCAGTTATTTCAGACCGCGTTTAGCTGAAGTTTTACGGTAAAACAAAAGAGGATATTGTAAGCAAATTGTTCCCGGAGGTCAGGGTTGCCATGTCCGTTATTCCTGTTGCAGCCTGCTGAGTGTGCCGATGTTTGTGTGTGTAGAGAGAGAACTGCAGCAGGCAGCTTAGTCTAAGGGTCTCGGGGGCTGCGTGAGTGGAAATTTGAAATGGAAGTTATGGAACTGCCTCGAGTGATTCTGTTTGTGGGAAGAATCCTCAATGAAACTTACATTAAATGTGGAGAATGACACATTTGCAACTGTTGCCAATCAAGTAGCCTATTAATTGACATGCCATTTGAGGCTACTGTAATAAAATCATTTGACAAAATAAATATGTTGAAATGACTATATCGCTGGAGTCAATGAAAATCAATTTGTGCCACTTGTGTAGCCTACTTGGAGCTGGCATGCAGATTTCATAAGTAGCTTATAACTGCAGTTTATTGTTGTTGTTGCCTTGTGTTTTTTATGCAGTTATTAATGGCCATGTTTAGTTCATTAAATTGTAAGTTATCAAAGCTCTATCGCAATTGTCATCAATTGTTAGAATGCATTAGATTGACGGTAACAGTCAGTCAGATTAGGCTACAGGTAAACAAACACTGCGTTGTTGACGAGGCATATTCAGTTCATATACATATTATTCATATTTAATTCAGTGATTGAAATGATGACCTCATCCCCAGTAGCCTATTCCAGCAGGCTATTGGTTAACACAAGCGCCTGTCTGTGGGGCTGCTCTGGTGTTTACCTGGGTTTAAAGGATGTATCTATAATTATGTACATGTGCTAAATGGATTTATTTACAATTATAAACCGGGTTCGAGCCCTGAATGCTGGTTGGCTGAAAGCCATGCTATATCAGACCAATATACCAAAGGTATGAAAAAACACTTATTTGTGCGTTCTAATTACGTTGGTAACCAGTTTATAATAGCAATAAGGCACCCAGGGGTTTGTGGTATATGGCCAATATACCACAGCCAAAGACTGTATCCAGGCACTTGGCGTTGCATCATGCTTAACAACAGCCCTTAGCCGTGGTATATTGGCCATATACCACACCCCTCAGGCCTTATTGATTAATCATAGGATCCCTGTCTTATAAGAGTTGATTGTTTATCTTGTCATTATTGTACTGCCGTGTATTGTTTATATGGTCTCTCTTGAGTTTAATATTGACATCCATTGATGGAAAATAATCTGATGAGTTTAATAAGGGCAAATTATATTTTCTCTTGCGACATATTCAAATTCCTTTATTATATCATGTTATAGTTTACAATAAATATTATTTGGATGAAAACCGAACTTTGCTTCTAACGTCATTACAAGTTACGTGAATATTCCTTCTTAATTGGTTCGATAACGTTATGGAAAAAGGGTTTATTGCTGTAGGAAATTAAAGGTGGGTTTTGAGTAGTCAACGTTCTGGGAATTTTTTCAGACCTGGCAACCCTGCCGGAGGGCCTTTTTTTAAATGATTTTTTTTATTTTACCTATATTTAACTAGGCAAGTCAGTTAAGAACACATTCTTATTTTTAATGACGGCATAGGAACAGTGGGTTAACTAACTTGTTCAGGGGCAGAATGTCACGTTCGCCGTATGGAGAGAGAGAAGGACCAAGGCGCAGCGTGATACGAATAAATTTTTATTTATTTAAAACGAAACGAAGAACACTTAAACAAACTAATCAAAACAACAAAACGAACGTGAAGCTATATATATAAAGTGCAGACACAAGCAACCAATACATAGACAATAACCCACGAAATACCCAATGGAATATGGCTGCCTAAATATGGTTCCCAATCAGAGACAATGATAAACAGCTGCCTCTAATTGAGAACCAATCTAGGCAACCATAGACATACAAACACCTAGACTAGAAAACACCCCATAAACATACAAAACCCCTAGACAAGACAAAACACATAATCCCCCATGTCACACCCTGACCTAACCAAATAATAAAGAAAACAAAGATAACTAAGGCCAGGGCGTGACACAGAATGACAGATTTTACCTTGTCAGCTCGGGGATTCGATCTTGCAAACTTTCGGTTACTAGTTCAACGCTAGTCCAATGTTCTGGTGTTTACCTGGGTTTAAAGTTTGTCTTCAGGTTCTCCAGAATCAGCACATCACTCAGGGAAAGCCTCTGGACTGGTATTTCGGTTCCTGCCAGAAGCATCCACATCTGGGCTTGGTCTTCACAATGAGTGAGAGGAGATTCAGTTACCAGAGCTGTCGTTCAGACTGGACACAGGGATCAGGGTACCGTTAGAATCTACTTCCTTCAACATGGATTTTACGGCATTGGAAATCATGATGGTGGTGGATCGTGTTTCTGGCTGCAACAGATGACAAGACACAAATGACAAAGATGTCTAAGAAACAAACTAAGATGAACACATGAACACTCAATCAATACAACAGCTTCTGAAGAGTATTCTAAATACATTTCACAGTTGGCAAGACACTCACTAATGCAAACACAATCTCTTTGAAAGGTTCACTTTCCCTGGGAAAAGAGTGGATCAGAACAGAGTAGCATTGCTTTTGACAAGACAGGAATACAAACAGGAAATCATTTCAGTCAAAAATGTTGGTCATTCAAGACAATTTTTTCCTGATCGCAACACTACAAAGAGCTTCAATACCTGGTTCCCACTGCTTCCTCTGGGTCCTTATGACTTAGAGATACGTTATTAAGAATGAGATATGAGTACGTCTGAAATGCATTAGCTAAGAGTTCATTACATACTAGTAGGAGGAGGAGTCTCTTAATCTTAACCCCTTCCTGGGAAACTGTCCCGTTAGACTCTTACATTCCTGCTCTTCACTTCTGTTTTATTTCATGAGAAAATAACTTCACTAGAAGCAGGCAGAACTACATGCCACATTACTGGGAAGTATATTCTGGTTTGATGTGTTGTCATCCTCATAGCAGTGAAGCGGTGTTGGGGAGTAGTTCTTACATGTAATAGCTCAGTAACTCATCCACTTTCACTTTCACTTTCTTCAGGCTACGGAAGCACAGCGTCGTCTTTACACTGCTGCTCCTCGCTGTTTATTATCTATGCACAGTCACTTTACCCCTACCTACATGTACAAATTACCTCAACTAACCTATACCCCCACTAATAGACTCTGTACCGGTACACCCTGTATATAGCCTCGTTATTGTTATTTTATTGTGTTACTTTTTAATAATTTTTTACTTTAGTTTATTTGGTAAACATTTTCTTAATTCTTTCTTGAACTGCATTGTTGGTTAAGGGCTTGTAAGTMAGCATTTCACTGTAAGTCCACACCTGGTTTGTATTTGGTGCATGTGACGAATAAAGTTTGATTTGATGAGGAATGTTTTCTTTAAGGCCCTGTACACACTGAAGGTGAAGAACTAATAATGCACAACGCATTTGGTAAAACTGTTTTGATACAACAGAGTGTTTCTGCACAAACAGCATTGTGGAGACATTGCACAATGGTTGTGTGAAATATTTTGTGTAGATGAACTCTGTTATAGCACAAGAATATCAGTATTAGCCKACTGTATTTTAAGGCTCCAGAGTGGCGCAGTGGTCTAAGGCACTGTGTCTCAGTGCTAGAGGCAAAACTGCAGACCCTGGTTTGATCCTGGGCTGTATCACAACCGGCYGTGATCGGGAGTCCCATAGGGCAGCGCACAAATGGCCGAGCATCGTCCGGGTTAGGGGAGGCCGGGGTAGGCTGTCATTGTCAATAAGAACTTGTTCTTAACTGATTTGCCTAGTTAAATATTATTATTATTTTTTTTAAAGTATCATTCACAACCTTTGTGTCCAATGTGTGGTAAATCAGTTGTCCAACCTGAGTGTGTACGGGGCCTAACTGTTACTACAGGGTCAGAAAGTCACATCCATATACTTCACCACTGTACTGTAGGAGAGTCCAACACCAACAGACAGCTATCTCACATATTGGGGATGTTATCTCTGAGTAAAGACAGGACCATCATACTGACTCCACATATTGGGGATGTTATCTCTGAGTAAAGACAGGACCATCATACGATCCCACATATTGGGGATGTTATCTCTGAGTAAAGACAGGACCATCATACTGACTCCACATATTGGGGATGTTATCTCTGAGAAAGAATCATTATTAAAAAGAACAACATCTTAATCACCCTGGTATTCTAGACATCAAGATGACCAGGGTGCTGGACTTCTTTTTTTTAATAAGTATAATTTTGAACCTGGAGCACAGTAATGTGAGAAAGATTACAATTTCAAATGTGTATAAATAATAACAACTTGTTTTTGGGACATGATTCTGGTGAACAGTATTTTGAACAGGATTCTGTTTCTGTTGTTGCCATAGGGTCACTTGACAATGCAAAACATGTAGGACCCTCTCACCCCCCAAAA
>NC_036841.1:19637780-19650436 GCF_002910315.2 Salvelinus sp. IW2-2015
AGTTCCAAAGTGCAATAACAGTTCTCAAGGTCAAGTTTTAGTTTCAGTTTGAACAAATCCAGAGCCTTGCAGTAATAACACACACAGCACAGGGTTTCTGATGACAACATGTCTGTGTTGTTCAATCACTGTGAATCAGACATCACAGGACCATCATACTGACTCCACATATTGGGGATGTTATCTCTGAGTAAAGAATCATTATTAAAAAGAACAACATCTTATCACCCTGGTATTCTAGACATCAAGATTACCAGGGTGCTGGACTTCCTCTTTGTTTAATAATAATTTTTGAACCTGGAGCACAGTAATGTGAGAAAGATTACAATTTCAAATGTGTATAGAATAATAACATACTTGTTTTTGGGACATGATTCTGGTGAACAGTATTTTGAACAGGATTCTGTTTCTGTTGTTGCCATACGGGTCACTTGACAATGCAAAACATGTAGGACCCTCTCACCCCAAAAATGTATCTAATTTAACTGTACAGTCTATAAAAATAGGAATGTGTATATGTGAACAGTGTGTAAATAGTATTTTTGTTGTCTTTTGGTGTCTTCCAATATACACTGAGTATACCAAACATTTGAAACACCTTCCTAATATTGAGTTGTACCCCTCAGAACAGCCTCAATTCGTTGGGTCATGGACTCTACAAGTGTCCAAAGTGTTCAACAGGAATGTTGGCCCATGTTGACTCCAATGTTTCAAACAGCTGTGTCAAGTTGGCTGGATGTTCTTTGGGTGGTGGAAATTCTGATACACAACTGTTGAGCGTGAAAAACCAGCAGTGTTGTAGTTGTTGACCAAAACCGGTGCGCCTGACACCCACCACCATACCCCGTTCAAATGCACTTAAATCTTCTGTCTTGCCCATTCACCCTCTGAATGTCACACATACACAATCCATGTCTTAATTGTCTCAAGGCTTGAAAACGTTCTTTAACCGTCTCCTCCCTTCATCTACACTGACTGAAGTGGATTTAACAAGTGGATCAATAGGGATCATTCACCTGGATTCACCTGGTCAGTCTATGTCACGAGAGAAACAGGTTTCTTAATGTTTTGTACACTCAGTGTATAACATTATTTTAATGTAATATCTTATGTTGTTCTGTCTATAACCGTTCTGTAATTTGTCATGTGTTTGTATGTTTCATGTGGACGCCAGGAAGAGTAGCTGCTGCATGTGCAGTATCTAATGGGTCCTAATAAACTAACCACCTGTAACGATTGTCGTCGGAGGAGAAGGAGAAGACCAAGGTGCAGCAGCTGGTGAGTATTCATAATTCCTTTTAATGAATACGAATACTAGAACAAAACACCAACACAGTGGGAACAGGCTACCTAAGTATGATTCTCAATCAGAGACAACGATAGACAGCTGCCCTGATTGAGAACCATACCAGGCCAAAACACACAGAAATACAAAACAAGGACAACATAGAACACCAGACATAGAATGCCCACCCAAACTCACGCCCTGACCAACCAAAATAGAGACATAAAAAGATCTCTACGCGTCAGGCCCCCCCCCCCTGTAATGTCCCACTTCATGTTGTATTATCTAATGATTAGAAGAATGGAGGTCGGGACGTCTGATATTGTTTGTTGAACTTTACTGAAAGCGTTACAAGGATACATACACTGTTGTTCACTAGTTTTTCAGCTCAACTAGTGCAGGAGTCAAATACTGGAATGAAATACTGAGTGTATCAGTTCAAACTAGATTTACAAGTTTCATAATATATGCCATTTAGCAGACACTTTATTCAAAGCAACTGACAGTCATGCGTGCATACCTGTTACGTATGGGTAGTCCTGGGGATCAAACCCACTACCCGTGCCATGCTCTACCAGCTGCACAACAGAGGACCATATTCTCTCCTCTCAATTCAACATGAGGACAGGGAAGAATAACCATCTTCATCTACTTTCCAGCATAACAACTATGATTGTTCTCTTTGAATACATATATTTCCCCCTGATTTGCTTTGAGCTCTGTGTTATTGAAGAATAACATCAACTGCTAACAATTTCTATATACAGTGATGTAACGATCTGCAAATAGTTAAAGTACAAAAGGGAAAATAAATAAACATAAATATGAGTTGTATTTACAATGGTGTTTGTTCTTCACTTGTTGCCCTTTTCTTGTGGCAACAGGTCACATCTCTCTCCCTTCCCTCTCCTCCCCTCTCCCTCTCCCTCTCCCTCTCCCTCTCCCTCTCCTCCCTCCTTACACTAAAGAGGCCAGGCCTTTCACAGATACTCATGACTAGAGGAAGGTATCCAGGCTGGTCCTGCATCTCTGTCCTCAGTGTGTTCTCTTCTCTCTTCAGCGTAACTTTAGAGTGACCAAAGAGACTCTCTGTCCTCCAAACACCTCCTCCTCAGTCAGAACAGCCAGACCTGCATCTCTCAGAGAGAGGGTCTCCCCACTCCCTGCTGCCACATGCTGCACCTGGAGGACAAGCAGCACAGGAATACATATATGCTTCTTTTCTGGGTCATTCTTGAATTAAGGTGGCATTTGCATCCCTTGACTTGGCAACAATGACAAACACTTTACAATTACAAATAATGAGAGATTATACATTGAATTGATATTGATATTTGAACTGATTTAGATCAATGTGAAAACAATGGAAGTCAAGTCCTTTATACTGCAAAACTTATCTTAGTGACATGTTTTTGGGATCTATTATCTTGAATGTTATAAAAATTAACAAAAGTTTTTAATAGATTTTATAGATCAATAAAAACAAAATAAATATGTTGTTACCCTTGAACATCACTCATTACAAAGATATATATATCTACAAAGTAAACAAAATAATGAATACACTGTATATAGATCAATAAAGCAAAGAAGGCCATTCAAAATATATATATTTTTACTACTATTATGTGTCCCTAAGTTTTATGTAATTAGTGTTACTGCCTTAAACATCACTCATTACAAAGATATACAAGGACCTTGAGCATTCCTTCCTGTGGCAAACTGTTATCAGGAGAGGGGTCAATATTAAAGAAGATTATTAGCTAATCACACACCTTTAGTAGTCATCAATGTTATGATTCCAAAGATAATTTGTGTGTTTAAAAAACATATCATTGTGTAACTCAATATTAAATGAAGGGAAATTACACTCTGAGCAAAATTATTAATCAAATCTTTTTAGTAAATTATTAAGTCAATTATTTTAAAGGTTAAATGACCTTAGATTTGAGATCGGTGGCCTCCATTTAAGAAATTCCTAAATTACTTACAAAAAGTAATTGGTGAGACCTATACTTTGATGCAACACATCATTCCGGGCAGCCCCACCACTATCCAGTAGATGCGCTGTTCTGCATGTAATTCTGGCTTTCATTCATGTCACAACATTATATCAGTAAGCAAACACATTTGATTGTAATTGCTTGAGCTAATAAAGCATACAGTACGTGTTCGCTTCCCTGTTGTATTTATTTTGGTAAATGTTGTTTGAGGAAAGGCAGCTCCCTAATGCAGCTGTTTCATTGTCACTCAGTGATCTGTTGTGGAAAGGCTAGCCAGGGGAAAGCCCTCATTGATCTACTCTGGTTGTGCGCAATTGGCTGCGCTTGATTGGCGCATTACCAATGGTTCAGATGGGTGAGTGAATGCATTGGACAGTGCAACAGCACGTACTGATACTCAGTTCAGCTGTAGCCCAACAGCATGTACTGGGAGACTCAGTCAGATGTAGCCCAACAGCACGTACTGGGAACTCAGTCAGATGTAGCCCAACAGCACGTACTGGGAGACTCAGTCAGATGTAGCCCAACAGCATGTACTGGGAACTCAGTAGATGTAGCCCAACAGCAGTACTGGGAGACTCAGTCAGATGTAGCCAACAGCACGTACTGGGAGACTCAGTCAGATGTACCAACAGCAGTATGCTAGCTCAGTCAATGTAGCACAGCAAGTACTGGGAGACTCAGTCAGATGTAGCCCAACAGCACGTACTGGGAGACCAGTCAGATGTAGCCCAACAGCACGTACTGGAGGACTCAGTCAGTGTAGCCCAACAGCACGTACTGGGAGACTCAGTCAATGTAGCCAACAGCACGTACTGGGAGACTCAGTCAGATGTAGCCCAACAGCACGTACTGGAGACTCAGTCAGATGTAGGCCCAACAGCACGTACTGGGAGACTCAGTCAGCTTAGGCAACAGCACGTACTGGGAACTCAGTCAGCTGTAGGCCACTTGGGTGCTGCTATAGAGATTCATTAGTAGTGCTGCCCAAGAAGGCTTGATGTAATTTGCCACAGATAAATAGATGTCTTATCTCCTGTAGCAAATTCATAGTTGTTTATCGTCTTCTAGCTAGCTAGCCTGAAAAGTCATCATACATCATGTCAACAATCTTCTAGCAAATTATTTAAACTTGAGAGAATGTATCTAATTTAACTGTACTGTGTAATGGCAGTCTATTTCGTCCTCCTCATCGGACGAGGAGAGGCGAGAAGGATCGGAGGACCAATGTGCAGAGTGGTAAGTTTCCATGATATTTAATAAACACGAAAACAATACAAAAATAACAAACGAACATACCGTAACAGTCCCGTGTGGCGAAACACTGACACAGGAACAAACACCCACAAACCAAACGTGAAACCCCGGCTGCCTAAGTATGATTCTCAATCAGGGACAACGATTGACAGCTGCCTCTGATTGAGAACCATACCAGGCCGAACACAAAAACCCAACATAGAAAACACACATAGACAACCCACCCCAACTCACGCCCTGACCAAACTAAATAAATACAAAACAAGGGAAATAAGGTCAGGAATGTGACATACTGTCTATAAAAATATGAATGTGTATATGTGAACAGTGTGTAAATAGTATTTTTTGTTGTCTTTTGGTGTCTTTCCAGTGCCATGCTCTACCATCTGCACAACAGAGGACCATATTCTCTCTCTTTCAATTCAACATTGAGGACAGGGAAGAAAACCATCTTCCATCTACTTTCCAGCATAACAACTATGATTTGTTCTCTTTGAATACATATATTTCCCCCCCTGATTTGCTTTGAGCTCTGTGTTATTGAAGAATAACATCAACTGCTAACAATGTCTATATACAGTGATGTAACGATCTGCAAATAGTTAAAGTACAAAAGGGAAAATAAATAAACATAAATATGAGTTGTATTTACAATGGTGTTTGTTCTTCACTTGTTGCCCTTTTATTGTGGCAACAGGTCACATCCCTCTCCCTCTCCCTCTCCCTCTCCCTCCCTCCTTACACTAAAGAGGCCAGGCCTTTCACAGTGATACTCATGACTAGAGGAAGGTATCCAGGCTGGTCCTGCATCTCTGTCCTCAGTGTGTCCTCCTCTCTCTTTAGTGTAACTGTAGAGTGACCAAAGAGACTCTCTGTCCTCCCAAACACCTCCTCCTCAGTCAGAACAGCCAGACCTGCATCTCTCAGATAGACGGTCTCTCCACTCCCTGCTGCCACGTGCTGCACCTGGAGGACAAGCAGCACAGGAATACATTGATATGCTTTATTCTTGAATTAAGGTGGCATTTGCATCCCTCGACTTGGCAACAATGACAAACACTTTAAAAAGACAAATAATGAGAGATTATACATGTTTGAATTGATATTGAACTGTTTATCAATGTGAAACACAATGGAAGTCAAGTCCTTTATACTGCAAAACTTTATCTTAGTGACATGTTTTTGGGATCTATTATCTTGAATGTTATAAAAAAATTAAACAAAAGTTTTTAATATATTTTATAGATCAACAAAAACAAATATAATACGTTGTTACCCCTTGAACATCACTCATTACAAAGATATATATATATATATATATATCTACAAGCTAAACTAAATGAATACACTGTATTTAGATCAATAAAGCAAAGAAGGCCATTAGTCACCATAAAATTTGAATAATTATCTGCCATGACTACAAAGGTCCAATAGGAATTTAGGGAACTCAGTGAGGAACGCTGTATTCGGCCAGGAGGCCTGTAAACAGTAGCTATAAAAAGTGATTGAGTAGGCTGCATAGATTTCATGACTAGAAGCTCAAAAGACGAAAACGTCATTTTAAATTTTATTTTTATTTTTATTTGCTATCATAAATGTTAGCAACACCTCCGCCTTTGCGGATGCACGGGGGATATGGTCACTAGTGTAACCAGGAAAGGAGAGCCCCTCATTTAACACAGTAAATTCATCAGGCTTAAGCCCTGTTTCAGTCAGGCCATCACATCAAGATTATGATCAGTGATTAGTTCATTGACTATAACTGCTTGGAAGTGAGGGATCTAACATTGAGTAGCCCCATTTTGAGATGTGAGGTATCTCTTTTCAATTATGGCAGGAATGGAGGTCTTTATTCCAGTGAGATTGCTGAGGCGAACACCGCCATGTTTAATTTTGCCCAAACCTAGGTTGAGGCACAGACACGGTCTCAATGGGGATAGCTGAGCTTGACTACACTGACTGTGCTAGTGGCAGACTCCACAAAGCTGGCAGGTTGGCTAACAGCCTGCTGCCCTGGCCTGCCACCTATTTCATTGTGGAGCTAGAGGAGTTAAGATCCCTGTCTATGTTCCTAGATAAGATGAGAGCACCCCTCCAGCTAGGATGGAGTCCGTCACTCCTCAACAGGCCAGGCTTTGGTCCTGTTTTGGGTGAGTCCCAGAAAGAGGGACAATTATCTACAAAATTCTATCTTTTGGGAGGGGCAGTAAACAGTTTTTCAACCAGCAATTGAAGTTGTGAGACTCTCTGTAGAAGCTCATCACTCCCCCTAACTGGGAGGGGGCCAGAGACAATTACTCGATGCGACACATCTTCTCTAGCTGATTTTACACGCTGAAGCTATGTTGCGCTTGGTGACCTCTGACTGTTTCATCCTAACATCATTGGTGCCAACGTGAATAACAATATCCCTATACTCTCTACACTCAGTTTTAGCCCTATATTCTCAGGAAGGTTTTAACTTAGCCAGCGCATCTTCAGATTAGCCTTAACTTCGGTAGCCCTGCTCCCTGGTAAACAGTGTATGATTGCTGGATTCTTCGTTTTAAGTCTAATACTGCGGGTAATGGAGTCGCCAATGAACTAGGGTTTTCAATTTGTCAGAGCTAATGGTGGGAGGCTTCGGCGTCTCAGACCCCGTAACGGGAGGAGTAGAGACAAGAGAAGGCTCGGCCTCAGACTCCGACCCGCTGCTTAATGGGGAAAACCGTTGAAAGTTTCTGTCGGCTGAATGAGCGACACCGGTTGAGCATTCTACAGCATTTCCCTCCAGAAGCCATGAGAAAGTTGTCCGGCTGCGGGGACTGGCGGGGGGATTTATACTAACGTTACTATCTGTACTTACTGGTGGCACAGACGCTGTTTCTTCTCCTTCCTACACTGAAATTACCCTTGCTAACGATTGCGTCTGAAGCTGGGCTTGCAGCACAGCTATCCTCGCCGTAAGTCGATCGTTCTGCTGTATATTATGAGTACAGCAACTGCAATTAGAAGGCATCATGTTAATGTTACTACTTAGCTTCGGCTGTTGAGGTCCTGACGAACCACGTCCAGATAAAGCGGTCGGAGTGAAAAAGTTGAAAGACAAAAAGTTGAGCGAGGAAAAAAACAAAAAATATTAAACGTAATTAAAAAGTAAAAAACGTAAAGTTGTCAGGTAGCAAAGTAAGGTTAGCACAAAATGCACAGCAGCAACGTAAACAAGTCTATAAGAGTGTGACAAAGCTGTCATCAAGGCAAAGGGTGGCTATTTTGAAAGAATCTAAATATATTTTGATTTGTTTAACACTTTTTTGGTTACTAAGTGATTCCATATGTGTAATTTCATCGTTTTGATGTCTTTACTTCTTTTAATTCTACAATAGTAGAAAATAAAAAAATGAAGAAAAACCTTGAATGAGTAGGTATGTCTTAACCTTTGACTAGTACTGTAATGTTTACATTGCCAAAGCAAGTGAAATAGATAATAAACAAAGTGAAATAAACAATAAAAACAGTAAACATTACACACAAAAGTTTCAAAAGAATAAAGACATTTCAAATGTGTTGCAACGATGTGCACATAGTTAAAGTACCAAAAGCAAAAATAAATAAAATAAATATGGGTTCTATTTACAATGGTGTTTGTTCTTCACTGGTTGACCCTTTTCTTGTGGCAACAGGTCACAATTCTTGCTTCTGTGATTGCACACTGTGGTATTTCACCCAATAGATATGGGAGTTTATAAATTGGGTTTGTTTTTCAAATTCTTTGTGGGTTGTGAAATTTGAGGGAAATGTGTCTCTAATATGGTCATACATTGGGCAGGAGGTTAGGAAGTGCAGCTCAGTTTCCACCTCATTTTGTGGGCAGTGTGCACATAGCCTGTCTTCTCTTGATATCCAGGTCTGCCTATGGGCACCTTTCTCAATAGCAAGACTATGCTCACTGAGTCTGTACATAGTCAAAGCTTTCTTTAATTTTGGGTCAGTCACAGTGGTCAGGTATTCTGCCACTGTGTACTCTCTGTTTAGGGCCAAATAGCATTCTAGTTTGCTCAGTTTTTTGTTAATTATTTCCAATGTGTCAAGTAATTATCTTTTTCTTTTCTCATGATTTGGTTGTGTCTAATTGTGTTGCTGTCCTGGGGCTCTGTGGGGTCTGTTTGTGTTTGTGAACAGAGCCCCAGGACCAGCTTGCTTAGGGGACTCTTCTCCAGGTTCATCTCTCTGTAGGTGATGGCTTTGTTATGGAAGGTTTGGGTATCGCTTACTTTTAGGTGGTTGTAGAATTTAATGGCTCTTTTCTAGATTTGATAATTAGTGGGTATCAGCCCAATTCTGCTCTGCATGCATTATTTGGTGTTTTATGTTTGTACACAGAGGATATTTTTGCAGAATTCTGCATGCAGAGTCTCAATTTGGTGTTTGTCCCATTTTGTGAGCGGACCCAGACTTCACAACCATAACCAGTGTGTCACGACTTCCGCCGAAGTCGGTTCCTCTCCTTGTTCGAGCGGCGTTTGGCGGTCGACGTCACCGGCTTCCTAGCCATCGCCGATCCACCTTTCATTTTTGCCATTTGTCTTGTCTTGTTTTCCTACACACCTGGTTTCAATCCCTCAGTATCAGACGTGTATATAACCCTCTGTTCCCCCCATGTCTGTGTGTGGAATTTGTTTGTTGTTTCGGTGTATGTGCACGCTAGACTGGTTTGCGCTGGGTTATGTCAACCCATATTGGTGTTTAGTGTTCTTAGTGCTGTGTGGTTTGTTCACCGAAACAAAAGACTCCTTTGGCTACCCAACTTCTGCTCTCCTGCGCCTGACTCCTTTACAGCCAGTTACGCATACCTACACAGTGGCAACAGGTTTTATATCTGATTGAAGTATTTTTAGCAAAATCCTAATTGGTATGTCAAATTTTATGTTCATTTTGATGGCCTTTTTATTTTACCAGATAAGTCAGTGAATAACAATTCTTATTTACAATGACATCCTAGGAACAGTGGGTTAACTGCCTTGTTCAGGAGCAGAACAACAGATGTGTACCATGTCAGCTCGGGGATTCAATCTAGCAACCTTTCGGTTACTGGCCCAATGCTCTAACCACTAGGCTACCTGCCACCCCCAAGAGCAAAGGGCCTCTTGCCTTGTCTCTTTTTTACCATTCTGTCTCTCTCTCTCTATCTCTGTCTCTCTCTCTCTCCCTGTCTGTCTTGTCTGTCTGTTCTCTGTCTCTGTCTCTGTCTCTGTCTCTGTCTCTGTCTCTGTCTCTGTCTCTGTCTCTCTCTCTCTCTGTCTTGTCATATTGTAGACACACACACTCACACCTAATAGCAGGGATGAATATCTCACCCAGAATATCTGTAACATTCTCTCTCTGTCTTTCATATTGTCTCTCTCTCTCTCTCTCTCTCTCTCTCTCTCTCTCTCTCTCTCTCTCTCTCTCTCTCTCTTCTCTCTCTCTCTCTCTCTCTCTCCTCTCTCTTCTCTCTCTCTTCTCTCTCTATCTCACTCTCTCTCTTTGTCACAGCTGGATCAGATGTGTGATGGTGACCTTCTGACCTGGTGATCTGGAAGAGTCTGAGAGGGAAACAGTCCAGGCCATACTGGATCTTGTAGACCAATGTGTTGGGAAGGATGAGACGAGATCAGATCCTCCACTTCTCAGTGCCGTCCACCTCATTGTCAGTGCCATGGACGGTGAGATAGAGAGCAGTTTTCACAGGATTCTCCAGTTTATATTTGATCAGTTCCTGGGAAACTAGGTTCACTACTGTGGTTTTATGTGTGCATATTTATTTCTTCAGGAATGACAGATGAGGGTCTCTCTGTGTTGGGATCCTGTTGCAGTCCTCCAGTCTTACAGGCCCTGCAGATCCTGGTGAGTTCACACCTGCTTGATTGAGCCTCTAGTCGTATATGACCTGGAGTTCATTTTTCTAGGTTTTTGTTTATGTAAATGTATGGGTATGTATGTATCTTCCCATGTTAAATAAACAAATATTTACCATTATGATAACATTGTACAACCAGTAGCATACTGACCAATGACGGTAACCAGTGGCAATTAAAAAAAATATTGGTGGAGAAAACTTCAATGAAAAAGTGAATATGCATCGATACATTACTACACTACACATTGAATGCACCGTCATAAATACTTACCAGACACACACAGACGTTATAAACATAAGGGTTATGACCGTGTATAGGTACTTTCCCATATCTTTGGCTCCTATTGCAAGGAAACACACGGTTGTCCAGCATACTTTATAGAGTAAAGTCTATTTTACTTCAGAATCAATATCAGCATCGGTCTGCAATATTGCTAATCATTGTTAGAGTTTTGGGACGCAGCAGAACACCATTCTGAGTGCAGTTGCCTCTGGCTGTCTGTTAACAAGATGCTCAGGTTATGAATAAGAAACAAACGTTATAAAAGCTACTCCCTCCCTTCAACCATTGCATAGATACAGTTCCATGGGTTATTACATTCTGACATCAATCATTAACAACAACAGTTGTAGCTAGCTAGCTACCTCAAAACAGCTGTTAGCCACTGCAAATTCCATCCAAACCACTCAGGCTTTAATTATTTTATAACTTGCTCTATTTTAACTGAGGTCTTGTCAGTGGTTAATGAGCACCAATATGTTTTATCTCTACAAGTTTTAAAAATAATTTGCTAGGAGATTGTTGACATGATGTATGATGACTTTTCAGCTAGCTAGCTAGAAGACGATAAACAACTATGAAATTGCTACAGGAGATAAGATGTCTATTTATCTGTGGCAAATGACATCAAGCCTTCTTGGGCGGGCACTACTAATGAATCTCTATAGCAGCACCCAAGTGTGCTACAAGCTGACTGAGTCTCCCAGTACGTGCTGTTGGGCTACATCTGACTGAGTCTCCCAGTACGTGCTGTTGGGGCTACATCTGACTGAGTCTCCCAGTACATGCTTTTGGGCTACATCTGACTGAGTCTCCCAGTAACGTGCTTTTGGGCTACATCTGACTGAGTCTCCCAGTACGTGCTGTTGGGCTACAGCTGACTGAGTCTCCCAGTACGTGCTGTTGGGCTACACTGACTGAGTCTCCCAGTACGTGCTGTTGGCTACATCTGACTGAGTCTCCCAGTACGTGCTGTTGGGCTACACTGACTGAGTCTCCCAGTACATGCTGTTGGGCTACATCTGACTGAGTCTCCCAGTAATGTGCTGTTGGGCTACATCTGACTGAGTCTCCAGTACGTGCTGTTGGGCTACATCTGACTGAGTTCTCCCAGTACATGCTGTTGGGCTACAGCTGACTGAGTATCCCAGTACGTGCTGTTGCACTGTCCCAATGCATTCACTCACCCATCTGAACCATTGTGAATGCGCCAATCAAGCGCAGCCAATTGCGCACAACCAGAGTAGATCAATGAGGGCTTTCCCCTGGCTAGCCTCTCCACAACAGATCACTGAGTGACAATGAAACAGCTGCATTAGGGAGCTGCCTTTCCTCAAACAACATTTACCAAAATAACAATACAACAGGGAAGCGAACACGTACTGTATGCTTTATTAGCTCAAGCAATTACAAATCAAATGTGTTTGCTTACTAATATAATGTTGTGAACATGAATGAAAGCCAGAATTACATGCAGAACAGCGCCATCTACTGGATAGTGGTGGGGCTGCCCGGAATGATGTGTTGCATCAAAGTATAGGTCTCACCAATTACTTTTTGTAAGTAATTTAGGAATTTCTTAAATGGAGGCCACCGATCTCAAATCTAAGGTCATTTAACCTTTAAAAATAATTGACTTAATAATTTACTAAAAGATTTGATTAATAATTTTGCTCAGAGTGTAATTTCCCTTCATTTAATATTGAGTTACACCAATGATATGTTTTTATTTAAACCAAATGATCTTTGGAATCATAACATTGATGACATAAACTAAGGGTGTGATTAGCTAATAATCTTCTTTAATATTGACCCCTCTCCTGATAACAGTTTGCCACGGAAGGAATGCTCAAGGTCCTTGTATATCTTTGTAATGAGTGATGTTTAAGGCAGTAACACTAATTACATAAAACTTAGGGACACATAATAGTAGTAAAAATATATAATAATTTA
>NC_036841.1:19650461-19657958 GCF_002910315.2 Salvelinus sp. IW2-2015
CCAAACCAAACAAACAAACAAACAAACAAACAAACAAACAAACAACCAAACAACAAACAAAACAAACAAACAAACAAACAAAAACAAACAAACAAACAAAAACAGTCCCGTGTGGCGCAACATACACAGACACGGAATCACCCCCAAACTAACAGTGAAAACAGCCTACCTATATATGATCTCAATCAGAGGAAATGCATAACACCTGTCCCTGATTGAGAACCATATAAGGCTAATTAACAATCACACTCCCACATAGAACAAACAACACAGATGCCCATCCCAACTCACGCCCTGACAACTAAACACATACAAACAAGAGAAAACAGTCAGGAACGTGACAATATAAACCCCTACCCTGATAAGTTGCCACTGGAAAGAATGCTCAAGGTCCTTGTATATCTTTGTAATGAGTGATTTACAAGGCAGTAACACTAATGATATTAAATACATTTGTTTATTTTATAGCATTCAAAATAATAAATAGATCCCCGAAACATGTCACTACAACTCTACACATCACTACTGGGACAAGCCTATTTGGAGTCCCTAAGTATTTTTAAACAATGCATGCAAATAAAGTTTTGCATTATAAAGGATCCATTATGTTTTCACATTGATAAACAGTTCAATATCAATTAAAACATGTATAATTCTAACTGTTTGTCATTTTAAAGTGTTGTCATTGATTGCCAGTTGAGGAGGGATTCAAATGCCACCTTATTCAAGAATGACCCAGAAAAGCATATCAATGTATTCCTGTGCTGCTTGTCCTCCAGGTGCAGCATGTGGCAGCAGGAGTGGGGAGACCCTCTCTCTGAGAGATGCAGTCTGGCTGTTCTGACTGAGGAGGAGGTGTTGAGGACAGAGAGTCTCTTTGGTCACTCTAAAGTTACACTGAAGAGAGAGGAGGACCTGAGGACAGAGATGAAGGACCAGCCTGGATACCTTCCTCTAGTCATGAGTATCCTGTGAAAGGCCTGGCCTCTTTAGTGTAGTTGTTAGTGAGGTGAGTGAGTGAGTGAGTGAGTGAGTGAGTGTGAGAGTGAGTGTGAGAGAGTAGAGTTGAGTGAGAGTGAGTGAGTGAGTGATGAGTGACGAGTGAGTGAGAGATGAGTGAGTGAGTGAGTGAGTGATGTGAGTGAGTGAGTAGAGTGAGTGAGGGATATGAGATGAGGAGAGGTAGAGTGATGTGTAGGGAAATGAGAGTAGTTTTCTGTAAGCTGTTATTATTCTATACATTTGAAATGTGTAAACTTTCTCACATTACTTGCTACCAGGTTCAAAAAGTATACTTATTAAACCAGGTGAAGTCCAGCACCCTGGCGAATCTTGATGTCTAGAATACCAGGGTGATGAAGATGTTGTTCTTTTTAATAATGATTCTTTACTCAGAGATAACATCCCCAATATGTGGAGTCAGTATGATGGTCCTGTCTTTCTCAGAGATAAACATCCCCAATATGTGAGTCAGTATGATGTCCTGTCTTTCTCAGAGATAACATCCCAATATGTGGAGTCAGTATGATGTCCTGTCTTTACTCAGAGATAACATCCCCAATATGTGGAGTCAGTATGATGCGTCCTGTGTGTCTGATTCAACAGTTGGATTGAACAACGAACAGATGTTTTCAATAGAACCCTGATGCTGTGTGTGTGGAGGTGAGAGAGCGGTGGGAGAGGGTATTGTGTTGGGTCCAGAGAGAGAGAGAACGAGAGGTGTGAGTAGCTTATGTGTGGGTTGAGAGGGGTGATTGAGTGGTATATGTGGGGTATGTGTCTGGTGCATATGAATGGGAGGTGAAGGAGGGCTTGAATGATGAATCATGTGTAGGAGCGCGGTGGGAGAAATGGGTGTGTGGGGACTAAGCTGATATGTTGTGTTGTGAATGTAAGACAATGGAATGAGGAATGAGGAGGAAGGTGGTGAGAACTGCTCTGTGGTTGTAAGAGGTAAGGATGGAAGGTGGACAAGCTTGGCTTGGGGAGGCAAGGGGAGTAAAGATGGAGTGGGGTTAAAGCGTGGCTTTGTGGGGTTAAGGGGGGAGAACAGGAGGCGTGGAGGTGGAGGGGATGATATTGTTTAGAATAGAGAAAGAACAACTTAATTATACTACGATGTCATTCATTTCTTTCTTTCATGACTTGTAAAACCTACAAAATTGTTAAGAGTGCGGACAGATTAGAAAAAGGATTCGAGATCATTATTAGTCCTTGTTTGTCTACAGACTAAGATGTAATGGTGGTATTGGTGAGAATGGAGAGGGGCTTTATCCAGGGGATTAGGATGGGTGACTGGAGACCATCAAACACTTCTCTGAGGTGAGAGGGCTTTATCCGGGGATTGGATGAGGTGACTGGGAGGGCATCAGACACTCTCGCTTGAGGTGAGAGGGCGTATATCAGGGATTGGGATGAGGTGACTGGAGACCATCAGACACTTCTCTGGAGTGAGAGGGCCTATATCCAGGGGGATTGGATGAGTTTACTGGGAGAGACCATCAGCACTTCTCTGAGTGAGAGGGGCTTATCCAGGGGATTGGGATGGGGTGACTGTTGACTGGCGAGAGCATCGACACTTCCCTTAGGTGAGAGGGCTATATCAGGGATTGGGATTGAGTGACTGGGAGAGCCATCAGACACTGTCCCTAGGTAAGTGGGCTTATATTCAGGGGATTGGGATGGTCGTGACTGGGAGAGCATTAGACACTTCCCTTAGGTGAGAGGGGTATATCAGGGGATGGGATTGAGGGTGACTGCCGAGAGCATCAGACACTTCTCTTGAGTGAGAGGGCTGTATCCAGGGGATGGGATGAGGTGACTGAGAGCATCAGAACACTTCTTCTGAGGTAGAGGGCTGTAGCTCAGGGGATTGGGATGGGGTGACTGGAGAGCATCAGACACTTCTCTGAGGTGAGAGGGGCTGTATCCAGGGGGAGATTGGAGTGAGGTTGTACTGGAGAGAGCATCAGACACTTCTCTGAGGTGTGAGAGGGGCTGATCCAGGGATGGATAGGGACTGGGGAGCATCGACACTTGCTCTGAGGTGAGAGGCTTATCCAGGGATTGGATGAGGTGACTGGAAGCACAGACACTTCTCTGAGGTGAGAGGGCTATCCAGGGGATGTGGGATGAGGTGAGGGAGAGCATCAGACACTTCTCTGACGGTGAGAGGGCTGTATCCAGGGCATTGGATGAGGTGACTGGGAGAGCATCAGACTACTTCTCTGCAGGTGAGGAGGTGGCTGTATCCAGGGGATTGGATGAGGGACTGGAGAGAGCATCGACACTTCTCTGAGGTGAGAGGGGCTGTATCCAGGGGATTGGGATGAGGTGACTGGGAGAGCATCAGACACTTCTCTGAGGTGAGAGGGGCTGATATCCAGGGATTGGGATGAGGTTGACTGGGTGAGGGCACAGACACTTCTGCTGGGGTATTGTGTGGGCCTACTCATCCCATGGTCATCTCTCAGAGGACCCACTCACCCAAGCAGCTTCCACACCAGCCACTATACTTTCAGTTTACATTTAGTAAGGTAATACGAGCTTTAACATACTTAAGTGAAGACTTCTTTAAATGTACTGTACAGATGTATGCCACAGTTTCTTGTTTTGCATTAGGAGGCGATAAAGCATAGGTGCTTCAAGTACAAAGATATACTTTGGTTTGTTATGGAGTGATTTTTATTTTTTTCCCACTGCGTCTTAGATACAGTAGATGTATGTATGTATAGATTGCTCTTCAGTGCATTCTGAAAGTATTTCAGACCCCTTGACTTTTTCAATTTTTTTTTTACTTTAGCCTTATTCTGAAAATGGTTAAATTTTAAAAATTCCTCATCAATCTAAACACAATACCCACAAGAGAAAGAAAAATCTGGTTTTTTATTTTTAATTTTGCAAAGTATAAAAATAGAAAAACAGAAATACCTTATTTACGATGAGGATACAGAACCTTTGCTATGAGACTCGAAAGAGCTCAGGTGTATCCTGTTTCCATTGGTCATTCCTTCAGATGTTTTTACAACTTGATGGGAGTCCGCCTGTGGGTGAATTCAATTGATTGACATGATTTGGAAAGTACACACCTGTCTATATAAGGTCCACAGTTCAACAGTGAATGTCAGAGCCAAAAACCAAGCCAGGAGTCAAAGGAATTGTCCTTAGAGCTTCAGACAGGATTGTGTAGAGGCATAGATTCTGGGGAAGGGTACCAAAACATTTCGCAGCAGTTGAATGTCTCCAAGAACACAGTGCCTCCTCATTTCTTAAATGGAAGAAGTTTGGGAAACCACAAGTTCTTGCCTAGAGCTGGCCGACCGGCCAAAGCTGACAATCAGGAGAAAGGGCCTTGTCAGGAAGGTGACCAAGAACCCGATGGTCACGCTGACAGAGCTCCAGAATTCCTCTGTGGAGATGGAGAACCTTCCAGAAGGACAGACCATCGCGTGCAGCACTCCACCAATTCAGCCTGTTATGGTAGAGTGGCCAGACAAAGCGCAGCTCGTCAGTAAAGCACGACAGCACACTGGGAGTTTGCCAAAAGCACTAAGAGACTCTGACCATTGAGAAACAAGTTCTTGGTCTGTGAAACCAAGATTGAACTCTTGTGGCCTGAATGCCAAAGCTTCACATTTGAGAAACTGGCCACCATTCCTCGGCGTGAAAGCATTGGGAGTGGCGAGCATCATCTGTGGGGAGTTTTCGCGGCAGGAGCTCCGGAGACTGTGGTCGGGGAAAGATGAACGGAGCCAAGATACAGAGAGTCCTTGATAAAACCTGCTCGCAGAGTGCGCAGGGACCTCAGACTGGGGAGGTTAACTTCCAAGAGAGGGGGGTCAACGACTCCTAAGCACACAGTCAAGCAATTGCAGAGTGGTTTCAGACAAGTGCTCTGAATGTTCCTTAGTGCACAGCCAGAGCCTGGACTTGATTCCGACTGAACAACCCTGGACAGAGTTGAGGAGATCTGCAGAGAATGGAGGAAACTCCTTAAATATAATCTCTCGGTGGGGTGTGGTTTTTTTGTGTAGTCTATTTTCCTGTTCGTGCGTTCTTCGTGTTATGTAAGTTCTCAAGTTTAGGTCTGTCTACGTCGTTTATTGTTTTTGTAATTCTCTAGTGTTCTTCGTGTTTTTTGGTTTTGTTAAATAAATCATTATGTCAGATCACAATGCTGCGCTTTGGTCCAATCCCTACTCCTCCTCTTCAGATGAAGAGGAGGAGGAAAATCGTTACATATATTAAATAAAATGATTAGCTAATGAGACCCTTTTAGTATGTCATACAGGTTATCATTCCATAGATAATTTGGTGTGTTTAAATAAAACGTGTAATTGGTGTAACTCAATTTAAATGAAGGGAAATTACATTCTGAGCAAAATTATTAATCAAATCTCTTTAGTAAATGATGAAGTAAATTACTTTTAAAGGTTAAATGACCTTAGATTTGAGATCGGTGGCCTCCATTTAAGAAATTCCTAAATTACTTACAAAAAGTAATTGGTGAGACCTATACTTTGATGCAACACATCATTCAGAACAGCCCCACCACTATCCAGTAGATGGCGCTGTTCTGCATGTAATTCTGGCTTTCATTCATGTCACAACATTAAATCAGTAMGCAAACACATTTGATTTGTAATTGCTTGAGCTAATAAAGCATTCAGTACGTGCTCCCTTCTCTGTTGTATTGTTATTTTGGTAAATGTTGTTTGAGGAAAGGCAGCTCCCTAATGCAGCTGTTTCAGCCTCCCTCAGTGATCTGTTGTGGAGAGGCTAGCCAGGGGACTCAGTCAGCTGTAGCACACTTGGGTGCTGCTATAGAGATTCATTAGTAGTGCCCGCCCAAGAAGGCTTGATGTCATTTGCCACAGATAAATAGAYRTCTTATCTCCCGTWGCAATTTCATAGTTGTTTATCGTCTTCTAGCTAGCTAGYTGAAAAGTCATCATACATCATGTCAACAATCTCCTAGCAAATTATTTTWAAACKTGTAGAGATAAAACATATTGGTGCTCATTAACCACTGAACAGACCTCAGTTAAAATAGAGCAAGTTATAAAATAATTAAAGCTGAGTGGTTTGGATGGAATTTGCAGTGGCTAACAGCTGTTTGAGGTAGCTAGCTAGCTACAACGTGTTGTTAATGATTGATGTCAGAATGTAATAACCCATGGAACTGTATCTATGCAATGGTTGAAGGGAGGGAGTAGCTTTATAAACGTTGTTGCTTTATTCATAACCTGAGCATCTTGTTAACAGACAGCCAGAGGCAACTGCACTCAGAATGGTGTTCTGCTGCGTCCCAAAACTCTAACAATGATTAGCAATATTGCAGACCGATGCTGATATTGATTCTGAAGTAAAATAGACTTTACTCTATAAAGTATGCTGGACAACCGTGGTGTTCCTTGCAATAGGAGCCAAAGATATGGGCAGAACACTATACACTGGTCATAACCCTTATGTTATAATGTTTGTGTGTGTCTGGTAAGTATTTATGACGGTGCATTCAATGTGTAGTGTAGTAATGTATCGATGCATATTCACTTTTTTCATTGCGTTTGCCCCACCAATATTTTTGCCACTGGTTACCGTCATTGGTGTTGCTACTGGTTGTACAATGTTATAATAATGGTAGAAATATTTGTTTATTTAACATGGGAAGATATGCCCCCATACATTTACATAAACAAAAACCTAGAAAAATGAACTCCAGGTCATACAGGACTGGAGGCTCAATCAAGCAGGTGTGAACTCACCAGGATCTGCAGGGCCTGTAAGACTGGAGGACTGCAACAGGATCCCAACACAGAGAGACCCTCATCTGTCATTCCTGAAGAAATAAATATGCACACATAAAACCACAGTAGTGAACCTAGTTTCCCAGGAACTGATCAAATAATAACTGGAGAATCCTGTGTAAACTGCTCTCTATCTCACCGTCCATGGCACTGACAATGAGGTGGACAGCACTGAGAAGAGAGGATCTGATCTCGTCCTCATCCTTCCCAACACATTGGTCTACAAGATCCAGTATGGCCTGGACTGTTTCCCTCTCAGACTCTTCCAGATCACTCAGGTCAGGAGTCTCACCATCACACATCTGATCCAGCTGTGACAAGACAGAGAGACAGAGAGAATATATTTAAGACTAGAGTATGTTACAGATTTTCTGGTTGATATATTAACCCCCTAGAGTTTTTTGATCCACTGGTGCGTCAATCTAAGTTACATAACAAAAAAATCCCCATCAAAATCTGTTAAAGCTAGAGATATGTGGTAGCTTCTGAACGGTTTGACCCATAAAACTACTCTTATGAAAAGGAGACTCCCAGGAAGGTTTCTCTGTTTTGCTCTACGACCCCCACAGGTGTCAGGAGACTAGTCTGAAGTCCGTACTGTCGATGTGTCACATACTGATTGGTAGCATCCGAACGTTTGGATACAAAAGGGGACCCCACTGTAGAAAGGGAGATTCTCAATCTCTCTCTT
>NC_036841.1:19658058-19749624 GCF_002910315.2 Salvelinus sp. IW2-2015
CAGCTTCTTCTGGAAGCTTCCTCAAGGTCAGACTCTGAGATTTACAGTGAGTTATATATGAGTGACTCTGAAGAAGAGAAACCGCCCGAGGTCCTCACAAGCAACCAATCACAGCAGAGAGAACCAGGGGAACCAGAAGAGTCACCAGGAACAATGGGGCAAAGAAGAAAAAAAGTGAGTATTTCACATAAATCCGGCAGAAGGCAGCTAGCTCTTAATAGCTGTCCTTATAATAAAATCCCTGTTTTTTGATTATTTTCAGTTGCTGAGAGCGAGAGTGAGAGTCCTCCAATGAGGCGGGAGGAGAGTGGGACGGTGAAGAAGTTGTCCAACTCAATGTCTCGCCGATTTCCCCAGCAGGTCCAGCGCCAGGCTAACCAGGACAATGCTGTTTACCCATAGGAAGCATACCAAACGGCCAGGTAAACACCATCACACCACAGATCAAGGAAAAGGAGAGAACTAGAGCAGGGAGTGGAGCAGATAACTGCCCTTCTGGTCAAAGGTCTGAACTGTCTGTACAGAGCAGATATTTATTTTGTTATTTATGATTTATTAGCCATTAAATGTTGGCTGCTGCAGCTGTGGTCCAGAGAGGGGTTTTCCCAGATGAACGGTCAAGCAGAACATTTGGGCGAGAGAGGCGACGAGGAAACAACTCTGGAGAATCACCATCCCAGGGTACAGACACTTTACAGGGAGGAGGAGGGAGGAGAATGTGGGCCGCAGGACATTGAAGGAAGACTGCCAGGGCAGCCGTCAACAAGAATGAAGCTTCTGGAAGTCTCTGAGGAAGACTATGGTTTCAGCCTCTGAGGGATGAGGACAAACATAGGCGGAAAAGCAGCCGCCATGCGACCGCGAGTCAGCAAACGCACTGCCGTGATCCAGAGCAGCTCTGAATCCGAGGATCAGTCAATCAGCCTCTGGATCCGAGGAATCCGTCATCAGGCACAGAGTAAGCACAACAGTTCGGCTTAGACTGGTTTGGATCAACTTTTTTTGTTCAAGGATCTTACTGAAACCAGAGCACAAAAAGGGGACATTCTTTTGAGAACAATTTCAACACACTCTTTTCTCTCACTAGGTTCTAAAAAAAGGCAAGGATTCATCGGGTGATTGGGAGAACAATGAGGACAGTATTGAGAGTGAAGCTTCATCCTCTCGTTGCCATCAGAATGGAGAGAGTAAGAACTCCAGCAGCCGCAGGACGACCAGACAGCTGCAGGGACGGGGGGTAAGGGTAAGAAGTTACAGGCATACTGTAGATGCTTTCACCAGTCAAGGGCTACTTTTCTCTGCCTTTACTCCATTTTATTCATGTTGTTGCTATGTGTTGTTTTCTATCTCTTTCAGAAGGATTTGTCTCATGTAAATGGCTTCAACACAAAATATCAACCGGCTGATAGTAACTCTGAGAAAGAGGATGAGGAGAGCCTTGATGGTGAAGGGGAGGAGGAAGAAACTATTGTGTCTTCAGAAGTCCTCCAGAAGCCCGCAACTGCTGCAGTGAGCAAGTAGAACTTGCATTACCAGTTATGGTGGCGGAAGAGAGAGTCTGGCTCCAGAAAGAACAACACACAACACGAGACTGCTCAAAGCACCCTCAACAAAAACGGGAGGAAGGTGGAGAAAGAACATCCTAAAGACTCTGAGAAAAATTGTAAATTACCATCAAAAAAGCCAAGAGGCAAACATCTGCCTCAACCCACAAACAGGATGGCCCTGAATCAGAGGAACCAGTGACACTCCAAAGGAGAATCAAGCTTTTCGCAAGAAAAGACTCAATCTGAAGGAAGGAAGATGGGAGGAAAGAGAAGCAGACAGCAACCATTCATCACGATGAATTCAGAGGGAGAATCCAATAAAAAACTCCATTGCGAAACAAAAGAACAGAGTCGCAATGACTCTGCTTCAGAGAGGCGAGGAGGAGGAAGTTGGTACCCAACAGGAGAGCAAGGAGGGAAACTGCATGCTTCCTCAGAGGAAGAATCTGATGGGAAGGAGAAGCATGCCTTAGCATGCGGCCTTGCCTTCGAGCCCAACCAAAAAAGAAATTATATCATAAGACTCTGAGGACTTGGACTCTGAGGAGGACTTGGGACTCTGAGATGCAAGGCAGTGTGTAAAGAATGGGAAGAAAGCAAAACTGTTTCACATAAAGGATATCAACGCAACCGAAGAAAAGCCTCCCCAGCTGCTACAAAACGACAGTCCTCTTCCAAGAGAAAACGCATTTACACCTCAGACTCCTCAGAGAACCCTGATGAAAAGAAACAGTGCATGCGCAAGGCTAAGGGCTACTGTGATAAGGACGAGAGAGAGACTAAACGATCCAACTCAAAGCACCCCAAGAAGGAATCTCGATCCAAGTCAGAACCCGAGGACGGTAATAGTCAGGAAGATGCCTCTTCTCAAGGGTCAGAGGAGGAGGTTGAGTGTCCGAGGTGGAAGAGACGTTTGGAGCGACAGAAACGCAAGCGAAAAGAAAGCTGCAGCAGCAGTGCCCACAGTTCTGCCTCTGAAAGCGAGGAGGAGGAAGAGGCCTCTGAGAAGTCCTCTGCTAGCTCAGGTTCCCAGAACAGTACAAAGAGAAAAAGTCACAAGAGGTCAAGTGTCAGCGAAAAGGGTGCCGCCCGCCACTCTCGACAACGCAGGAGGGATGCCTCTGAGGCAGACAGCGACCAGTCGTACAAGGAACCCCAGAGTGGAACACATATCAAGACCCGAAACCGTGGCAAACGGACGGTGACATATCACGACAGCGAATGAAGGACTTGGCGCAGCAGGCTTAGCCAGAGCGAGACTAACTGGAGACCTTGAAGACACTTGATCACCACATTAAGGTAGTAGCACTGGAGCCCTTTCAAAAGGAAATGCTGTGAATCTGTTTCATTCAGGGATATTTATATTTTCTATGAAAAAAAAAAAAGGTTTATAAAATGTATGAATGCAAGCATTTGAACAGCTGGTTTTCACAAGTGTGTATATAGAGCAAACCACCTCCCATTCTGCTTTTGTGATTTGGCCAGCTAAATAACCGTTCGGGGGAGCATTGTCAGCTTGGGTGCTATCTTAATATACCTCTGTTTAATCAAGCATATTTTGCTGGTTTGCACTAAGAAACACACTGTAAAGAGGTATTTCATACACTAGTTTTGCATTAGGAACTCAGGGGTCAACTAAGTTTACCGTAGTCTCAGAAATGCAGTCTTGGGAGTTAGAGTAGGTAGGGATAAACATTTCCAGGATGGCGGATTCAGTCCAAGCACACTCGCTGAGACAACTAATCTTCTTCACCCTCCTTTTGACTTCAACACTCCTTTGTAAATCCACATGAATTATCCTTTACTGTATTGTGTGGTGACTTGTTGATATGAGCCAAAATGTACAAATTTGAATTCCTAGTTTTCCTCTGTTTTGTCTTCATTTTTTCATTGTTTATTTTGCAATATTTCGTTATGTGTATTCTAGTCATTGATTGAGGTGTAAATATGAGATTGAGTGACATGGTTTGGGGATCACTCTGTAGCAAACCATTGCTTATTTAAATTTGAGTATTCATTTTGTTTTTGTATGACATTACAATGCATTGTCTTGCCACATGTCACAAATTGGTACCCTTTTGCCAAGTACAGGAAACCAAGAAGTACTTATTGCAAAATACTGTGATTTCTCATATTGGGAAGACATTCTAGTGTTGTTCTGTATTATGTACGCTCAGTATTAAAATCCTTTTCGGAGATTTTTGCCAGTCGTGTGTGTGTGGGGAGGGGGTCTTGAACTGCAGTTGCGTTGACATTTTTGCTTAATGTTTTTCATACTTTGATACAAACAGATTTCACAGGGAAAAGTTCCTGGTACTCAGTATGGTTGTGGAGTGCAAGAGGGCTGTTTTTTTCTGGTAATAAAGACATCAATTCAAGGCTAATTTTGTATGTTATTAATTTCAGTGTTGGTCTCGAGACCACATATTAAGTGTCTCTGTTGGATAAATTTGTGCTCGGTATGACAGTGAGGACATGTAATTTCTTCCCGAGACCAGTCTCAAACAGCAGAGTAAAGAAACAAATGATCAGCTTCCATTGTCAATGCATAAAACCGCTTCGCCAGACCAAGTCGATACAATTCTGCCTTGAAACATTAATACAGTATCTTAACAGCATATATATTTATTATTATAACATGKTTTTTTTCGCAGTGGGAACCTAATACTAGTGCACTCATGTAGGAGAGTGCACTCTTTGTATAACACAGGCCCGTTGGTGTAGTGGAGTTTATACGCAGGTATAAACCGTATACCCACTTCTTTTCAGTGGCTATTGCATATACTTAAGCAATACGGCATAAGAGGGTGTGGTATATGGCTAATATACCACAGCTAAGGGCTGTTCTTACGCACGACGCATCACGGTGTGCCTGGATACAGCCCTTAGCCGTGGTATATTGGCCATATAACACAACCCCCCGAGGTGCCTTATTGCTATTATAAACTGGTAACCAATGTAATTGGAGCAGTAAAAATAAATGTTTTGTCATACCCGTGGTATACGGTCTGATATACCACAGCTGTCAGTCAATCAGAATTCAGGACTTGAACCACCCAGTTTATAATTACTTCTTAATATCTACTGATGCGTATCAAAGTATTGTAGTGCAGGTATACGATTTATGTAGTGCAATAGTGAAATCATGCACAAAGTAGCATACGCAATCGCAAAGCACGTGAAATCTATTCACATGCCCGCCGCGCAGTTTCAGCGGAATATCATCTGCAGGCAGCCAGTGTGCAGCTCTCAACTGGTTTTGGCATGGAGCAGCTCACAGAAGAATGACATCGGTAGGGTAGGAAAGACGTTTCAACATATCTACCAGTAAATGCTAAATAAGGCAACAATGGGTATGCAAACTAGGTATTGAAAAAGTTTAGTCCGAAGTGTTGGTTCGGGTCTGGGTGGACAGAGGCCCACCCACTGGGAGCAATGCCCTGACAGGCCCACCCAATCAGATTGATGTGGTTTAAGCATTGTTGTGGACTTAGACCATCACATTTTTGTATTTTTTTCTATTAAGGTGTGCTTTTGAGAGTGAAAATCTGAAAAATCTATAGGAAAACTAAATTTAAAAAATAATAGAAAAACAGGATTTTTCATACAGGTTGCCTTTCCTTCGCTGGGTGGGCCGCTTGGGAACTTTTTGGCAAAATGTGAGTATACCCACTTCTTCAGGCACCACTACACAACTGCATAGAGCCAATGGAAAGACAGCAGTCACATACAGCATGATGTTAAAAGTTAAGCAATCCATAAACTCAGACATAATAAGCCAGTAGGTCCCAATCATAAGAATACAAAAATACAACCATTAAGCATTTCTCAATTGAAATGTACAACTATTACTTCCCATTGCAAAAAAAACATTTAAGTTTAGCACACAAAGTAACCAGTGACCTGTTTAAAGTGGATCTGACAGCGTTAATTTGAACTACTTTGCAGATATGAAACAGACAATCGTAATATCAGTCAATATTAAATGCACAGTTTATGCTACAAAACCAACTTTATAAGAGGTTTTAAAAATAGGTTTTATTTGACTCAGTGTTCCATAGCGTATACTAAGGCATTGTTGGCAGAATAGATGGATGCAGTTCAATGCATGATTAATATAATTCAACAATACATTTCTTGGTAGTCCCAAAAATATTGCTATCTGGCCTAGTAAATTGATTGCTTCCTCCATTGGGATGCTCTGGTAGAGTTTCAATGACTCAATATTCTGGCCAAAAATTTACAAATGTAACTAAGCCTGGGAATGTCAATACAATAAAACTAGCAAGGGCAGCAGCCTTCTGAGTGGCGCAGTGGTCTAAGGCACAGCATCGCATTCAGTGCTAGAGGCGTTACTACAGACCCGGGTTCATTTCCCGGGTTGTGCCACAACCGGMCATGGCTGGGAGTCCCATAGGACAGAGAACAATTGGCCCAGCATTATCTGGGTTAGGGGAGGGTTTGGCCAGTGAGGCTTTACTTGGCTCATCATGCCCTAGTGACTCCTTGTGGTGGGCCGGGTGCTTGCGGGCTGACCCCGGTCGCCAGTTGAACGGTGTTTCCTCCGACACATTGGTGCGGCTAGCTTCTGGGTTAAGCTGGCGGGTGTTACACATGGAACAACAACAACAAAACAGAATAAACAAACATACAGTCAATAACACAGTAGAAAAAAGTCTATATACAGTGTGTGCAAATGAGGTAAGATAAGGGAGGTAAGGCAATAAATAGGCCATAGTGGCGAAATAATTACAATTTAGCAATAAAACACATGCAGAAGATGAATGTGCAAGTAGAGGTGCAAAGGTGCAAAGGAGAAAAAAAATAACATGAGGTAGTTGGATGGGCTATTTATAGATGGACTATGTACAGGTGCAGGGATCTGTGAGCTGCTCTGACAGCTGGTGCTTAAAGTTAGTGAGGGAGATATGAGTCTCCAGCTTCAGTGATTTTTGCAATTCGTTCCAGTCATTGGCAGCAGAGAACTGGAAGGAAAGGCGGCCAAAGTAGGAATTGGCTTTGGGGGTGACCAGTGAAATACACCTGCTGGAGCGCGTGCTACAGGTGGGTGCTGCTATGGTGACCAGTGAGCTGAGATAAGGCGGGGCTTTACCTAGCAAAGACTTATAGATGACCTGGAGCCAGTGGGTTTGACGACGAATATGAAGCGGGGGCCAGCCAACGAGAGCATTTTTGGTGACAAAACGGGTGGCACTGTGATAGACTGCATCCAATTTGCTGAGTAGAGTGTTGGATGCTATTTTGTAAATTACATCGCCGAAGTCAAGGATCGGCAGGATTGTCAGTTTTACGAGGGTATGTTTGGCAGCATGAGTGAAGGATGCTTTGTTGCGAAATAGGAAGCCGATTCTAGATGTAATTTTGGATTGGATATGCTTAATGTGAGTCTGGAAGGAGAGTTTACAGTCTAACCAGACACCTAGGTATTTGTAGTTGTCCACATATTCTAAGTCAGAACTGTCCAGAATAGTGATGCTGGATGGGCGGGCAGGTGCGGGCAATGATCGGTTGAAGAGCATGCATTTAGTTTTACTTGCGTTTAAGAGCAGTTGGAGGCCACAGAAGGAGAGTTGTATGGCATTGGAGCTCGTCTGGAGGTTAGTTAACACAGTGTCCAAAGAAGGGCCAGAAGTATACAGAATGGTGTCGTCTGCGTAAAGGTGGATCAGAGAATCACCAGCAGCAAGAGCGACATCATTGATATATGCAGAGAAAATGGCGGTTATAATATCGTTTAGGACCTTGAGCGTGGCTGAGGTGCACCCATGACCAGCTCGGAAACCAGATTGCATAGCGGAGAAGGTACGGTGGAATTCGAAATGGTCGGTGATCTGTTTGTTAACTTGGCTTTCGAAGACCTTAGAAATGCAGGGTAGGATAGATATAGGTCTGTAGCAGTTTGGGTCTTGAGTGTCTCCCCCTTTGAAGAGGGGGATGACCGCAGCAGCTTTCCAATCTTTGGGGATCTCAGACAATACGAAAGAAAGTTTGAACAGTCTAGTAATAGGGATTGCAACAATTTCGGCTGATAATTTTAGAAAGAGAGGGTCCAGATTGTCTAGCCCTGCTGATTTGTAGGGGTCCAGATTTTGCAGCTCTTTCAGAACATCAGGTATCTGGATTTGTGTTAAGGAGAAATGGGGGAGGCTTGGGTAAGTTGCTGTGGGGGGTGCAGGGCTGTTAACCAGGGCAGGGGTGGCCAGGTGGAAAGCATGGCCAGCCGTAGAAAAATGCTTATTGAAATTCTCAATTATTGTGGATTTATCGGTGGTGACAGTGTTTCCTAGCCTCAGTGCAGTGGGCAGCTGGGAGGAGGTGCTCTTATTCTCCATGGACTTTACTGCAGGATGCACATTTCTGTTTGAAAAAGCTAGCTTTTGCTTTCCTAACTGCCTGTGTATATTGGTTCCTAACTTCCCTGAAAAGTTGCATATCGCGGGGGCTATTTGATGCTAATGCCGTACGCCACAGGATGTATTCCATTCAGCCCTAAAATGCACACAGCTTTTCCTTCTACATTAGCTGCAGTGAAATGTCTCCACACATCAGATAGTGCCCGTGGCATTTTCCTGTAAAGATTAGAAAAAATGAGTAAAAAAAACAACAAATACAATTCCATGTACAGATAAATAGTTAAGCAGTTAGATTAAACAACTCATTTGAAAGATAAATGTTTTAAAATGAACCAAGCTAAAACCCACATGGTAGCAAAAACTAACTAGCAGAAATTGTTAACAAGTTAGACAGGGATGTAAACTGCTGAGGGCCCAAAAAGGTGACACTTTTTTTTTTTGCACTAAAACATGCAAAAAATCCCTGCTAGTGGGAAATGCAGGTTTTAACTCATTAAACAACAAAGAATATGATCTACATGATCAGTCTCTGTGTGTAAAATCAAAAGTGGTTAATGTTAACCTAACTCAGCTAAAAAGTGTAAAGAAAGCAATCCAATGTTATTTGTTGTCTAGACTTTACTGCAAATGACACTCAAGTCTTGAGAAAAAACAGTACACTAATATTGCAGTTAGCCATGACAGCCTTTATAATAGAATGCTTGTTACTATGACAGCCTTTATAATAGAACATCATAAAGTCAAAATAGAATGAAACAAACAGGCATTCTATTTTTGCTCTATTATAGTGGCCACTATAGTTGACATTGATCCAATGCACAAGACACATGTGTTGCAAAATACCATTCATTGAGTAAAAAAAGTATAATCCCCTCTCACCACCACACAGTGTACTGTCAAGTTCAACACAACAAAACAATATCTTTGGGCTACACTGCAAATTATTACACTGTTCCACAATGTGCCAGCAAAAGTGAGAAAGAGGGAAAGTGTATGTGTTCCTTTCAACTCTATACTCTATCCAGCTTAAGCCAGGCCCAGCTCCAGCTACACTTGATCCCTGAATCCACTTGTTTAACAAGTAATGCCTCATTTTCACCTAATTCTCTAATTCTGAAAATTAACCACACACTGTAGAGGGAAAACATTAGTTAACAGATAGTGGTTACTTTGTAGCTAGTTAACATTTCACACAGATTGCCAGGGTCCAGTAAGCAACTAACGCGTTATAACTTGAGAAACGGCAAGGAGACGTATACCAGTAATACTATAGTGAATTGGTTAGGTTACTAATGTTAGCTAATTCATGTTGTAACGTTCTGTCGTTCTGTTCTCCGTCTCCTCCCTACAGGTGTGCCGCTGTCCAGCACCGCCTGAGCTGCCCGTCTGCCCAGCGCCGCCTGAGCTGCCCGTCTGCCCTGCGCCGTCTGAGCCGCCCGTCTGTCCTGAGCCGCCAGAGCCGCCGTCTGCCTGAGCCGCCAGAGCCGCCCGTTCTGAGCCGCCCGCCAGTCAGGAGCCGCCAGAGCCGCCCGCCAGTCAGGAGCCGCCAGAGCCGCCCACCAGTCAGGAGCCGCCCGCCAGTCAGGAGCCGCCAGAGCCGCCCGCCAGTCAGGACCTGCCAGAGCCGCCAGCCAGCCAGGAGCTGCCAGAGCCGCCAGCCAGCCAGAGCTGCCAGAGCCGTCAGTCAGCCAGGAGCTGCCAGAGCTGCCTGTTAAGCCGGCGATGCCGGGATTGCCTTTCACTCCGGCGCTGCCGGAGTCTCCCGCCTGTCCGGCGCTGCCGGAGTCGTCCTTTACTCCGGTGCTGCCAGAGCCGCCGCCAGTCAGGGGCCGCCAGAGCCGCCGCCAGTCAGGACCTGCCAGAGCCGCCAGCCAGGAGCTGCCAGAGCCGCAGCCAGCCAGGAGCTGCCAGAGCCGCCAGCCAGCCAGGAGCTGCCAGAGCCGTCAGTCAGCCAGGAGCTGCCAGAGCTGCCTGTTAAGCCGGCGATGCCGGGATTGCCTTTCACTCCGGCGCTGCCGGAGTCTTCCGCCTGTCCGGCGCTGCCGGAGTCGTCCTTTACTCCGGTGCTGCCGAATCTTCCCGTCCATTCGGGACCCATGGCTAGGGTCCCCAGTCAGAGGGCGGCGGCAAGGAGCCCGCTCGTAAGAGGCCACGGGGCGGTTGAGGCGGACTAAAACTATGGTTAAGTGGGTCCATGTCCCGCGCCAGAGCCGCCACCGCGGACAGACGCCACCCAGACCCTCCCTATAGGTTCAGGTTTTGCAGCCGGAGTCCGCACCTTTGGGGGGGGGGGGGGTACTGTCCCGTTCTGACCTTTATTTTCCTTTGTTTTTGTCTTTAGTTAGTATGGTCAGGGCGTGAGTTGGGGTGGGCAGTCTATGTTATGTGTTTCTATGTTGAGGTTTGTCATTTGGCCTGATATGGTTCTCAATCAGAGGCAGGTGTTTTGCATTGTCTCTGATTGGGAACCATATTAAGGTAGCCTGTTTTCACTGTTGGTTTGTGGGTGATTGTTCCTGTTTTTTTTTCTGTGTTCACTAGTTCGGGACTGTAGCTTTGTTGGTTTTTCGTCTGTTTATTGTTTTTGTTCATATTGAGAAGTATTCTAATAAATTATGGATACGCACCACGCTGCGTTTTGGTCCTCCTCTCCTTCTACCGACGAAAGCCATTACAGTGCCTTGGTGGAAGAGTAGGGTAACATCTCACAGCAAGACCTGGCAAATCTGGTGCAGTCCATGAGGAGGAGATGCACTGCAGTACTTAATGCAGCTGGTGGCCACACCAGATACTGACTGTTACCTTTTAACCCCCCTCCCTCCTTTGTTCAGGGACACATTATTCAATTTCTTTTAGTCACATCCCTGTGAAACTTGTTCAGTTTGTCTCAGTTGTTGAATCTTTTTATGTTCATACAAATATTTACAGATGTTTAAGTTGCTGAAAATAAACGCAGTTGACAGTGAGAGGACATTTCTTTTTTTGCTGAATTTGTGTAGGCTGTGTAGACTCGCTATRTGCAACTATGGGAATGGCATCAACGATAGACATTTAGAGCCAGCCAAACACAGCAAGGCATACATTGAAGAAACACAGAAAATCAACAATCAAATTGATTACATAACTGTACATGTAAACCTAGGCTTACTGCTCAAGTAGGCAAATTTGTCCAAATAAGTGTCCCTTATTGTGACCAATTAGCTAGCTTGCTTACGTGCAAATGGGTGCTAATTAACGCTATGCTAACATTAGTGCGGTAGTTGGTCATATAAAAAATATACCACTGCACTGGTATAACATGAATATTACCAGTCTCACTTACTTCCATGGTTTATATTGCTATCCATGTAGGTTAGGTTTGATTAAGATTCGCTTTCGTTGACAACATCGACGTTTCCCTCAACTTGTGTGACCTCAAAGGAGATGGGAAGGTTTTGGGTTAAACGCTTTAGACTCCGCACCCATTGATCCCGGCCCCGACATTTGACTCCGCCCACATGGAGCCCGGCCCCGACGTTTGACTCCGCCCACACCCTGCAGTCAGGGGCTTCTCAGCAAGTCGCAGCAATGAAAAATGTAGTGTGTGGGCGTTCACGCGAATGTGGGGAGAATTTTGGCATGGGGGGAGATTTTCGGCACAACACCGGCAAATGTGCAAATATATCTTTCAAACACCGGCGTGGAGGGCATTATCACTTTTATACAACGGGTTACCAACATATTCAAATAATGATTGACATATTTTCATTCAAAACGTTATTTTTTATTAATTTATAATTTCATCCTTCCACAAGATATATTCCCGAGACCAATCTAGGGTTGCTACCCAAGCCGGCTGGGCGTTCGTTCTATTGGTTCGGTTGCCAGAGACGCAACCCAGTTGTTCAGTCTTTTTGTTCTGTATCTATGGGCGCGACCAAGTCCTTCATTCTAAATGTTCCATTGCCATACTGGCTGGCAACGTCCTTATCGTTTAGCTAGCCAACTACGGCTTACTTACAGTCACGTCAAACAGTGCAGACAGAATAACAACAGTAGCTGCATTTGTTTAAGCTGTTTTCTAGTGACATTTATTTGGATTCATCCATAACAATGAGCTAATGAGGCACGATTTCGCTTGGCATAGAAAATGTGCTCACTCGTCAGGACACTTGTTCAGAGGAGCTAGCCAAATACAGTAACTGCACTTCGTTTCGTTTTACCTTTTTTCAATTGACATTTTTTTGTGATGCCAGCTGATTCATGATTTCGACTGGCTGAGAAACGCTGCCTGCCTGTCTATCTCGTCCCGTCTCGTTCATTACTATGGGACAGCTGTAGATCGAATTTAAATATTGAAACAATGTTGCAAATATCGGAGAGACAGACCAAGGTTTATACAAATCTCTGCTGTTGGAAACTAAATGTTATTCCCAAAAAAATTTGAGATAATGTCTAGATGCTTTTTATAGTGGAGATCAAGTTTATAATATGCCTGGCTGGGTTGATGAGACAGTGGATTGCGCAGTCAAATGGAACAGAGTAAATAGCCATTTTAACGTCATAGATTTAGCTGGTGGTAGTTTGTGGAATAGACACCGGCTGGGATGCGCTTTCAACCAACAGTCAGTGTACAGGATTAGACCCACCCGTTGTATAAAACAGACTATGGAACACCTTTTCACACGAATGTCCACGGTGGGTCTCTGTAAATTATGCGATTATATTGGAGACAGGTTAATAGCGGTGACTGTCATCTATTAATTTACTCTTATAGTATTTCTAAGTAAAATCCATATCAGCCAGGGAAACTTTGTGATAGAACATTCAGATGTGTCTGCCTGACTGTGTGGCTCTATACCTGAATTATTGGGATTTTATTGTGATCACAACAAAACTAGGTATTTTGATCAAATATAGATATAATAAATGTTTATCTTTGAAAATATGGGCCTGGCTGAAAATAGAACATTCCGTTTTCTGCCTGAGTGTGGCGCTGTTTACCACATTTAAAAAAAATCATTTTGTGACCGTAACAAAGTTACTTTTACTCAACTGGAGATTAAAATACACTGCTCAAAAAAATGAAGGGAACACTTAAACAACACAATGTAACTCCAAGTCAATCACACTTCTGTGAAATCAAACTGTCCACTTAGGAAGCAACACTGATTGACAATACATTTCACATGCTGTTGTGCAAATGGAATAGACAAAAGGTGTAAATTATAGGCAATTAGCAAGACACCCCCAATAAAGGAGTGGTTCTGCAGGTGGTGACCACAGACCAMTTCTCAGTTCCTATGCTTCCTGGCTGATGTTTTGGTCACTTTTGAATGCTGGCGGTGCTYTCACTCTAGTGGTAGCATGAGACGGAGTCTACAACCCACACTTGATCTTTCTTGAATAAGTTCCTCCAGTTTTTTTTTTTTTTTTCCTCTAACTTATTCTGTGCCTCTATGGTACAGTTTTCTATCTATCTGGACTGTTAGTCCAGTTTTTTTTTTTTTAAGATGAGTATTGAATTGCATGGCCTATAAAGCCACATTTATAAGTGTCCATTACAATAGAAGGATCTGCTGTACCTATGTTGAAAAAAATATTTTAGAAATTCTTCTGTCCTGGTTATAAATAAGTTGTTATCCAATAGAATTTGATAACATTTCCAATATCCTCGCCCACGTTGAAATCCTGTAAGAGTAATGTATATACCAATTATTTGATGGTCCGACCGCATTCTGTCCCCTATCAATACTTTAAAAAAAACTTTTGGTGCCAACGACTAGCTTGATTGAGCCTCTGCCTTGTATTTTTCATTAGGTCAGGATATTTAAGCCTCCATATATCCACTAGTTCTAATATATCCATGATATTCGTGATTTCCTTTAGTGCATGAGGGTGATAGTTTGTAATGTGATTTTCTTATTTTCTTTTTTCTAAATACAGAAATTAAAATCTCCCACCATAATAATAGAGTCTTGTATTGCTTGTAGGCTTGATCAATTATTATATATTTTCAAAGAAGCATGGATCATCATTATTTGGACCGTATAGATTAATGAGCCAAATCTGTTATGGTCCTTGCGGATCTGTTTGGACAATTTGCATATTCATATCAAAATTATTGTTAATTAATAACACCACCCCTTTTGAGTTTCTTTGCCCATGGGAGAAGTATATTTTTCCCCCCCAGTGTAACGATTTTCCTCCTCTTCAGATGAGGAGTATGAAGGATCGGACCAATACGCAGCGTGGTAAGTGTCCATGATAGTTTAATAAAACTGAACACGACATAATACAAAAATAACAAAGTGAATGATAACGAAAACCGAAACAGTCCTGAAAGGTGACCCTAACACTAGAAACAATCACCCACAACACACAATGGAAAACAGGCTACCTAAATATGGCTCCCAATCAGAGACAACGATAAACAGCTGCCTCTGATTGGGAACCACTCCAGGCCAAACACATAGAAAAACAACAACCTAGAAAAAAGAACATAGACTGCCCACCCTAACTCACGCCCTGACCAAACTAAAATAGAGACACAAAAACGGAACTAAGTTCAGGACGTGACACCCAGTCCCTTTTCCACACAACTTCATCTAAAATTGTTGAATGAGTTTCTGTAAACAATATTATATTCCTTCTCTTTTAGCCAGGTAAATACTGAAGGTATTTTCTTATTATATGCTAAGCAGTTACAATTATAACTAGTTGTACTTATTTCACCGTTTACGATAATGACATACAAGTTTCAATTCTATTGATCATAATATGTTTGTAAACTTACCATTTAAAATATGATTGAGTGTCCATACTGTACCATGACATTTGCACTGCTACTGAGTAAACCTCCATTGTTCTCTAGGAAGGAAATATATTTTCTCCACCTTTGTTTTGAAAAGATGATATGTATCCTCTCTACCACAAGGTGACGATATAACCTTGAGAGAGTTAATTGCTCAGTGCTTTCTAAGTTTAGTGAAGTAAAGGTTTTTATGTTTGAAAAATATATATATTTGAAGAATCCTAAAATACAAATGTGTGAATTATAATTTATATGCTGGAACTTTCAGACTTCCATTTTTTTGCCTACCAAATTGCCTATAAAGCAGAAATAATAGTTCATTGAATAGATGAATACACTTCATGCAATTATTTACATATTTAGTTTAATTTGAATTAGGCCTAACAGTGAAGTCAGCAATCACATCAGCCACTCATTATAAATCTCTTCCCATACAGAACCGCAATAGACTTTGAAATGATTAACCCCGGATTCAACCTCCGTATTGCGGTAAATACTGCTTTGTTGTCTTTTATAAATATTTATATCCTAACTGATTTAGTAATGTGCATCTAAAGATATGAGTCCGTAGTGAGATGTTGGTAACCCAATGTAAATTGTCCAGGTGGCCATTTGATGAATTGTTCAGCAGTCCTATGGCTTGGGGGTGGAAGCTGTCCAGGTCCTAGACTTGGCGCTCTGGTACCGCTTGCCGTGCGGTAGCAGAGAGAACAGTCTATGACTTGGGTGACTGGAGTCTTTAACAATTTTTTGGGTCTTCCTCTGACACCGCCGAGTATATAGGTCCTGGATGTCAGGAAGCTTGGCCACCAGTGATGTACTGGGCCGTACGCACTACCCTCTGTAGCGCCTTACGGTCAGATGCCGAGAAGTTGCCATACCAGGTGGTAATGCAACCGGTCAGGATGCTCTCGTTGGTGCAGCTGTAGAACTTTTTGAGGATCTGGGGACCCATGCCAAATCTTTTCATTCTCCTGAGGGGGAAAAGGTGTTGTCGTGCCCTCTTCACAACTGTCTTGGTGTGTTTGCACCAAGACAGTTAGTAATATAATGTTTCTCTTCCATAGGAGCTCATGCCATTGGACCCTCCATACTTCAGTGGTGTGTTGTGTGCTAAAAGGTGAGTATCACAGTCTTAGATCGAATATTTAAACAAACCACCTGACACAGTTATTCTCTGCCAACTGCCAATGAGATACATCTGTTTGAATTCTGTGTGTGTGTGTATTTGGGTGGGTGGGCGCAAACTTCATATTTCATTGTAGCTCATCATTTTATTCTTTACCTGGTCCTCCGCATCAAATGTTACAAAGACTGTTAGGAGATACATATGGGAGCTACATAAGTCTTTGTTTATCTTATATCAACTTCCTTCGCTCAGTTGAGCTGTCACCTCATTTTACCTGAAGATTTTCCCTTCTGCGTTTATATAATTAACTAATTATCCTAATTATCCTGTCATTTTGACTTATTTGATAGAAAATATAAAAAACAATGGATTAGAATATGCAACCTGAATCACTGTTGCCATACTACATACAGTATAGAAAGACCGTTTGAATGTGTTAGGCAGATGAGAACCATCCAGAATACAGTGAGGACCAATGTTCCCTCTGAACTGTGCACGTGCAGTAGCTCCAAGACTGCCGCGCAGCTCCCCCGGGACTGTGGTGCAGAAATATCAGCCCACAGAGGGAAGATAAAGGCCTCCCCAGTGGAGCAAAGGTCTAAGGCACTACAGACCCGGGTTCGATCCCAGGCTGTGTTGCAGCCAGCCGTGACCGGGAGACCCATGAGGCGGTGCATAATTGGCCCAGCGTTGTTAGGGGAGGGTTTGGCCAGCCGGGATGTTCGTGTCTCATCGCGCTCTAGCAACTCCTTGTGGCAGGCCGGGCACATGCACGCTGACTTCGGCCGCCAGTTGTACAGTGTTTCTTCCGGCACATTGGTACTGCTGGCTTCCGGGTTAAGCGAACAGTGTGTCAAGAAGCAATGCGGCTTGGCAGGGTCGTGTTTCGGAGGACACATGGGTCTCGACCTTCGCCTCTCCCGAGTCCGTACGGGAGTTGCAGCGATGGGACAAGACTGTAACTACCAAATGGATATCAGTAAAAAGGGGTAAAAAGTTTWAAAAAATAATAATAATACAACAACAATATAGCCTTTTTATTTTATTTGTCTCGGGCTGTTAAAATATATAAAATATACTTGGATTTGTTTAATAATTTGTTGGTTACTACATGATTACATATGTGTTATTTCATAGTTTTGATGTCTTCAGTATTATTCTACAATGTAGAAAATAGTAAAAATAAAGAAAAACCCTTGAATGAATAGGTGTTCTAAAACTTTTGATGTTATGGGATGCATTTTCTCTATAGTTTTTGATGGTAGGCCACTGGTAGGCCTACAATATGATCAAATAGCCACAGTCGCCTACTTGGCCACTGTTAAAACTGTAACTTAAAGCGGGTACAGCTTCTGTGTTCACAGTAAACGTGTGCTGGAAGTTCCACATCATTTTCACAACGTTGAAGTTGGCACACAGCAGACCTGAAATTTGCTCAGTGCCGAAAAAAATTAAAGGGGACATTGGTAGTATTCAAGTCAACCTAAATCTGAACTCATTGCAGGACTAAACCCCATTTTAGTCTGTCGGGAAAGGATTTCTCCAATAGCATATACAATATGTTGTATTATCTGTTGAGACCCTACTCATCGGTTCTAGTATGTGTTATGTCAGCAGTTTGATGCTGATTAATGGGCTTTGGGCGGTTAAGAAAGCGTATTATCTTTATTGCCAAGGGTAATTCATAAATGTTACAATTCCCAGATGGAGAAGTGGAATGGCCTAATCTGCTGTGAACATTTTGAGTGAATGGGAGATGTGGTTGGTCACATCTAGCATCTCCAGTTTGTGCCTGTCTCACATCGTCTTTTTTATGAAAATTATTAATGAACTGCTTTTCCTCTCAGGCGCTCACCAGAGGCCAATAAGTCTAAATGCCAAATGTGCTGGATAACAGTTTATTAAAGCTTTATTGCAGACATTCCAGTTCCTGGGGGATGGACTTAATGGCTGTTTCCACCATGGGGTTAGGCACAACCTCTGTCTGAGGAGGGGGAGGTGTTGGAGAGTCTTTTTTCCCTCCTTTTAACTGAGGAAAATCTGTTTCCGAATCTCTTTCCCCTCAGCCCTCTCCATCTCCTTGGTGTGCTATGTTGTTGTTAGGAGTTTCATATGGAGTTGGGTTTAGAATGCGGTTGGTTCCCAGGGATTGCTGGTTGCCCAAAGTTGCCACCACCACTGCATGGCTCCTGGTGCTCATACTCTGTCCTCTTCTCCTGGAGTCTGAAATGGGTTTCTGATTATGTGCGGTAAATGAAGCCCTAGTAGTACATCATGTGCAAAATAGTATAAATWACTCCCTTTAGTAGTCTGTAGGAAAGATCATATGATTACTGCTACTATTCCATTAGCATTTGGTGAAAAAGCTTACTGTTGCCCCTTGAGTGAAGCATAGTATACAGTGTTACCTGAGTATTCTTTCAATGTGAAACACCACTTAAATAATACAGCACACAATGTACAGAAACACTTTGTCCCATATACAACAAGCAAGGAGGCCACATCATGTGCTGCTGTGTGCCTAGTCATGTCTATAAAACTGGGCCTAGGAAATGGGCTTCTCACTGGTTTTAATTAAATCCAAGTGACATTTGTATATGCCTCCAGGGAAGGCACTGCTTGCTTCAAATGGAATGCGTTGTCCACACCAGAACTGAGTAATTGTGCGTGCTTCCCAAGATTGTCAGCAGCCTTGCAAATCAACTGATAGGGCTGCCCCCCTTATGTCTGCTAAGCGTTAGTCCCAAGAGTCACCATGACAAGTGTTAATCAGAGCAACAAGTGGCTTTAGGGGGGAATAAGAGGAATCTGTAAAGCACCATAATTACCTATGGAACCTTGCTAATAGGTACCAATTTGGTTTTAGCAGGAGATTCCTGCAGTCATCTACAGTAGATTGTCTCTGTCACACAACTGGGATTAGGCTAAAATGTTTTCATGTCATTTTGTGGTTGTGTTTTGGTTGCTGGTACAACATTTATCCCAGCCTCTACAGTCCCTACTTCTCCCTGGGGTCTTGTATGGAGGACCTGAACAGCCTCTTCACCCAGCTTTATGGAGTCTCTCTCATGTCCAAAAATCCAAGTGTATGAGATGTGTGGAAATATGATGTCCGCAAACTGGTAAAAACCCTTGTATAACTATTCCAATGTCCGTATAATGTTACAGTTGTGGTTTGTTTGCTGTGGTTATATTGTGTCTAAATTGTGTTTCTATGGTGGGATCTCCTACTTTGGCTCATTTGTCTTGTCACTTCCTGCCCAGGCTGTAGTTCATGAGACAGAGGCGTTGCTGGAATACATCTACTGTGAATTCTTCCACAGAGCAAATAAACTGCACCAGGTAGACAGAGCCTCACACACCACGCCCACAGCACAACTGCTTTCTTGAAAGATGACATGAGTTTCAGTAGATCAAAAATGTTTTCAGTAGTTCAAAATGCGGTCGTGGTTGTTGTTTCTGGCATGTTCAAAAGAAAAGGTCTCTATGGCCCTGTGGCACTGATCTTGAAACCAGTAGCATATAGAGTGTGCTCACGCCTGACATGATGGAGAACCTGGTCCACGAGATGGGCAATGCCATGCACTCCATGCTGTAGGGCGCACGTGCTACCAACACATAACAGGTCAGCCATGCTCATCTGACGATCTCAGAGATGAACCGTTAACTTTAGCTACTTTAACCTTGTGCTTAGCTTGACATTGTGCTTATAGGTAATTCCATGGAAACAAAGTGATGCTGAAACGTCCAAGTCGTCCTTGAGCATAGAGTTGTATGGTTTGTTTAACTTCGCAATCATTGGTTTTTATTTGGCATAGATTATAAAGTGAAAAATCTGAGTCTCAGCATCACTCTGTTACCATAGAATTGCCCCTATGTATTTGTGAATAATAATATGGGAAAGTCTTTGGAAATTACTGTATGTAAAGCTCTCTCAAATCAATAGGCCTAATAGTCAGAAGGATTGATTTCAGTATCAATGGTTTAGTGGTTGGTGATTTCAGTATCTCCTAGTGTATTGGTTGGTGTTGTGTATGCCATTTTACACACAGTGCATCTGATAATGATGGTCACAGGTTAGAATGGCATGCATAGATTCTGTGTTCAGTCATGGTGTGGAGACTTTGCCTGTTAAATCCTATTGAGAATGATACTGTTTGGTGAGGAAATCCACACAGGTTATCATTGGATTGATTGCATGCTCCTTTACTTGTTAGATGCAGACTAGGGATACGCCTTAGCAAGCAACTCAAGATACTTCAAAATGTCAATTTCATGGAGAGAGATATCCACTTACATTAAATAGATGTAGCAACTTGAGACTGTGGTTGTGCCACTGACTTTGCGGTGGCCACTGATTATTGAGTAGTGAAACAATTTGCCAACCATTATCAAACAGTGCAGGTACACAAACTCACCATTTTGCTGTGGCAACATGTTGATGACCCAAAATTGATAACAAAGCCATATATTAGTTTTGTTTTAAAGTATTACTATAGTGAACAAAAATATAAACGCAACATGCAACAATTTCAAAGATTTTACTAAGTTACAATTCATATAAGGAAATCAGTCAATTGAAATAAATAAATGAGGCCCTAATCTATGGATTTCACATGACTGGGAATACAGATATGCATCTGTTTGTCACAGATACCTTAAAAAAAATATATTGGCGAGGATCAGAAAACCAGTCAGTATCTGGTGTGACCAACATTTGCCTCATGCAGCACGACACATCCCCTTCACATAAAGTTGACCAGGCTGTTGATTTTGGCCTGTGGAATGTTGTCCCACTCCTCTTCAATGGCTGTGAGAAGCTGCTGGATATTGTCGAGAACTGGAACAAGCTGTCGAGCATGTCAATCCAGAGCATCCCAAACATACTCAATGGGTGACATGCCTGGTGAGTATGCAGGCCATGGAAGAACTGGGACATTTTCAGCTTCCAGCAATTGTGTACAGATCCTTGCAACATGGGCCTGTGCATTATCATGCTGAAACATGAGGTGATAGCGGTGGATGTATGGCACCACAATGGGCCTCAGGATCTCGTCACGGTACCTGTGCATTCAAATTGCCCTCGATAAAATGCATTTGTGTTCGTTGTCCGTAGCTTATGCCTGCCCATACTATAACCCCACCGCCACCATGGGGGACTCTGTTCACAACGTTGACATCAGCAAACCTCTTACCCACACGACGCCATACACGTGGTCTGCGATTGTGAGGCCGGGGGGACGCACTGCCAAATTCTCTTAAACAACGTTGGAGGATGTTTATGGTACAAAAATTAACATTATATTATCTGGCAACAGCTCTGGTGGACATTCCTGCAGTTAACATGCCAATTGCACACTCACTCAAATCTTGAGACATCTGTGGCATTGTGTTGTGTGACAAAACTGCACATTTTAGAGTGGCCTTTTAGTGTCCCCAGCACAAGGTGCACCTGTGTAACGATCATGCTGTTTAATCAGCTTCTTGATATGCCACACCTGTCAGGTGGATGGATTATCTTGGCAAAGGACAAATGCTCCCTAACAGGATGTAAACAAATTTGTGAACAAAATTTGAGAGAAATAAGCTTTTTGTGCATATGGAACATTTCTGGGATCTTTTATTTCAGCTCAATAAACATGGGATCAAGACTTTACATGTTGCGTTTTATATTTTTGTTCAGTGTAAATGGGTTACTGTAAAGATATGGTGCAATATTTCTGCTGAGAAATTCATGTCTTCGTTTTTTTGCAGCCTCTGCCTCAGAGCATGGTGGCTCGTCTGTGTGAGTCCAAAAAGTTGTGTAGTGTGGCAGACACTCAACTACAGATAACTCCCCCTGACACACAACAACAATGAACTAAATGGGTCACAGTGTTTACTTTCATGGGTTACATTGACACTGAACTCTCATGCAAATGTACAAATGTACAAATGTCCTCCTAAACTACCTGCACTGCAGCAAACACTGACAACTCTTATCTGCTCATCTTTATAGTCATTTTTTAACAAGGTATCCCAGATTGTTACTGTTGCTTTAAAAACTCACTTTAACACAATGGACATAAGGGTCCTGTAAGTGCTTTGCCTGAGTGATTGATGGTAGATAAGTGTAGAGACTTAACAGATATCAGCCTTTTTCAGCCAACAGAAAATGCCTTGACTCAAATAGGATATTTGGGAACATTTCGAAGGTTTAACATGTAACTGCATGAATGATTCAGCCTATTTTATTTTTTCTGTGGACAGATTTTCTACTCTGCTCTGGATCAGATTTATCATGGAAAACCCCAAAACTGATCAACGAGTGGTATTTTAAAAGACATGCAGCAGAAATTCGACGGCCTACCATATACTCCAAACATGATGGGTACCTCAGTGTCAAAATGGTCTTTGCCTTCACTGAGTTGGTGGGCTATAGATCTTTGATTATGTGCTCAAGTACAGCCTTTATAGTTAATGAATGTTTGGGGGGCATTCTTTGCCTAATCCTCAAAACTGTACCACAGTGTGTGCCTTTTCTCGTGCAACAGAGGGACAAAAACAGCTCAGAGCATAGAAAGAGCGAGGTAGAGGGAGTTATTTTTTGGCTTTTCTTCCCTGGCTCTGTGGTTTTATATCTCTTACCCAGGCGCAGTACCGTTTAAGGGATTAAAGCTTTTTTGGAGGCCCTGCTCAAATAACAAAGCAGAGGTATACTTTGAATGAGCACTCCCTGGGGGAAATATTTGAAACTCTTCTTTCTGTGGTCCTTTAATGAAAACATTTTTTACAAAAGAGGACAAAGTCAGGAGGGAATAGAGAATGTAAAACACAGCCAACATTTAGCCAGGAATGGCCTTCATAAGGCATTTATCCTCAACTATAATTATGTGGGCCATCAGGAATAGAGAGCACTCCATCAGAACTATATTCCTCCTCACTTTAATTGAGCTTACCAGCCACAGTTGCTTTAACCTCGCTAAAAGTCCTACTTCCACTTTTATCCATGCAGCGACCGACCTCTCAGGGGAGTGTGGTTATAAAACCATGCCGAAATTCAACATTTCACTCAAATTACATGTTATGATGGAAGAGTAGTTTTCCTCCTTTCAGCCCCACTTACAAAAATCTGAATTGTATTGTTAAAGGATAAGTCATGGGATTGGAGCAAGTGAAAACAGATTTGTTTATGTTCTGCTGAAAGGACTATATTTCTGGTCTTTTACTCTCTCTCCCTGCCCTTGCTAAACAGCAGTGAAGCAAAACCTTCCACACTAAACTGAACATTTGAATAGCTAATAGGTTACATAAAGACCCAAATAATAAACACTGGGGTGATTGTGACATGTATATGGTTTATAGACCAGAGGTATCAGTTCTGAATGGAGAGAAAAACTTTCAGCTGTTGTTGAGTACATGGACCAAATGGAAAGCCCTGCAACTGCGATAATAATATTTGGAAAGCCTGACATTCCTTCTGCTGTGTTGATGATTCTTTGTCTTTATCAGTTCTCTTGGAGCCATAGAGAGTCAAGACATGGTCTTTTCTCACCCAGAATGTGGTGTTGATCCCTAGCACCCAGAACAAAGGCCTAGCAGCCTGGTCTACAAAGGACAGGAGTGTCTTTTATCTAATACACAAGAGAACAGAGTGAAGGGCTGCTCTGACTTTCCTCGTCTTTGTGTGTGAGGATCAAAATAGATCTTTCCCTGAGATGTTAACTTGACTGGGCTATGACCTTCTCAAAAGTTGACATCTAGCATTTGAGGCAAGCAGAGGGATCAAAAATAAAGCAGAGCACTGGTGTCTGAACTGATTAGTTTGAGTGTTTACTGTCCATCTCAAAGTTTCAGCCATTCTGTCAGTCATACCTGTAGTTCCGTTTCATGCTCAAAGGTGTTATACGGTTGGAGATATCTTGCCACAGGAGGATGAGGGTGACCGCATATCTACTATAGGCCTCTGGTACTGCTGTAGGCCTCTGGTACTGCCGTCCGGACAGCTGGTGAATTCTCTCCTCACGATTTGTGCTCACTTTCCTAATGTTTTGGTTTCCCCCTTGTATTGCCTCTGTCAGGGGTACTGTTTACCCTTATTAAAGTCATTAGGGCCCAGATGGGACCCATCATGCAGACACTTGGCGGCTTAAGCCTGTTTCACGCCAGACGATCTTCTTTCACAACGCTCGCTGTTTAAATAAGCAGCACCCCTCTCAAAGGCAGAGTACAGGGTGCTTTAGACTAGCCCCTTTCAACTTATCTCTCTCACCGCTCCAAGACGGTATGGTAAAGTGCACAGTCAGGGATAAAATAGCAAGATAAAAATCTTGTCTTTTTTTCCCCTCCTAAGAGCAAAAGTCACTCATTAATATATAAAGATCTGGGCTCAGATTTGGATGTTACTTTGGGCTACTTCATTTGGAGATATCCATGTGACTCTAGCAGGTTTATAAGGTTCCTTGTGCATTACAGCCTTAATGCTCTGATACAATTCTTACAGTACTTAGCTTTGCATTTGTGTTTTATAACCACCGTGGAGACTGGGGTATAATTTAGTTTTATTTCACCACTGCTTTCTTCTGACTGACTGACTGACTGTTTGAATGTTTGCCAGATTAATTTCCCCGGAGTCCCAAATCAGGCATGATCATAGAGTACATTGCCTTTATAGTTAGGAAGTTGGACCCTCTAGGCAACAAAGTGAAAAGGAAAAGTGTGCACTTTTAGGAATTTCCATATTCCTCTAAAAGCAAAGTAAAAGGTTTGAAGTCAAATGTATACAGTGTAACCGAAGTCTGTATTTGACTTAATCATTGGCCAATTGAACAGTAGCCTACATTTTGAAGCAGACAAAACAGTGACCAGACAGTAACTAGAACAAACATCAATAGACATTCTTTAATGGCCCAGAATACTTTTGGGTCTTTTCCTGAGGGGGAAGTAGATGATGACAGAAGAATATCTCTGCTTGTCTTTTCCTTCAGCAACATTTATGAGCAGGAACCTTCAAAGCTGAATTGGCCTTGCTATTCAAACTTCACTCTCACCATACATAGTAGAAACAAACTCATTTAATGTTTCCTTTTGTCATGAATTAAGCATTTTTTTCGAAAGGGAAAGATAATTGCATTCAATCGGTCTGTCTATGTTTAAAAAAACAATTGAGATCAAATGTTTCCTTGTCAATATACCTACAGTGGTGGTCTTTATGAATCATGGTATAAACAGTGGAACCTGTTGAAAGCCAGTTTAATTTGGGTTATTTATTGGGTATTTATTTATGGTGTTGTTAATGACGCTGTGATATTGTGAAATGCTTTGTTTTCCTTTGCAGGCATGGCAGCTGAGATTCAACCACCTCATTGGCTACGGAGACAAGTACTACTCCTATATCATGTCCCACGCTGTGGCCTCCATGGTGGGAAAACAGTGCTTTGTTCAGGATCCTTTAAACAGGTGAGACTGAGAGCCATTCAGTGTCCTCACACAAACCCTTCATCAGGAAATACACACAATATCAAGGCGTGGCTGTCTGCAGCACTTACTTGACTTTTATGGGTATGACTAAATGTAGGGTATGACTAAATGTAGGGTATGAATAAATGCAGGGTATCAATAACCTAAATGCAGTGTCCCTACAGAAAAAAAAACAGTTTACTGTAATAACACAAGGAACTTCACTGAGGCAGTCAATGTTTTTTTTTAAAGCAAAACCAGACTTTTTTACTAATGTCAGGACAATTTCGTGATGTATTTTTCTGTGTCCCTTGAGATTTTTTGCCTGTGTGTGATCATATACCGGGAACTTGTTATTCAAAATTCAATGAATAACTGTTGTTATATCACTAAAAGTTACAGTACATTTGACTGGAAGGTATAAACATGTTTGCATTTCCAAAAAGACTGAGCCAAATGCTCTCTCACAAGCAACCTTCCCTGGGTAGTGTTAAGTCTCTCCGCCTGACATTGAACATGACATCAATATGAAACCCACACCAGCTTGGCAGGTGTGTACAGTAATCCAGTCAGAGTCACCAGCATCTACATTACATAGCCCACAGCCCTCCCTATCAGCTCTGCTCTGACTTGGACTCCACAAAGGCTTTGTTCCAGATTCATCTCAGAGATTCGAGCCCCGCAGCCCTTGTCTCTCTCTCTGCCTTCCTTTCTCTCCTTTCCCTCTGACATTTAGTTCCACCTGTGGTTGTTGAACCTTTGTTTCCTAGCATCAGGAGGCCCTAAAAATTGGCAAAGACTCCAGCCACCCAAATCATAGACTGTTCTCTCTGCTACCGCTGTTCTCTCTGCTACAGCACGGCAAGCGGTACTTTTGGAGCCAAGTCTAGCTCCAAAAGGATTCCTAACAGCTTCTACCCCAAGCCATAAGACTACTGAACAGCTAATTAAATGGCTACCCGGACTATTTGCACTATTCCCCCCCCCCACACACACTTTTTTACGCTGCTGCTACTCACTGTTAATTATCACTTTACCACACAGTCACTTTACCCCTACCTACATGTACATATTACCTCAATTACCTCGACTAACCTGTATCCCCGCACATGAACTCGGTACCGGTACCTCCATTTATATAGCCTCCTTATTTCATTGATGCTCTTTGATTTGTTGTTTGTTTATTTAGTCAATATTAAATAAATAACTCTTCTTTTTCTTAACTGCATTGTTGGTTAAGGGCTTGTAAGTAAGCGTTTTAAGGGAAGGTCTACACCTGTTGTATTCGTGTCATGTGACAAATACAATTTCATTTGATTTAATTGATCAGCCCTGTGAGGGGAGAGCTGAGACTTTGCCCAGGGCTCTCAGGATGGGGAAGAAGAGCTGCTGTAGGAGAATGCATATGGCTGTAATCTTATATCTCTCCTCTCTCTCCCCCAGGGACATGGGAGAGCGCTACCGTAGGGAGATGCTAGCCCATGGGGGAGGGAAGCCCATGCTCATGGAAGGTATGTCATGGTCTTGAACTTTGGGCTTTCAGAGACTCTCACCACCTCTCTGAGAGCCACTGGACAGGTTGTGTAGTGGCCCACTTCAGGCTGATTTACCTCTTTAGTGTCCCAAGGTTAAGGAGTGTCCATTAGACTACAAATGAAGGTGCCAACCAACTTCTCTAACTATATTTCAATGAATTTTGTTCAGAAGAGAATGGGTATGTCTGCTCTAGGTGACCCTTGATGACCCGGTGGAACTAGAAAGAAATAGTCAGCAGTAGTTCCTTCACTTCAGACCTGCTACTGTTGTGGTTAGTCTGGTCTGCGGTAGGGGCCTCAGAGCGCAGGATATTTAGCTCTCCAGCATGCTTCACTGCCTCTCTTACCTTGTGTTTACAGAGGCTCTATCATTATAGAGCTATATAGCCCCTCGTATGCTGGTGGTTAGTCTTGTATGGTGGTAACTAGTAACCTATAACAGAACACAAACCCTTATAGAGTGCATTTGGAAAGTACTGAGACCGCTTCACTTTTCCACATTTTGTTACGTTACAGCCTTATTCTAAAATTGATTAAATAATTTCTTCCCTCATCAATCTACATACAATGTGAAAACAGAAATACCTTACTTACATAAGTATTCACACCTTTTGCTATGAGACCCGAAATTGAGCTCAGGTGCATCCTGTTTCCATTGATCATCCTTGAGATGGTTCTACAACTTGATTGGAGTCCATCTGTGGTAAGTTTTATTGATTGGACATGATTTGGAAAGGCACACACCTGTCTATATAAGCTTCCACAGTTGACAGTGCACGTCAGAGCAAAAACCAAGTCATGAGGTCAAAGGAATTGTTCGTAGAGCTCCGAGACAGGATTGTGTCGAGACACAGATCTGGGGAAGGGTACCAAAAACTTTCAGCAGAATTGAAGGTCCCTAAGAACACAGTGGCCTCCATCATTCTTAAAAAGGAAGAAGTTTGGATCCACCAAGACTCTTCCTAGAGCTGTCTGCCCGGCCAAACTGAGCAATCAGGGGAGAAGGGCCTTGGTCAGGGAGGTGACCAAGAGCTCCAGAGTTCCTCTGTGGAGATGGGAGAACCTTCCACAAGGACAACCATCTCTGCAGCACTCTACCAATCAGGCCTTTATGATAGAGTGGCCAGACGGAAGCCACTTCTCAGTAAAAGACACATGACGGCCCGCTTGGAGTTTGCCAAAAGGCACCTAAAGGACTCTCAGATCATGAGAAACAAGATTCTCTGGTCTGATGAAACCAAGATTCAACTCTTTGGCCTGAATGCCAGGTGTCAGGTCTGGAGGAAACCTGCCACCATCCCTACGGTGAAGCATGGTGGTGGCAGCATRATGCTGTGGGGATGTTTTTCAGCAGCAGGGACTGGGAGACTAGTCAGGATCAAGGGAAAGATGAATGGAGCAAAGTACAGAGAGGTCATTGATGAAAACCTGGTCCAGAGCGCTTATGACCTCTGTTACRAATCCCTTTGGCCCGGCAGTCTAGGGGGGATGTATCGAGACCGTAACATAACTCATGCAAATTATAACAGTGAAAAAGTAACAGTGAGAACAAAAACCACAGACAACTAAATTACCGTCAAACACTCATGGTTTATTTTTAAACACATAGTAAAGGGGGGCGGGGAAAGGGGCTGAGCTGGACCCAAGGAAAGAAACAATTATCCAAAAACACCCCTAAGCTAGACTAGCCTACTTCAATACAGTTAACTAACTAACCAAAAATACAGCGGGTGGTCCGCCCAGTTCTAACTAGGGTATTTAGACAAAGTATTCCTACGGGTAATGTATGCCCATGGGCGACTTGGCTTGGTACCCCCTTTTCCCACCATCAAACAAACAGTCAAACACCATAACCAAAATAATACTCACAGGTGGGACAAAGTGACATGTAGGTGTAAAAACAAACGAGAGCTCAAAGAGAGAGAGAGATATTGCGAGAGATTGAGACACAGAGAGTTTGAAACACAAAGAGATCGAGCTCTAGAGAAAACAACTGAATGGGTTTTTAAACCAAGGGAAAGGAGATGTGATTGGGTAATGGAAACAGGAGGAGGTGTCTTCTGATTGATGACTGATTGGGGAATGATGATTGCCACCTGTGAGGGGAGAAGGAGAGAAAAGAAATACACACACAGGATACAGTATATATAGATTCTCTTTTTTTTTTCTTTTTCTACTATGTTATTGACTTGTTTATTGTTTACTCCATGTGTAAACAATTCTGTGTTGTTGTCTGTTCACACTGCTATGCTTTATCTTGGCCAGGTCGCAGTTGCAAATGAGAACTTGTTCTCAACTAGCCTACCTGGTTAAATAAAGGTGAAATAAAATAAATAAATACACACACACAGAATACCTGTATCCGTAACAACATCAGACTGGGGGCGAAGGTTCACCTTCCAACAGGACAACGACCCTGAGCACATAGCCAAGACAGCGCAGGAGTGGCTTCGGGACAAGTCTCTGAATGTCCTTGAGTGGCCCAGCCAGAGCCTGGACTTGAACCCGATCGAACATCTCTGGGGACACCTGATAATAGCTGTGCAGCAACGCTCCCCATCCAACCTGACAGAGCTTGAGAGGATCTGCAGAGAAGAATGGAAGAAACTCCCCAAATACAGGTGTGCCAAGCTTGTAGGGTCATACCCAGGAAGACTCAAGGCTGTAATAGCTGCCAATGGTGCTTCAACAAAGTACTAAGTAAAGGTTCTGAATAGTTATGTTAATAATTTTTTCCACATATTTTTTTTTTAATACATTTGGAAACATTTTTTTTTTTTTTACTGTTTTCGCTTTGTCATTATGGGGTATTGTGTGTAGATTGAGGAGGACAAATGGAACGTTCGTCGTCTGAAGATGAGTAATCATCGGACCAAAGCGCAGCGTGGTAAGTGTTTATGTTAATTTAGTAAAACAGAACACTAAACAAAATAACAACGAGAATGAAACGAAACAGTCCTGTCTGGTACAGACACAAAGACAGAAAACAACTACCCACAAAACACAGGTGGGAAAAGGCTACCAAAGTATGGTTCTCAATCAGAGACAACAATAGACAGCTGCCTGTGATTGAGAACCACACCCGGCCAAACACACAGAAATAGAAAACATAGAACACAAAACATAGAATGCCCACCCCAACTCCCAAAATAGAGACATAAAAAAGGAACTAAGGTCAGGGCGTGACAACAAAAAAACGATTTAATCAATTTTAGAATAAGGCTGTAACGTAACAAAATGTGGAAAAAGTCAATGGGTCTGAATACTTTCCGAATGCACTGTATATGGTGGCTGCACCATGAGTGGAGGTCATCCTCCTACCCTTTGACCTCCCCCTTCCCCTTCTGTCACGTCCCYGTTGTTTTATTAGCGGCTGTGTTTGAATCGTGATTAGTTGTTTGCTCAAAGCTGCCAGCTCCCTGCAGCCTTCACTGTGGCATGTTTGGACATGAAAACTGAAGGCGTTGCAATGTGGACTTAGAGCGGAGGGGAACCAGCGTAGTAATAATGAAATTACAATTGCCAGGGGACTGTTCCCTGTTATTAGAGCTGCTGTTTAATCAAATCAACAGCAAAAAAAAATCACATGCGCCGAATACAACAGGTGTAGACTTTACTGTGAAATGCTTATTTATGAGCCCTATCCAAACAATGCAGAGTTAAAAAGTGAGAAAAATTAGCTACAAATGAAATAGGAAATATTAACACAATAAAATATCAATAAAAATACTATATACCAGTAGTACCGGTACAGAGTCAATGTGCAGGGGTACGAGGTAGTTGAGGTTATTGATGTGAACATGTAAGTAGGGGTAAAAGTGACTAGGCAATCAGGATAGATCATAAACAGAGTATCATGCGTGTGTGTGCGTGTGTGTGTATTGGATTGTGTGTGTTGGAGTGTCAGTGTAGTATGTGTGAGTGTGTGGGTAGATTCCAGTGAATGTGCATAGAGCTGGTGCAAGAGAGTCAGTGCAAATAAAAAGGGGGTCAATGCAAGTAGTCAGGGTAGCCATTTGATTAACTGTTCAGCAGTCTTATGACTTGGGGTGGAAGCTGTTCAGGAGCCTTTTGGTCCCAGACTTGGCGCTCCGGTACCACTTGTTGTAAGGTAGCAGAGAGAACAGTCTATGAATTTGCTGGCTCTCCACTGACACCGCCTGGTATAGAGGTCCTGGATGGCAGGAAGCTTGGCCCCAGTGATGTACTGGACCGTGCGCACTACCATCTGTAGCACTTTAAGGTCGGTTGCCAAGCAATTGCCATACCAAGCGGTGATGCAGTCAGTCAAGATACTCTCAATGGTGCAGCTGTAGAACTTTTTGAGGATCTGCAGGCCCATGCGAAATCTTTTCCGCCTCCTGAGGGGGAAAAGGTGTTGTCGTGCACTCTTCACGACCGTGTTGGTGTGTTTGGACCATGATAGGTCCTTAGTGATGTGCACACTGTGGAACTTGAAGATCTCGCCCCACTCCAGTACAGCCCCATTTGATGTAAAGGGGTGCGTGTTCGGCCCCCCATTTCCTGTAGTCCACGGTCAGCTCCTTTGTCTTGCTGACGTTCAGGGAGAGGATGTTGTCCTACGACCACACTGCCACGTTACTGACCTCTTCCCTATAGGCTGTCTCATCGATCGTCGGTGATCAGGCCTACCATCGGTGTGTTGTCGACAAACTTAATGATATTGTGTTAGAGTCGTGCACGGCCAAAGTAGTCGTGGGTGAACAGGGAGTACAGGAGGGGACTAAGCAGTGTGGTGTGTTGTTACCTGCCCTCACCACCTGTGTTGGCCCATCGGGAATTTCAGGATCCAGTTACAGAGGGAGGTGTTCAGTCCCAGGGTCCTTAGCTTAGTGAAGAGCTTGGAGGGCACTATGATGTTGAACGTACCTTTTGTCAGAGCCGATGTAGTAGGATTCGATCTTAGTCCTCTATTAACGCTTAGCCTGTTTGATGGTTCGTCCGGATTAGTGTCCCACTCCTTAAAAGTGGCAGCTTTAGCCTTTAGCTCAGTGCGGATGTTTCCTGTATGTAATCCATGGCTTCTGGTTGGGATATGTATGTACGGCCACTATGGGGACGACATCGTCGATGCTCTTATTAATGAAGCCGGTGACTGATGTGGTAAACTCTTCAATGATATAGAATGAATTCCGGAACATATTCCAGTCTGTGCTAGCGAAACGGTCCTGTCGCTTTAATTAACTGTTGTTAAGATATTAACTTCTGTGATTATCTTTTATGGTCCTCCATAAGGTATGCTGGCTGCCTATCTAGCGGCAAGCCAAACTGCCAAGGAAAATAATCATACTATAGTTGTCCTATATCAAATCGAATGTTATTTATAACATGCACCGAATACAACTGTTGCAGACTTTACAGTGAATATCATGCTAATGACTCTACATTTCTGCAGACATACTTAACTGTAGGTCCTTATAGCAGTGCTTGCACATCATCTTATTTTCATGATTTACCATATCATCATGACCACTTCAGTTACAGTAATAAAGTAAGGATTGTTTATGTGTGTCTGTTCAAGCCTTTAGAAATGTAGTACTCGATCTGAGAACCTAGCAACAAAAAAAATCAAAAATCAAATAAAAATCGGGGAACATTTTGAGTGAGTACAGTAATTAGTCATTGGAAGTGACATGTTTACTCTGATGATTTTTGTATCTGCACAGCATCATAGCAATAGCATCTAGCACTTACATAAACTAACACTGAGCAAACCTAACCCTCCCAAAGAAGCTTGCCGATGAAGTGGTCTAATGTTTCCCTGCTGTTCCGTCCGGTATGGGCCCAAGGCCTGGGGGTGGAGGATGGGAGTTGAAGGGTGAAGGGGCAGGAGGGGGAACCGGAAGAAGGGGGAACTGGAGCAGGCCCAGAGAAGCTCCTCGGATGCCGGCCTGGTCTCTTTATCTGGGTCGCTCCCTGCCTGCTCCGTGCTGTGCCTGGATGTTTCCCAGGCAGCCGGTGGTGAATAGTAGAACCGGGATTAGATGGCGGCAGAGAGAGTGAAAGGTGATCGACTGACGGCCGCTGCTGACTKAAGTCCTCTGTTCCTGGGCCCAGGCCGCGACAGAGGGGGTTTTCATGGGCTGTTGCCCATAGCCTCCTCTGCCCACCACGGATCAGGAGGGGCACATGGAACAATGGAGCTACCTAAGCAATGGAGCAGGTCCCAGGACCCAGCCTGTCAGCTCAGTCTGGCCCAGTTGCCCCAATCAGGTGTGGGCATAATGACCCTATCCTGAAGTGAATCAACCTCCTGAGCCTGGTTCTATTGGCCTTGTTCTAGTCTGCTATTCCTTTGTCTCCCTCTAGTTTAATCAGAGGATCACGGTATGTGTAGTATGAGTCTTTAATCACCATAGTTCAGTATGAACGAGTCCTTATAAACTGAGGGTGGTTTGATTTACAGTCACATTCCACTCCTTGCTATGAATTTATATTTAAGGGTGTGGAATACACTATACTTTGATGTAGTTGCAAATGTGCCAGTTGAGTATTGATGTAGGCATACCAAGTTATCAGAAGTTAAGTTAAGGCTCTGAATTTATTTGCCTCCTCAAATAGTTAGAGATCTTCCTCCAAACTGCTCTTTGCAATGTTTGTCATCACCCTTGCCATGTTTTTTTTAAACTGTTTTTAAATGCGGTTTCAAGAAAGAACGGGCTTCCTTAACTTCAAAGACATAATTATAGGGGCAATGAGAAGATACTTTGCTGCCAGGTTAGAAAGAGGTAATAACTTACACACCTTGACATGTTTCAAATGGTTATGAGCAAAACGTGAAGTGCTACAGAAACCAGAAATCTGTTATGAACTGTATAAGAATGAATGTTGCTCAACCCTGTTTGTGCAAAGAGCTTTTTCAAATCAAATCAAAGTTTATTTGTCACATGCGCCGAATACAACAAGTGTAGACCTTACYGTGAAATGCTTATTACAAGCCCTTAACCAACAATGCAGTTCAGGAAAGGGTTAAGAAAATATTTACCAAATAAACTAAAGTAAAAAATAATAAAAAAGTAACACAATAAAATAACAATAACGAGGCTATATAGAGGGGGTACCGGTACCAATTCAATATGCGGGGCTACAGGTTAGTCGAGGTAATTTGTACATGTAGGTAGGGGTAAAGTGACTATGCATAGATAATAAACAGCGAGTAGCAGCASTGTAAAAACAAAATGGGGGGCGGGGTCAATGTAAATAGTCTGGGTGGCCATTTCATTAATTGTTCAGCAGTCTTATGGCTTGGGGGTAGAAGCTGTTAAGGAGCCTTTTGGTCCTAGACTTGGCGCTCCGGTACCGCTTGCCGTGCGATAGCAGAGAGAACAGCCTATGACTTGGGTAACTGGAGTCTTTGACAATTTTTTGGACTTTCCTCTGACACTGCCTAGTATATAGGTCCTGGATGACAGGAAGCTTGGCCCCAGTGATGTACTGGACCGTACGCACTACCCTCTGTAGCACCTTACGGTCAGATGCCGAGCAGTTGCCATACCAGGCCGTGATGCAACCAGTCAGGATGCTCTCGATGGTGCAGCTGTGGAACTTTTTGAGGATCTGGGAACCCATGACAAATCTTTTCAGTCTCCTGAGGGGGAAAAGGTGTTGTCGTGCCCTCTTCACAACTGTCTTGGTGTGTTTGCACCATGATAGTTCGTTGGTGATCTGGACATCAAGGAACTTGAAACTCTCGACCCACCCCACTATAGCCCCATTGATGTTTGAGGGTCTGTTCAGCCACCATTTCCTGTAGTGTCATGGTTCCACCAGAAGGCGGCAGAGACCATCCTAGAGACAATTATGACACTCAGGTGTGTTCTATTAGGCATTACGATTTGCACTTTAAAAGAGGTGTGTTTTCGGTTTCTCTTTCAGAAGAATTGTTTACCGTGTGCGTTCGTTTCCTCAGTGAGTTTGAGACTTAGTGTAGTAAAGTATTATGTTTATCCTTAACCACTGATTCCTCGTCTGGTCTCTTCTCTGCACCTGGGTCCAACCTCACCATGTCACATGTAGTCCACGATCAGCTCCTTTGTCTTGCTCACATTGAGGGAGAGGTTGTTGTCCTGGCACCACACTGCCAGGTTTCTGACCTCCTCCCTATAGGCTGTCTCATCATTGTCGGTAATCAGGCCTACCACTGTTGTGTCGTCAGCAAACTTAATGATGGTGTTGGAGTCGTGTTTAGCCACACAGTCGTAGGTGAACAGGGAGTACAGGAGGAGACAAAGCACGCACCCCTGAGGGGCCCCAGTGTTGAAGATCAGCGTGGCAGATGTGTTGTTGCCTACCCTTACCACCTGGGGGTGGACTGTTAGGAAGTCCAGGATCCAGTTGCAGAGGGAGGTGTTTAGTCCCAGGGTCCTTAGCTTAGTGATGAGCTTTGTGGGCACTATGGGGTTGAACACTGAGCTGTAGTCAATGAACAGCATTCTCACATAGGTGTTCCTTTTGTCCAGGTGGGAAAGGGCAGTGTTGATTGAGATTGCATCATCTGTTGGGGCTGTATGCAAATTGTAATGGGTCTAGGGTATCCAGGATGATGCTGTTGATGTGAGCCATGACCAGCCTTTCAAAGCACTTCATGGCTACTGACGTGAGTGCTACGGGGCGGTAATCATTTAGGCAGGTTACCTTCGCTTCCTTGGGCACAGGGACTATGGTGGTCTGCTTGAAACATATAGGTATTACAGACTCGGTCAGGGAGAGGTTSATAATGTCAGTAAAGACACTTGCCAGTTGGTCTGCACATGCTTTGATTACACGTCCTAGTAATCTGTCTGTCCCCGCGGGTTTGTGTATATTGACCTGTTTAAAGGACTTGCTCACATCGGCTTCCGAGAGCATTATCACACAGTCGTGCGGAAYAGCTGGTGCTCTCATGCATGCTTCAGTGTTGCTTGCCTCGAAGCGTGCATAAAAGGCATTTAGCTCGTCTGGTAGGCTCGAGTCACTGGGCAGCTCGCGTCTGGGTTTCCCTTTGTAGTCCGTAATAGTTTTCAAGCCCTGCCACATCCGACAAGCGTCAAAGCTGGTGTAGTAGGATTGAATCTTAATCCGGTATTGACGCTTTGCTGTTTGATGGTTCGTCTGAGGGCATAGCGGGATTTCTTATAAGTGTCCGGATTAGTGTCCCACTCCTTGAAAGTGGCAGTTCTAGCCTTTAGCTCAATGAGGATGCCTGTAATCCATGGCTTCTGGTTGGAATATGTACGTATGGTCACTGTGGGGACGACATCGTCGATGCACTTATTGACGAAGCCGATGACTGAGGTGGTATACTCCTCAATGCCATTGGATGAACATATTCCAGACTGTCCTAGCAAAACAGTCCTTTAGCGTAGCATCCACGTCATCTGACCACTTCCGTATTGAGCGAGTCACTGGTACTTCCTGCTTTAGTTTTGGCTTGTAAGCAGGAATCAGGAGGATAGAATTATGGTCCGATTTGCCAAATGGAGGGTGAGAGAGAGCTATGTATGCGTCTCTGTGTGTGGAGTAAAGGTGGTCTAAAGTTTTTTTCCCTCTGGTTGCACATGTGACATGCTGGTAGAAATGAGGTAAAACAGATTTAAGTTTCCCTGCATTATTAAAGTCCCAGGCCACTAGGAGCTGGATGAGCATTTTTCTTGTTTGCTTATGGCCTTATACAGCTGGTTGAGTGCAGTCTTAAAGCCAGCATCAGTTTGTGGTGGTAAATAGACAGCTACGAATAATATAGATGAGAACTCTATTGGTAGATAGTGTAGTCTACAGCTTATCATGAGATACTCTACCTCAGGCGAACAATACCTCGAGACTTCTTTAGTATTAGACATTGCGCACCAGTTGATATTTACAAATAGACACACACCACCGCCCCTCGTAGCTTCTGTCCTGCCGATGCATGGAAAATCCCGCCAGCTCTATATTATGTCATCATTCAGCCACGACTCTGTGAAACATAAGATATTACAGTTTTTAATGTCCCGTTGGTAGGATAGTCTTGATCGTATATCATCCATTTTGTTTTCCAATGATTGCACGTTGGCCAATAGAACGGATGGTAGTGAAGGTTTACTCACTCGCCTACGATTTCTCAGAAGGCAGCCCGACCTCCGCCCCCTTTTTCTCCGTCTTTTCTTCACTCAAATTGACTTTCTTCACTCAAATGACAGGGATTTGGGCCCGTTCCCGAGAAAGCAGTATATCCTTCGCGTCGGATCTTCGTTCAGTTTGAGGTGAGTAATCGCTGTTGTTGATGTCCAGAAGTTATTTTCGTTCATAAGAGACGGTAGCAGCAACATTATGCATGAAATAGGTAAAGAAATAAGTTAAAAACAATGTGAAAAAACTAACAAAATAGCACAGTTGGTTAGGAGCCCATAAAACACAGCCGTCCCCTCCGGCTCCATTCCTACAAGTTGTACTCACAATGATGTTATTAAGTAGGAGGGGCAATATGGTATATGCAAATATGTAATAGTGAAGTGATATATTATTTTCTACTGGTGAAAGTGACACTAATACATGCAACAATAACTTCAACACATAAAATGTTTTACCTCAGCGATGCCAAGGCAGTTCCTAATGTCTGTCTCTGTTATAATCCTCCGCATTGTCAGTCAGTCGGGGACCGGGCTAAACCCCAAGGTGTGGCCGGGCTGCCCCAGCACCAGATGGCACAGCAGAGCAGCACTCTAGAAGTAGTGGGATTAATGGCTGATCAACAGATGTGGCTCAGCCTGGCACCTTGATGCAGGCAGTTTTTACTGAGAGAGAGTCTCTCTCCCTTCCATCCACCCACAAGTCCTCATTACCCTGCTTGCTCGCTATCCAAACTTCCTTCCATGGGCAACGAGGCGACAAGCCAACCAGTTAACATTAGCCTACTACGTCTAGCTACATGTTGAACTTCCATCCTCTCTGGCAAAGGGCACAATGTATAGATTTATGGTTGGATCAGAATCGCTGTTATAATCATTGGCCAGTACCGAGAATTAAGTAAGACCACAAGTACAAATCCCTATCTCCATCCATGGCTAATTTTGGAAAGGGACGATTTTTAGCTAGCTAGCTAGCCACCATAGGACAACAACACAACGAGGTGCAACAGTTAAAGTTTTTTCTGTCACGTTTGGCTTTTGGTGTGAAACCAAATCCAAACTGACTTCCCTTGACACTTTTTCTTTGGTGTGCCAGCACCATTTACAGCTGACCTCACAATTTTTGTCCCCCCCAAAAATGAAATATGACAATTACATAAGTATTCAGACCCTTTACTCAGTACTTTGTTGAAGCACCTTTGGTGTTCTTCTCTGCAGATCCTCTCAAGCTCTGTCAGGTTGGATGGGGAGTGTTGCTGCACAGCTATTTTCAGGTCTCTCCAGGGATGTTCTATTGGGTTCAAATACAGGCTCTGGCTGGACCACTCAAGGACATTCAGAGACATGTCCCAAAGCCACTGCTGCGTTGTCCTGGCTGTGTGCTTAGGGTGGTTGTCTTGTTGGAAGGTGAACCTCAGTCTGAGGTCATGAGCGCTCTGGACCAGGTTTTCATCAAGGATCTCTCTGTACTTTGCTCCATTGATCTTTAACTTGACCCTGACTAGTCTCCCAGTCCCTGCTGCTGAAAAACATCCCCACAGCATGATGCTGCCACCACCATGCTTCACCATAGGGATGGTGCCAGGTTTCCTCCAGATGTGACGCTTGACATTGAGACCAAAGAGTTCATGGTCTGAGAGTTTTTAGGTGGCTTTTGGCAAACTCCAAGCAGGCTGTCATGCTACCTTTACTGAGGAGTGGCTTCCGTATCGCCGCTCTACCATAAAGGCCTGATTAGTGGAGTGCTGCAGAGATGGTTGTCCTTCTGGAAGGTTCTCCCATCTCCACAGAGAAACTCAAGAGCTCTGTCAGAGTGACCATCGGGTTCTTGGTCACCTCCCTGACTAAGGCCCTTCTCCCCCGATTGCTCAGTTTGGCCGGGCAGCCAGCTCTAGGAAGAGTCTTGGTGGTTCCAAACTTCTTCCATTTAAGAATGATGGAGGCCACTGTGTTCTTTGGAACCTTCAATGCTGCAGAAATGTTTTGGTACCCTTCCCCAGATCTGTGCCTCGACACAATCCTGTCTCGGAGCTCTGCGGTCAAATCCTTCGACCTCAAAGCTTGGTTTTTGCTCTGACATGCACTGTTAACTGTGTGACCTTACATAGACAGGTATGTGCCTTTCCAAATCATGTCCAATCAACTGAAGTTACCACAGGTGTACTCCAATCAAGTTGTAGAAACATCTCAAGGATGATCAATGGAAACAGGATKCACCTGAGCTTAATTGCGTAGGACAGGGTCTGAATACTTATGTAGATAAGGTATATCAGTTTTTTTTTTTTATTGTATAGATTTGCAAAAATTTCTAAAAACCTGTTTTCACTTTGTCATTATGAGGTATTGTGTGTAGATTGATGAGCATGTTTATTTATTTATCCCTTTTAGAATAAGGCTGTAACATAACAAAATGTTCAAAAACTCAAGGAGTATGAATACTTTCCGAATGGACTGTATATTCAGTACCATTCAAAAGTTTGGACACTCCTACTCATTCAAGGGTTTTTCTTTATTCTTACTATTTTCTACATTGTAGAATAACAGTGACGACATCAAGCTATGAAATAACACATATGGAATCTTGTACTAACAAAAAAGTGTTAAACAAATCAAAATATATTTGAKATTTGAGATTCTTCAAAGTAGCCACCCTTTGCCTTGAAGACAGCTTTGCCCACTCTTGAAATTCTCTCAACCAGCTTCATGATGTAGTCACCTGGAATACATTTCAATTAACAGGTGTGCCTTGTTGAAAGTTCATTTGTGGAATTTCTTTCCGTCTTAATGCTTTTGAGCCAATCAGTTGTGTTGTGACAAGGTAGGGGTGGTATACAGAAGATAGACATATTTGGTAAAAGACCAAGTCCATATTATGGCATGAAAAGCTCAAATAAGCAAAGAGAAACCACAGTCCATCATTACTTTAAGACATGAAGGTCAGTCAATATGGAACATTTCAAGAACTTTGAAAGTTTCTTCAAGTTTAATCTCAAAAACCATAAAGCGCTATGATGAAAACTGGCTCTCCTAAGGACCTCCACAGGAAAGGAAGACACAGAGGTACCTCTGCTGCAGAGGATAAGTTCATTAGAGTTAGCAGCCTCAGAAATTGTAGCCCAAATATATGCTTCAAGGAGTTACAGTAACAGACCCATCAGAATGCCACTTAACCATCAACTGTTCAGAGGAGACTGCATGAATCAGGGCTTTATGGTCGAATTGCTGCAAAGAAACCACTACTAAAGGACACCAATAATAAGAAGAGACTTGCTTGGGCCAAGAAACACGAGCAATGAACATTAGACCGGTGGAAATCTGTCCTTTGGTCTGATGAGTCCAAATTTTACATTTTTGGTTCCAACCGTCGTGTCTTTGTGAGATGCAGATTAGGTGAATGGAAGATCTCCGCATGTGTGGTTCCCACCATGAAGCATGGAGTAGGACGTGTGATGGTGTGGGGTTAGTTTCCTGGTGACACTGTCTGTGATTTATTTAGAATGCAAGGCACGCTTAACCAGCAATGCTACCACAGAATTCTGCAGCGATACACCATCCCATCTGCTTAGGGCTTAGTGGGACCATCATTTGTTTTCAACAGGACACTGACCCAACACACCTCCAGGCTGTGTAAGGGCTATTTGACCAAGAAGGAGAGTGATGGAATGTTGCATCAGATGACCTGGCCTCCACAATCACCCGATTGAGATGGTTTGGGATGAGTCGGACAATTTACCACCTGTGGTAAATTCAATTGATTGGGCATGATTTAGAAAGGCACACACCTGTCTATATAAGGTCCCACAGTTGACAGTGCAGGTCAGATCAAAAACCAAGCCATGAGGTCGAAGGAATTGTCCGTAGATCTCCAAGACAGGATTGTGTCGAGGCACAAATCTGGGAAAGGGTACCAAAAAATGTCAGCAGCATTAAAGGTCCCCAAAAACACAGTGGCCTCCATCATTCTTAAATGGAAGAAGTTTGGAACCACCAAGACTCCAAGACACCAAGACGAACTGAGTAATCGGGGGAGAAGGGCCTTGGTCAGGGAGATGACCAAGAACCCGATGGTCACTCTGACAGAGCTCTAGTCACTCTGACAGAGCTCTAGAGTTCCTCTGTGGAGATGGGAGAACCTTCCAGAAGGACAACCATCTCTGCAGCACTCCACCAATCAGGCCTTTATGGTAAAGTGACCAGATGGAAGCCACTCCTCAGAAAAAGGCACGACAGCCTGCTTGGAGTTTGCCAAAAGGCACCTAAAGGACTCTCAGATCATGAGAAACAAGATTCTCATGTCTGATGAAACCAAGATTGAACTCTTTGGCCTGAATGCCAGGTGTCAGGTCTGGAGGAAACCTGCCACCATCCCTACGGTGAAGCATGGTGGTGGCAGCATGATGCTGTGGGGATGTTTTTCAGCAGCAGGGACTGGGAGACTAGTCAGGATCAAGGCAAAGATGAATGGAGCAAAGTACAGAGAGGTCATTGATGAAAACCTGGTCCAGAGCGCTCAGAACCTCAAACTGGGGCGAAGGTTCACCTTCCAACAGGACAATGACCCTAAGCACACAGCCAAGTCAACGCAGCAGTGGCTTCGGGACAAGTCTCTGAATGTCCTTGAGTGGCCCAGCTAGAGTCCACACTTGAACCCAATCGAACATCTTTGGAGAGACCTGAAAATAGCCGTGCAGAGACACTCCCCATCCAACCTGACAGAGCTTGAGAGGATCTGCAGAGAAGAATGGGAGGAACTCTCCAAATACAGGTGTGCCAAGCTTGTAGCGTCATACCCAAGAAGACTCGAGGTTGTAATCCCTGCCAAAGGTGCTTCAACAAAGCACTGAGTAAAGGGTCTGAATACTTATGTAAATGTAATATTTCAGATTTTTTTTTAAATAAATTGGCAAACTTTTCTAAAAACCTGTTTTTGCCTTCTCATTATTGGGTATTGTGTGTAGATTGAGGGGGGAAACTATTTAATAAAATCTAGAATAAGGCTGTAACCTAACAAAATGTAGAAAAAGTAAATGGGTGTGAATACTTTCCGAAGGCACTGAATATGAACATTTTCCTTTCGGTATAAGTTTTGGAGAGTACTAATGCTACCGTCCCCACTACAACAAAATGTTTTTTAAGTACATGTCACAAAATGTTTTTTAAGTACATGTCATTCTGTCCTTGAAAGATTTAATTAATATACTGTAGAAATTCAGGGAGGACTGCTCCTTTTGAGGAGTACTAATTTGGCCGACCGGTGGCTTCAATGCCTCTCATTGGCCAATACATAGCATCAGCAATCTAGTGTTTATATACACCATTGGCATTTACCTGCTGGCGGCTCCTTCGTCGCCATGCTTATTTAACACACAAACCTGCAGCACAGGCATGCCCACTGCAAATCCCTTGTGAAGATGAGTTTGGAAATGGCTGTCATTAGCGAAAGTGCTAGTGTTGCCGCAGACAGCCTTGTGGATCCAGGTCAGTGACTGCAGAGTGAGATCTTTGATGGGCTCACCATTCCCGGCCCAATGATGTCATGTTTTCGTGAAAATCCATTTGAATTGAACCGTGCAAGCATAGCTTGTAAGTGGTTTGTCCTCTAAGGTTCAAATATGCAATATTTGTAACGTTCTTCATCGGGTGAAATAGAGGAGGACCAAGATGCAGCGTGGCGAGTATTCATTTTAATAGAATACTTGAAAAAACCAAAACCGACGACGAAACAGTCCCATAACGTGAACACAGGAACAATCACCCACAACACACAATACAAAACAGGCTACCTAAATATGGTTCCCAATCAGAGACAACGACAAACACCTGCCTCTGATTGAGAACCATATCAGGCCAAACACATAGAAATAGACAAACTAGACATACAACATAGAATGCCCACTCAGATCACACCCTGACCAAACAAAACATATAAACATACAAAGCAAACTATGGTCAGGGCGTGACAATATTTCATTACTGCCCTATAATGTCATTGTTTTGTGTGGAAAGAGAAACATGTAGCTATGAATAGTCTATAGATTTCTGCAGAGCAAAATAGCAGGTTTAGCCAAATATTGTACTACTGCAGTATCATCCGCTAGGTCAGTGGTTCCCAAACTTTTTATAGTCCCGTACCCCTTCAAACATTCAACCTCCAGCTGCGTACCTCTTCTAGCACCAGGGTCAGCGCACTCTCAAATGTTGTGTTTTGCCATCATTGTAAGCCTGCCACACACACACTATACGATACATTTATTAAACATAAGAATGAGTGTGAGTTTTTGTCACAACCCGGCTTGTGGGAAGTAACAAAGAGCTCTTATAGGACCAGGGCACAAATAATAATATAATCAATAAGTTTGCTCTTTATTTAGCTATCTTACATATAAAACCTTATTTGTTCATCAGAAATTGTGAATAACTCACCACAGGTTAATGAGAAGGGTGTGCTTGAAAGAATGCACACTCTGCAATTTTCGGTTGTATTGGAGAGAATCTCAGTCTTAAATCATTTTCCACACACGGTCTGTACCTGTATTTAGTTTTCATGCTAGTGAGTGCCGAGAATCCACTCTTACATAGGAACGTGGTTGCAAAGGGAATCAGTGTCTTAACAGCGCGTTTTGCCAAGGCAAGTTACTTTGAGCGCAGCCGTATCCAGAAATCTGGAAGTGGCTTCTGATGAAATAAAATTTTCACAGAACCGCTTGTTGCAATTTCGACGAGGCTCTCTTGTTCAGATATCGGTAAGTGGACTGGAGGCAGGGCATGAAAGGGATAACAAATCCAGTTGTTTGTGTCATCCGTTTCGGGAAAGTACCTGCGTAATTGCGCACCCAGCTCACTCAGGTGCTTCGCTATATCACATTTGACATTGTCCGTAAGCTTGAGTTCATTTGCACACAAAAAAATCATACAATGATGGAAAGACCTGTGTGATGTCCTTTTTAATGCAGACAGAGAAGAACTCCAACTTCTTAATCATAGCCTCAATTTTGTCCCRCACATTGAATATAGTTGTGGAGAGTCCCTGTAATCCTAGATTCAGATCATTCAGGCAAGAAGAAGCATCACCCAGATAGGCCAGTCGTGTGAGAAACTCGTCATCATGCAAGAGGTAGACAAGTGAAAATGATGGTCAGTAAAGAAAACTTTAAGCTTGTCTCTCAATTCAAAAAAATGTGTCAATACTTTGTGCCTTGATAACCAGCTCACTTCTGTATGTTATAAAAGCGTTACATGGTCGCTGCCCATATTATTGCATAATGCAGAAAATACCCGAAAGTTCAGGGGCCTTGCTTTAACAAAGTTAACAATTTTCACTGTAGGGTCCAAAACATCTTTCAAGCTCTCAGGCATTCCCTTCGCAGCAAGAGTCTCTCGGTGGATGCTGCAGTGTACCCAAGTGGTGTCGGGAGCAACTGCTTGCACGCACGTTACTACTCCACTATGTCTCCGTCGTGGCTTTTGCACCATCAGTACAGATACCAACTCATCTTGACCACCAAAGTCCATTTGATGTCACAAAGCTGTCCAGTACGTTAAAAATATATTCTCCTGTTGTCCTGGTTTCCAGTGGTTTGCAGAAAAGGATGTCTTCCTTAATTAACCCCCCATAAACGTAACGGACATATACCAGAAGCTGTGCCAGGCCTGCCAAACCTGTTGACTCATCCAGCTGTAACGCATATAATTCACTGGCTTGTATGCGAAGCAGTAATTGTTTCAAAACATCTCCTGCCATGTCGCTGATGAGTCATGAAAGTGTTTGATGAAGACATTGTATGTATAGTTTTTTTGGCCTTTTCCCCCAGSATTGTCCCAGCCATATCCGCAGCAGCAGGAAGAATTAAGTCCTCTACAATAGTATGGGGCTTGCCTGTCCTAGCCAGTCGGTAGCTCACCATATAAGACGCTTCTAGCCCCTTCTTATTAGTGGTATCTGTTGCTTTTATACATGTCTTACTACTCGAAAGTTGTCTTAATTCTCGCTCAAACTCCCTTGGCTTATTTTTCAAATTGGTATGTTTCGTTTCTTAATGTCTGCGCAAGAGTGAAGGTTTCCCGCGAGAGAGTAACGGTTAACGTGATTGGATGTTCATTATTTGACTAGGCTACCTGTATTTGACATTGTGTTGTTATTTCGCTGAACACTAGATGGTTGAATTTTATTTTTAGCAGTGAAACGAGGCTACTCAGGCGAGGAAAAAACATCACCCAAATGTATAGCCCCGTTGGAAAATATAAATGGACCGGTGTACCCCCGACGGCATTGTGCATACACGAAGCAGAACATCAAGCATGATCTAGTTTTTATTAAACCCCTATAATACGAGAGCCTGAAAACCATCTCCTTCATGTGGGTTTAGAATTACCTTGGTTCAGAGGCCTTGTGGCTGTGCTGTGGTTGGGATCCCTACCTATCTGTTGTGATGGATGGAGGGCCAGGGTGAAGCCTATCACCCAATAGCCCATGGGCTGGGTGGTGGTGGTGCCTCTGACTGCTGGGTAAAGGGGAAGATGAACCCTAGTCTGTTTCTCATGCAAGGCTCCGGTGTGGGAGGCAGCCAGTTTACTGCGGGCCAGGCTGACTCAGGGCTCAGTTTCCACCTGCTCAGCCAGTTTTAGGAAGGGAACTTCTCAGAGGTGAATTCTCTGCTCTGTATGTGTGCGCGTGGGAATGCATGCATGAATATGAGTGTGTATGGGTGTGTGTGTTTAATATAGGAGCCGTTTGCATGTGGTTGTAAATGCAAGTGTTTGTTGCTGTATTTTGATAAAAAATAGTATCTATATTTTATTTTTAGTGCCCGTCTATTGTGTATGTGTGTTGGAGGTGACCCATGCAGGAAGGAGGGGGGAGTGCCTATTTACATTGGCAGCAACACAAGGGGGAAATGAACTGACTTCAAAGTGAGAGTGGAGCGGAATTGTGAAGAGAGTGTGCGCTCCGTGCATGAGCTACCAGACACTCTCATAACACAGACACATATTCCCAGAGCTGCTCCGAATGGCCTGTTAGAAACATACTGGAGCTATATCTGCCCTACAGTAGGCCAGCTAGGAGATTATATGTGTGTGTATAAAGACACTCTACCCCCTCAAAATATTACACCTTTTGAAGTTTGTACTGTTGCAGTGGTGAAACAACAAATGAGAGCTTAGGAGTGTTTACTCTTGAGGATAACTTTAAAGGTACATTAATACAATTCTCTGTAATCTTGTATTTTATAGAATTGGCTCCATGTTAGCTGACATCCGCTACAGGCCATAGGCTATATCTTATTTAACTGAACATTCTGCTTTTGAATTCTAACTCGGGTGTTCAACTTCAATTCATTGTAAGTGTTTTACTTCACAGTGACAGCATATAAACCTTTTTAGAGGGCAATCTGCTCAATCACTGTCTGTATCTTTGTGACACAGGGATGCTGCAGAGACGGCCCACCACAATTGATTACTAATCCTTTCAAATGCAGTCACTGTAAACATATGTTTCTTTTTTATACAATTTTTGTATTCTAGCTATTTACACTGAACAACAATATTAATGCATCATGCAACAATTTCAAAGATTTTGCTGAGTCACAGTTCATATAAAGAAATCAGTCAATTTAAATAAATTCATTGGGCCCTAATCTATGGATTTCGCATGACTGGGAATACAGATAAGCATCTGTTGGTCACAGATACCTTAAAAAAAGGTAGGAGCGTGGATCAGAAAACCAGTAAGTATCTGGTGTGAACACCATTTGCCTCATGCAGTGCGACATATCTCCTTTGCATAGAGTTGATCAGGCTGTTGATTGTGCCCTGTGGAATGTTTTCCCACTCCTCTTCAATGGCTGTGCGAAGTTGATGGATATTGGTGGGAACTGGAACAAGCTGTCATACACGTTGATCCAGGGCATCCCAAACATGCTCAATGAGTGACATGTCTGGTGAATATGCAGGCCATGGAAGAACTGGGACATTTTCAGCTTCCAGGAATTGTGTACAGATCCTCGCGGCATGGGGCTGTGCGTTATCATGCTGAACCATGAAGTGATGGTGGCGGATGAATGGCACGACAATGGGCCTCAGGATCTCGTCATGGTATCTCTCTGCATTCAAATTGCCATCGATAAAATACAATTGTGTTCGTTGTCCATAGCTTATGCCTGCCCATACCCTAACCCCACCGCCATCAAAGGGCCCTGCTGTCTGCCATCTGCCCGGTACAGTTGATCCCGGGATTCATCCGTGAAGAGCACACTTCTCCAGCATGCCAGTGGCCATCGAAGGTGAGCATTTGCCCACTGAAGTTGGTTACGATGCCAACTTGCAGTCAGGTCAAGAACCTGGTGAGGACGACGAGCACGCAGTTGAGCTTCCCTGAGACMGTTTCTGACAGTTTGTGCRGAAATTCTTTGGTTGTGCAAACCCACAGTTTCATCAGTTGTCCGGGTGGCTGGTCTCAGACAATCCTGCAGGTGAAGAAGCCGGATGTGGAGGTCCTGGACTGGCGTGGTTACACGTGGTCTGAGGTTGTGAGGCCGGTTGGATGTACTGGATGTCTCTAAAAGGACGTTGGAGGCATCTTATGGTAGAGAAATTAACATTAAATTCTCTGGCAATAGCTCTGGTGGACATTCCTGCAGTCAGCATACCAATTGCACACTCCCTCAAAACTTGAGACGTGGGGCATTGTGTTGTGTGACAAAACTTCACATTTTAGAGTGGCCTTTTATTGTCCCCAGCACAAGGTGCACTTATGTAATGATCCTGGTGTTTAATCCGTTTATTGATATGCCACACCTGTCAGATGGATGGCTTATCTTGGCAAAGGAACTGTTCTGAACTGTTCTGCCTGCGGCAATGGAACCCTGACCTGTTCACCGGACGTGCTACCTGTCCCAGACCTGCTGTTTTCAACTCTCTAGAGACCGAGGAGCGGTAGAGATACTCTTAATGATCGGCTATGAAAAGCCAACTGACATTTACTCCTGAGGTGCTGCACCCTCGACAACTGTGATTATTATTATTATTATTATTATTATTATTATTTGATCACGTTGGTCATTTATGAACATTTGAACATCTTGGCCATGTTCTGTTATAATCTCCACCCAGCACAGCCAGAAGAGGACTGGCCACCCCTCATAGCCTGGTTCCTCTCTAGGTTTCTTCCTAGGTTTTGGCCTTTCTAGGGAGTTTTTCCTAGCCACCGTGCTTCTACACCTGCATTGCTTGCTGTTTGGGGTTTTAGGCTGGGTTTCTGTACAGCACTTTGAGATATCAGCTGATGTACGAAGGGCTATATAAATACATTTGATTTGATTTGAAAGGAGAAATGCTCACTAACAGGGATGTAAACACATTTGTGCACAAAATATGAGAGAAATAAGCTTTTTGTGCGTATGGAACATTTCTGGGCTATTTTTATTTCAGCTCATGGAACATAGGACCAAGACATTACATGTTGCGTTTATATTTTTGTTCAGTTTAGTATTTAGTGATTTAGGTCAACCAAAAGTTCTACGTGGTTCATGAAGTTTTTGCAGATCTGTGCATATACCACATGTAATATACCATACTGTCTTTCACAAATGTTTGTCATTGATGGATATCAATTATGGAAAGCACTAAAAGTACATTCTGTAATTCAGAATATTGCATCATTGTGCAATATAATCTTCAGCACTTTGAGAATGTAAGTTTGAAGCATCTGTTCCAATGTCCATATAAATAGATAAGTTGAAGTATGTAGACATTATTTTTATTTGTAAAATCTGCCCATAGATTTAGGGAAGAGAAAATACTCATATCTGGTACAACAATATGTGAGCGTTGAATATAATTTTCTGAAAAAGTATGAGCAGTTCATTGTTATTTCCTGTTCAGATCAGAGGGGACAAATACAACACCTGCTATTCCTGTCATTTTGCCTGTGTTTTGACTTAAAGGAAATCTGCTCCCTCTGTTTTGTCTAAGTGTTCCTGTTATGGAGAGAGGGGAGGTTATGGACAGAGAAGGAAGGATAGTGTGACTCTTAGGTGTTGTGAATCAGAGATTTGAGGGACTTCTGTTTAATTCACACAGAGCACGACCCAGACTGTGACGACTAGCTGAATCAAGTATTACCAGCTGTTGCATCTGTTTCAACAGATTCTGACTGTAATTACTAGGGGCTGAGGTTGCAGCTGCTCACCATACAATGTCCTTTTTAATTTTTTTAATTTAACCTATATTTAACTAGGTAAGTCAGTTAAGAACAAATTGTTATTTTTTTTTATAATGACGGCCTAACCCGGCCAAACCCTCCCTTAACCCCGACGATGCTGGGCCAATTGTGCGCTGCCCTATGGGACTCCTAGTCACAGCTGGTTGTGATACAGCCCGGGATCGAACCAGGGTCTGTAGTGGTGCCTTAGACTGCTGCACTACTCGGGAGCTTTACTTGCCTAGAACTGATATCAGACCTTGGACATCACCCGGCAAGGTGGGACTTACTTCAGATGGTTAATCAAGGTGTGAACATGCTATCAAAAGGAGCGAGCTGGGTAGCTGTAACCACATGTAGGCCTATTGTACATCGCACAGAGCCATGAATAATGTCCTAAATATGAAATCGCTAATGGAAGCTTTATTTTCATTACTTGTATGTATCTTGTTTTGAACCAAATCCAATCATATTATTTTGGGGGAAGTGATATCTTGAGTTTCAGAAAGAGACCCCACTGTATATTGAAGTGAATGTAGTATGTGTGATGTAGTGATGATTGCAGGTTGTCTGTTGCCATTGGTGTAGGATTTAAGATGGGCCATTTCAGTGCTATTCACTAGAGATATTTGAACAACAATCAAGATCGCATAGTTTGTCTTGTTGAAGTGGTTTATTTACAAATATGGACAATTATATCAAATTAAAGTTAATTGTGGAAGTGTATAAAAATTATAAACAACCACCAATACTGCAACTGAAAATAACAGGCATATTTGTCACTAGTCAGTCATGTCTACATTACAAAAATATTGACCTATTTTCTATTTTACAACCAATGATTATTGATTATTTTACAACCTATTTTCTATTTTACAACCAATCTATCTACAACCAATTTGATATCACACACAAACATTCCTCATTGTTCTTCAAGATCGGTGGGTACCCTGTGGGACAGTTGCGCTAACGTAGGCTAATGCGATTAGCATAAGATTGTAAGTAACAAGAACATTTCCCAGGACATAGACATATCTGATATTGGCAGAAAGCTTAAATTCTTGTTAATCTAACTGCACTGTCCAATTTACAGTAGCTATTACAGTGAAAGAATACCATGCTATTGTTTGAGGAGAGTGCACAGTTTTAAACATGAAAAGTTATTAATAAACAAATTAGGCACATTTGGGCAGTCTTGATACAACATTTTGAACAGAAATGCAATGGTTCATTGGATCAGTCTAAAACGTTGCAGGTACACTGCTGCCATCTAGTGGCCAAAATCAAAATTACACCTGGGCTGGAATAATACATTATGGGCTTTCTCTGCATTTCAAAGATCATGGTACAAAAAAAATTACAAAAACAAAAGTTGGTTTTGTCTTTGTATTATCTTTTACCAGATCTAATGTGTTATATTCTCCTACAATCCTTTCACATTTCCACAAACTCCAAAGTGTTTCCTTTCAAATGGTACCAAGAAAATGCATATCCTTGCTTCAGGGCCTGAGCTACAGGCAGTTAGATTTGGGTATGTCCAGATCTGCCAGATCTGTGATACTGTTGCTGCTAGTCACCTACATAAGTAGATGTAAGACATTCTTAAGCAGACATCAGACACAAAGGGGATGGCTTCTATTTACTTTGTACCAGTCAACAGTMATTTTGTCATCATTTGAACTTCATTATATCAGCCTCTGGCCCGGCAACATCGCGTTGTGCATAGATTTATTTTCTGTCTCTGCTCTTGTGCTTTATTTTACAGTGAAGTGCTTTTGTTTGCATTTATTTACATAGTCGCTTCAGATGCGTGACGGAAGGCCGTGGGTCACAAGCCGCTTGAAAGAGATTGTGTGCCACACACTATTTTGAAATTGGTGTGTGGGCTAATGTAATCTGAAACGGGATCTTTCTGGACTGTTTTCCGGTCCAGGGTGGTTCAAGGGTGGAACACGAGCCAACTAAATCCATGTCATCCTGGAAAAAGAAAGAGTGGAGAAAAGCACACACGGTCATTAGTAATCTATCTACCTAACACAGGCCAGGCAGGGACCGAGTCAGTTAAAACAATATCCCTTCGCACAACATCAGAAAGATCGGCTAGGATTGCGGTCTGGCCCTATCTTTGCTTCCAGTTTCCATGGACACCACTGTCCCTGCCGATCAAAGGGTGTGCAACAGTTATGGTAAAATAAGTGTGTGTGTGTGTGTTGAACTAGGCTGTTAGGACACAGAATGTCTTCTCTGTCCTGACACCTCTGTGTTGTAGCCTCTGTGTTGTAACTTTCTACATCACTGTTTTGCTGGGGCTTCTGCTGCTCTGGTCTGAGCTCATTCCCACTCACTGGATTCCATCAGTTCAGGCAGTCTGCTCTGGCTCTGAAGCTCCATTTGGCAGATACACTGAAGCTTTTTCCATAAATAGCGTGTATCTGTTTTAATGAACGACCATTTCTTATTGGTTCCATTTCATATTAATCCGGTGGGAACCTGCTATGCAGAAGAATTCTAAATAGTTTTTGAGGGGAAGGAGAAGCAGTGATGTTTCTTTACAGCACATTCCTTTCATGGCATAGTTTACCTAAGGCCTTTAGTTTCCTGAGCTTAATTGTGTTTGCACTTGCATACTTTCCCCTTTTCTTAACACAGTGAAGAATAGTATGTTACTGAGTTTGTTAATCGCTCATTGGCTTGGATCATGTATAATTACTGGGAAAGCTTACCCTACAGTAAGTGAGCATTTTAAGTATGTTATATACCAAGCATCGCTCAATTTCAAACTGTATGTACACAGAGGACCATTCTGTCTGTGTCTGCATTAAAGGTCATACAGTACAGCAAGACACCACTGACCTTCCAGTGAAGATGGCTGCTGCTTTGGAAGGAGGACCTCTGTCAGGGCACCAGTCTTCTCCTGGCTCTGATCAGTTGGCTTCTCCTGTGTGTCCTCACTTAACGTGCACCCCTCTTCCTCTTTCTCCTCGCCCTCTTCCTCCACATCGCACCTCTCTGTGGGTTCTGGGTTGCAGCGGGGCGATCCCAAGCTCTCGACACAGCCGGGGTTCTGCATGAGTGGCCATGTCTCGCCAGCCTCTCTGGAGATGCAGGGCTCTGCATGGGCTTTCAGATAGGCCAGGACGTTCTCCTCACAGGGGTTTCTGCAGCATCTGTAGGGGAAAATGGAGGCTGTGTCAGCAGCATAAATCTCTCCCATTCCCAGCAATAATGATCCAACCACAGTCCCAAGGAGGCACTTCTCTGACAGTAATCTCCCAAACAGACCCAAAGTTAACACCATAACAAGACTGTTGTTGGCCTTGTCTGCGTTTCTCTTCCTGTTCTGAACCAGAGGTGTGTAAAGGAATGTTGTTTGGTTTTGCAAACATTATCCACCACAGCAATGGTTCTGTCTGTCTGTCTGTCTGTCTGTCTGTCTGTCTGTCTGTCTGTCTGTCTGTCTGTCTGTCTGTCTGTGTCTCTCTGTCTGTCTGTCTGTCTGTCTGTCTACACTTCTAGGTCTTTCTGGGATTCCAGGAGACATGATGTCAAACAATATCAGTTGCTGTGTTTGTTACTGGTTCTTCTGACTGTCATATCTGGGCATCCATGTACTAAAACAGATGGTGATTGTTGTTGATGAATTATGATGGTGTATGGTGTTGAACAATGTTAAGTGATGTTGATTGGAGGTTAATTAATGTTGGTTGATGGTTTTGAGTGGAGGTGAGTGGTGTTGTGTCATGGTCCTCACCCCTCGTTGAGGCTGATCTGGGACTGGAGGGGGCTGGTGTCTCTGCTCCGGCCCAGACTGCAGATTTCATCACAGCACAGGGAGGGGATCAGGTGCACTGGGCCTGGAAATCACACAGTAATAACCGTGTGACCGACCGCCAACCATTAGAACGCATGGATGACCTGGCCAATAAGCCTCAGCGTACAGTAATGCCAGTACCATAGTGATAAAGTCAAAGACTCCATACCACTTGACAGAGTGACCGGCTTGAGAACCAAGGGTCATAAAGAGTGATGTGCTTGTAGAAGCCCACCAGTAATAGGACCTACCACAGGTGTGGCCTGGCCCGTGGTGACACTGACAGCATGGGCGCTGAGGGAAGTCATGGAGCTTCCGTCGGTCCAGGCACGACAACTCTGCTCCACTGTACAGACCATCCTGGGACCTTAGAGATGCTGAAGCAAAAATACACTTTCATAATGGAGACACCAAACAAGTGCAAGGTAGCAGCTGCTATATTTCAATAGCAAAGCCACCTGTTGGTCCCAATGCTACACTGAGATTTCCACACCATTGTAATGACTTCTTTCAAATTCAAGTTGGTCACTCACCGCTGGGCTTCTTCTCCAGCAGCTGTCTCTTGAAGTAGATGACACAGAGGATGAGCAGGGCCAGCAGCACGGTGGCCAGAGCGCTACAGATGACTGCTGCCAGAGCCATGTCCCGAGGACTGGTCACCACCGGTGGGATGGGAACCAGGTTCACCCGCCCGCTACCTGCAGGGGCAGAGATAGAGACGAGGGGAGAGAGAGAGAGAGAGAGACGGTCAGAGAGAGAGACGGGGAGAGAGAGAGACGGTCAATATGATCATCAAATGTCACCACTGCAGGTCTTCTGACATAATAACATGGTAAATTACTGTAGAAGTTGTAAAAAGTTTAATTAAATAAAACATTTAAATTGTATAGTTTTAAAACAACTATATTTTAGAGTCGACTGTGTCATGTCTTTGTCTGACCTTGGTAGTGCAATCTGGCCATATTGAAAACAAGTATTTTTCTACACCTGAATTGTGTCCATTCTAGGTCTATGTTTATTACTGGCATGTAGTAGCTGTCTTTGACCCACTGAGTCCTCCAAGGAGACCAGGCTCAAAGGAGAATGTCTGGAGTAGATTCCCCCCCCCCCCCCGTCCCTCCGGAGGATGAGTTATTACGTCATTCATCCCCCTACCCCAAGGCCCTCTCATGCCAGTCATACAGCCCCGTCATTATGTCTGTGTAGTCTGGCCAGACGTTTGAAACAAGCCTGGTGTGTGGTTGTGAGTGTATGTGTGTTTATCCCATGACTGCAACTGCTGCCATTGTCTAGGATCCCAACGCCAAACTGTTCACACACTCTCACAATTAAGGAGCCTGGCCTAGACGACAGCTTCTCATTAAACACTTTCCCACAGATATGGAACATCGGGCTTAATGTGCCAGATGTCATAACAAATTAGATACAATCTCTTATGCTAAATTAAGGTTCAATGACTAAAATGTAATTGTAATGATTCTTTATCGGATATAACTATCTACTTAATTCCTCAAAAAAGCAAGGAATATTTGGTACATGACGGATGTCTAGTCACAAGGTAAACTGATATTATTTCAAAAAGCAACAGAAGTATGATTGTATTATCTGTGATTTAACATTTTAGGATAAATATTACTCTCCCTCATCACAATTACATTCTTATAGAATTCAAAGTGAGTCAAGAGCTGTGCATAGTTGATGTGTAGGTTTAYATAGAGAGCAAACAAAATACCTAAAGTAATACTACGCCTACTATGACAAAGTGACTGGCTACCCGCCCCCTATAAAAAAAAATTGTGATTATGTGAGATCTGTTTAATATCTTTTTTGTTTGAAAAATATTTTTCAATAGGCCCCTTCAATCGCTGTTTGCTTTTTAGTACATTAATCATAAAACAAAGTGGGTTTGGTCTTTTCAAATTCAAGAGTCCTTTGTTATGCAATGTAAACATTACTTTAGCCTTGGAAAAGGTTTTATATTCCATCGGGATAGAGGATAGGGGATAAGGGTATTTGTACATTCCATCTGAGGAAGAAAAAAATCCCAAACTGCCGGTGAAGCTTAAAATTTCAGTGTGACCCGGTCACATTTAAATATACATTGTAAACAAACAGGTGATAATGGCTTRTTAAAACAAGATTAGGACGTTTCAGGGGAGATAGGTCTTCAAAACTGTTATGACAGAAACCAAGTGCCATTTTCTAACAGTTTTGACAGGAGTGCACTGCTCAGATCAAGGCAAATACATAAATTACACGAGACAGTTTATATAGCGGAATATAACTTGATATATGTTGAGATGATTTTGTGAGGATACGGTAACATTCTCCACTAAATCWAACAACTTCAAAGAAAATCTTTGAATGGTATTCCTATCCATCTTTTGGAAAGTCCTCTATCAAAGTAACCCAAAATTACTTGCTGAAAGATTTGACAACACCTACACCCATGCTTACACAAGCAAGGTACATAATTTTCTCACCATGGTGCAGAAAACCTCTCAGACTTTTTCTTCCACTGTACAGTTGTTGAAACTCCATGTCATGGCCGTCCCGCCTCTGATCCAGCCAGCCCTCCCCACTCCCCTCCGCAGCCAGCTGTCTCCCCCACACCCCCAGCCCAGTGGCAGCCCTTATCACTCCCAGACAGCTGTCTCCCCCACACCCCCAGCCCAGTGGCAGCCCTTATCACTCCCAGACAGCTGCAGCAAACACAGATTAAGGCTGGCCCATTGAGGAGACCTCACCTGCCGATCGTATCAACCCACCGCACTCTGCCAATAAACTGCTTGTTTTGATACATGTTCTCCTCTCTCCCTGTTGACTTTTGAGAATGCCAAACTTAAAGCCATGGCCTTGTGTATGACAGGCCACAAAAAGACAGGGAACCACCAACCCACTGGCACAGACGTCTAGTTCAATGTCTAGTTTTGATTTACATTTGATTGAGTAGTCAACTAACGTGAATTCAATATGAAATCAACAAAAAATTCACCTTGTCATTAGATTTAGGTTAAGAAATCAGACATTTTCTTATGTTGATTACTTTTTTCAAATCCTACCGGTTTTCCAGGTTGATTCAACATCATCATGTGAATTGTTTTGGTTGAAATGATGTGGAAACAACATTGATTTAACCAGTTTTTGCCCAGTGGGAAGTATGAATGGCCCCTTCTGAAAACTAATGGTGACCCCATCCACATTCATCACCTGTGAAACTGGAATTACTTCCCATTGCCAAAGAGGTATGAGCCCTCCACAACCAAGAGTTTGTATTTTTGACTAAACAGACTTTCCTATCATAAATACAGCCAACACCCCTTTTAGTGTTGCAAGAAAAAAAAACTAGCATTGCCATGGGGTTGTGGGTTTATACATTTAAATGGATACTAGATTACGGCAGTGGTGAGGCGCTTTGCTGCTCTGAGCATAAACACTTTACTCATGTCAATTCTTCAAAACATTTTTTATTTAACCTTTATCTAGGCAAGTCAGTTAAGAACAAATTCTTATTTTCAATGACGGCCTACCCCGGACAATCCCAGACAACGCTGGGACAATTGTGTGCCGCCCTAAGGGACTCCCAATCCCGGCCGAATGTGATACAGCCTGGATTCAAACCAGGGACTCTAATGACGCCTCTTGCACCGAGAGGCAGTGCCTTAGACCGCTGCGCCACTCGGGAGTCCTGATTGGCTCTTGAGTGACTTTGTTTTGGTGGAGTTGATTTTAAGGGTTGACCGCTCTCATTTGGCTTGTGTTGGTTTTCAACTCAATCTAGATAACTTTGTGCATGCTGCTAACACTACTTTTTTACAGTCAGTAAAAGAAGGAGACATGACATGGACGGACCTTTGAAGTTAGGAAAGTAGAAGTAGAAGAAATTAAATACTGAGATAAAGTTGTCTGAATGTAACAAGTTGAGAGAAATGAGGATGGATATCATTCGGGTCATGATTTTTAGGGTCTTGAGTAGCACTGACCACAGGCCCTATCTCTAGGAAAAGTGTTACAGTTGCATGAAGAGGTGATAAGAGTGTGCATTTTGCTTCAAACAAAATTGGACTGACTTCCTTTTGTGTATGCTGTGAAATCCTGGTTTGAGATACAAGTGTCTAAAAATATTTCTCTGACTGTTAAGCTTCCATCTTAAATAAGAAGCAATGATTATTGGTTTGGTAATTGAAAAAAACGRACTAAATTCCCATATGACCTTGGCGTAAATCTGTTTTGGAATGAGTAAAAATGGCGAAACGGTTCTGGAGCTGGGGATTGGGGGGTGCTACGGTCGGCCTCTCTCCAGACAACTTTTACAGCTCTACCGTGACACAGACAAAACTCCTGCAGATGAAATACATTAAAGCGACTGAAGGAATCCATAAAACACAATCTAATTTTTACTCTGCCCCAGAAACTGTCCAGGAGACTGAAGTGCATTAAGATTTACGGCCTCCTCCAAAAGCGGCCTCCCTGCACAGCTGCAGCTTCGCCCCGGGCCAGTGTAGCCTATTATAATGATCTGCCCTTTAAGTTTTCACCACCCTCCACAAGATAACACTAGAGGAAGAGAGTTCAAGACTTTCAAACATTTGGAAGACTCCCTGTCGTAACTACCAGCTTTGCTCTCTCTGGGAGACAATGGCCATTTTGATTAATGGGCTTCTGCAATCAAAATGGCAAGCCAGACAGCCAGCCAAACATACAGACATGCATAACTTAGATGTCCCAAGGCCCATGTTCAGGATTTCATATGGTTTAGTCATATGTAGACTATATCTAGACAAATACTGCATGCCTTACAGTTATTGCTTGAAAATAAATATTTATTGTCCTATCCAAAAATGGTAGTAGTAAAACAAGCTCATATTGAGGGTGTGACACAGAGTTACATACTAAATGTAAGTAGATTTTTTTTCCATCTCCAGAAAGAGCAAATGTAAACTCAGTTTGTGAGTTCAAGTTGTCTGATATCCTGGAGACGTTTTCATTTATCTAACAGAGGGGTGCTAGACCTAGCTGGATACACACACGCTGCCAAACCTTCTCAAGGAACAGCTGCGGCCTCCACAAGCATCAGGAAGTCACACTGATTCACCAAAGGTATAAGTTAGCTAGCCCACTCTCTCTGTGTGAGTGACAAAAATCATAAGGTTATACTTAATCACTGGTAATGGCCGGAAAAAGGTGGCTAATGAGATGTAGTAGTGGCCTACTGGAATTCAATCCGCTGCTTTGTGAACAAAAAACCCTTTAAGAAATGCTTAATAGACCTCTGTGGATACATGCTAGCAAATTACACTACAAAGTTTAAGAATTTTACTGTACATGATGTGACACTACACTCTCTTATTTCATTCAAGACCTAACTAAAGAAGCATGATGTGATGCAATCATTTCCACACTATTATTTCGAAACATTGCAGCTCCTTTTTGTCTTGAAATATGTGGATGGAGGCTTTTACTTAAGAGGTTTTCGCTGAGAATGGAGCGATGATAGTGGGTCTTATTGTCACAGCTAAAATAATCCAGTTCTGGCAAGACTGACTATTTTGCTAGCAGTATCCATTTCAACATTTATGGGCCTGCTTGTAAAACTAAGCATTTATTTGGGCATAAAACATAGTTGGCTGGCTCAATGAGAATTTACTGAATGAACAGTGATTTTCTCCACCCATTGGGGTTGTGGTTCTGATTACTCTAAGGGCCTTGTGCTGGCATGTTTCAGATGAAGGTATGTGCTTTGTTATGGCATTATGGCCTGACATGTTTTTGGGGTCTTGGCTGTACTTTTAGCCTGGAGTTCAATAGTTTTAATTAATGATGTTCTCAACTTCTCATTCAAGCTACGAATATTCCTTATTTTGCCTATAATTTCCCTGGCTACATTCCTTGGCCTGATGTGAATGGTTCAATTTAATGAGAACTTTTCCTCAGAGGCTCTTCTGATGTTACACAACTTCTAGTAAAGGAAGAGAAAGTAAGTCCTCACAGTGTGGTTCATATGGAGGTGGAGGGTCCCCACATGGTATGCACTCCATATCTTGGAATCCACTCAGCTTAGTTTTCCTGTAAAACCTGTTAAACATAACATAGCATTGGATTATTATGAAATCTGTTTAATTGATTGTGTGCAGTAACGAACCAATACTTTGACCATTTATCTATAGTAACAGAGTAGTAGTACACTGGTAGTAGAAGTAGAGTAGTTGTTGTACGTGATTAAGCTCTTCCCTCACCCAGGCAGACAGTCTCCGCACACAGCATTTCTGGTGGTGGAACAGTTGCCCTTCTGGAAGCGGTTGTTCAGGCCACAGTCCAGGCAGGGCTTGCACTTCTGCAGGCTCCGGTCCTCTTTGTAGCGGTTGCTTCTGCAGGGCACACACCGGGCATCCTCTCCGTAACCAAAGCCACATTCCTGGAGGGATTAACAGGAGAAATCCCCTGGGTGAGAGGTGGGGCTGGGGGCAGCTGGAAAAAGGCTCTGAATGTGGACTTTATTTATTTATTTTTATTTAACCTTTATTTAACTAGGCAAGTCAGTTAAGAACAAATTCTTATTTACAATGACGGCCTACCAAAAGGCAAAAGGCATCCTGTGGGGACGGGGGCCTGGGATAAAAAATACAATATAACTATAGGACAAAACACACATCACAACAAGAGAGACAACACAACACTACATAAAGAGAGACTTAAGACAACAACATAGCAAAGCAGCAACACATGACAACACAGCATGGTAGCAACACAACATGGTAGCAACAAAACACGGTACAAATATTATTGGGCACAGTCAACAGCACAAAGATCAAGAAGGTAGAGACAACAATACATCACACAAAGCAGCCACAACTGTCAGTAAGAGTGTCCATGATTGAGTCTTTGAATGAGGAGAATGATATAAAACTGTCCAGTTTGAGTATTTGTTTCAGCTCGTTCCAGTCGCTAGCTGCAGCGAACTAAAAAGAGGAGCGACCCAGGGATGTGTGTTCTTTGGGGATCTTTAACAGAATGTGACTGGCAGAAAGGGTGTTGTATGTGGAGGATGACCAGGGTGTCTAAAATTAAAGAATGATCTTGGCTTCCAAGATCATAAGGTAACATCTTACACTGGCAATAATCTCCCCGACTCTCAGAATCAATACGTAACCTTCCGCAACAGGACCCCAGAATGGCCGGGTATTTCAAAGATAAAGGCCCTCGGGGACAACCACTGTTGTATTATTGCAAGTTTATTGCTGGGTTTATGTATGACTGGTCATTCTGGGACAACTCAGTGAGTGCCCTGGTGATAGAGAGGCCAGTGTATGTAGGCAACGCTTCAGTTAGATACGGGGCAGGGATTATGGAGAGGTGCCCAAGAGTAAAAAGTTGAATACCTCTCCTGGTCCTACAATRGGTACTGCACTTAAAAAGCACAGCATCTATTACTGAATGAGTGATCTAATATGGAATCAGCTTAGTTGTCAGGCTTAAACCTCTATAGCGAATCTAAGATGGAAAATATTACTGGACCCATATTAGATATACAGTATTATCACCCTGTATATATTATCTATATAACATGAGTATATCTGTTTACTATTGGATTAATGGGTACACCTCATAAAATGGGGACAAGAGAATATAGCCTATTCTGTTTTGTCAAAAAATATATAATGGGGTGTATGTAGTAAGTCTAATGTTAATGCAATTCCTATTCATGAGGCTGACAACCTTGTTTTCCTATGGTCACAGGAACATTTACATTTCTGCTGATCATCGCATCCCACGCCAAGTAAAAGGACCGTGCTGGAATGACATCAGTCATTGTGTTATCTGCAGCAGCTGCCCCCGTCCACTATTAAACCACTGTTGCCACACTGCATTCCCAGACCAGGCTGATTGATGGGGGGGGGGCTCATATATCATTAACGTGAAGGTGAGATTCAAACAGGGCACTTCTCTCCTTGACCTTGTCATGTTTCACCRCCTGGGCATGCAGTCGCACCAAAATGTGGGCAGACTGGCTAAGAAAAATTTAAAAAGCGAGGCAAAGATGGGATCCCGTGATGGCCCCACAGAGTCGGGGCAGAAGATAGAGGAATTTAGCCATTTCAGCTAAACACATATGAGACGACATTGGACCTTGGCTCTGGCCGGAGGAAGGCTATGACAGGGCTGCAGCTGTTGTTGTGTGCTCTCCATATAAGGACCTTCACACCAGCAGAGCAGGGAACAGTGGAAAGATGAGAGACAGAGCGAGAGAGAAAGAGGGAAGGGAGATGATGACAACGGAGAGAAGGAAATAAAGTTACAATTTTGATTCATGGAGGATGGTGAACCGTGGAGCCTGGGTTTCTCCTTGTGCACGCCATGGAAGGCTAGCTGCTGCAAAGCAGTCAGAGCAGAGCTGTTTAGAGTGGTTTTGGACAGAGGAGCGTCGTCCAACTCCAGATGAAGGGGCCTTAAGAGGATTGATCCCCACAAAGCTGGGCGCTGGCACACTGTCCATGTGGCACTGCATGGCAGTGGATGGGGCTGCCATGTACACAGGCCAGGGCACAGAATAAAAGGAGCACTCAGCCAACTTGTCCCCTCTCCACCCAGGCAGAGCTGTAACATCCAGGAATGATCTAATTCAGTCCTTTGTCTCTGGTAATTGGATGGAAACACCTTCTTTTTTTTTACAATAAAGATGCTGTCAAGGTATCCCATCTTTGGATGCAGCCAGGAATCACATAATGCTACTGTCTCATTTAAATGGAGCTAATTGGGTATAGGTAAATTAGCTTTCAAGTGCGTCATTACTTCCATGGGTTTAGGATGATCTAGCCTAAAAAGTGAGCACAAAAGCCAGTGCTTACAAGTCTCATTTTACTCCTATCTCCAGATCTAGTTTTTGGTGAGAATGTCAAGCAAAACAGCACAGAGGTAGAGCTGTGTGGAGGGAAGAGAGAGAGAGCTGGCTGGGTGGGGTTAAAGCATATTCAGACCGGGAGATAGTTCAGAGATCAGGAGGGAATCACAAGAGTCTCTAGGGGGGCCAGTCATCTGATCCAGTAATGAATGAGTTCGTAAAACAATATGAGTTTGTTAATGCAGTGTGCCATCTAATGTTCTCCACACACTGCCACACTCTTTCAATGTCTAGTGTCTACAAATCAAAGACATGTTGCCTCTTTGCCAGTGGCTTAATGCAGCTCCCAGCTTGCATGCACTATATGTGGGGCAGTCACTCCTGTGTGTACTGTATGTACTATGTGTACTGTATGTACTGTGTGTACTGTATGTACTGTATGTATATATTGTTTGGAATCGTAGATTTGTGCAAATGTGACGAAATGCTGGATGAAAGACAAGGCGAGGACTTCTGTAATTTTCGAGGATTTAATAGAAATAAACCTGTGCACAAGTGAGAGTTGTGTGATTCTCAGAAGAGCTCGCAACAATCTGACCCTCAAAGTCAGGAAGCTTGTTAAATACCATCCTCTGTTCGTTCTCCAAGTTCCAGGGCCCTGGTCAAAACATTAATCAAGATTGTTGTTGAGACCACTTGGGTCAGAGTGAATCGTATATTAGCTATCTCTGTCATTTGAAACCACTGGTGGCTGAATTTACAGCCTGGGGGGGTTACCTACTTTATGGTGACTCCAAAGGGGCTGAGTTCAGATTTAAGGGGGAAGGAATGTAGTTCTTAACAGTATGTATGTTTGATATGAGGACAAAAAACAAAGCAACACTTGCTAGCTAATAAGTTATGTGTCACGTTCTGACCTTAGTTCCTTTTTTATGTCTTTATTTTAGTTTGGTCAGGGCGTGAGTTGGGGTGGGCATTCTATGTTGTTTTTTCTATGTTTTGTTCTGTTGTTCTATTTCTATGTGTTTGGCCTAGTATGGTTCTCAATCAGAGGCAGGTGTCAGTCGTTGTCTCTGATTGGGAGCCATATTTAGGTAGCCTGTTGTCTATTGTGTTTTGTGGGTGGTTGTTTCCTGTGTCTGTACCATACGGGACTGTTTCGATTTTCGTTTGTTCTTTCACTTTGTTATTTTGTATTTTTGTAGTGTTCAGTTTTTATATTAAAATGGACACTTACCACGCTGCAGCATTGTCCGATATCTCTTACTCCTCGTCAGAAGAAGAGGAAAGTCGTTACAGAACCACCCACCAAAAAAGGACCAAGCAGCATGGTATCGGGCAGCAGCGAGTTCTGGACTCATGGACATGGGAGGAGATTCTGGATGGAAAGGAACCCTGGGCACAGGCTGGGGAATATCGCCGCCCCAAGGCAGAGCTGGAGGCAGCGAAAGCTGAGCAGCGTTGGTATGAGGAGGCAGCACGGCAGCGCGGCTGGGACGAGAGGCAGCCCCAAAAATCTATTGGGGGGCACAGGGGGAGTGTGGTTAAGTCAGGTAGGAGACCTGAGCCAACTCCCCGTGCTTTCCGTGGAGAGAGGTGGTCCGGGCAGCACCGTGTTATGCTGAGAAGCGCACGATGTTAGTTCGAGACCTGCGCCTCCACGGACCGGTCTATCCTGTGCCTCCTCCAAGGACCAGGCCTCCAGTAGATCTCTCCAGCCTGGTGAGTACTGTGCCTTTTCTAAGAACCAAGTCTCCTGTGTGCCCCTCCAGTCCGGACGATCCAGAGTCTCCCTCCAGTCAGGACCCTCCAGAGCCCGTCTGTTCTGAGCCGCCGGAGCCGCCCGTCTGTCCTGAGCCGCCCATCTGTCCTGAGCTGCGCGTCTGTCCTGAGCCGCCTGAGCCGCCCGTCTGTCCTGAGCCGCCTGAGCCGCCGTCTGTCCTGAGCCGCCTGAGCCGGCCGTCTGTCCTGAGCCGCCTGAGCCGGCCGCCTGTCCTGAGCCGCCTGAGCCGGCCGCCTGTCCTGAGCCGCCTGAAACGGCCGTCTGTCCTGACCGCCTGATCGCCGTCGTCCTGAGCCGCCTGATCCGCCCGTCTGTCCTGAGCCGCCTGATCGCCGCCCGTCTGTCCTGAGCCGCCTGATCCGCCCGTCTGTCCTGAGCCGCCGGAGCCGCCCGTCTGTCCTGAGCTGCCGTCTGTCCTGAGCCGCCTGAGCCGTCTGTCCTAGCCGCTGAGCCGCCGCTGTCCTGAGCGGCCGCCTGTCCTAGCCGGCCGCCTGTCCTGAGCCGCTGCCGCCTCTGTCCTGAGCCGCCTGATCCGCCCGTCTGTCCTGAGCCGCCTGATCCGCCCGTCTGTCCTGAGCCGCCTGATCCGCCCTGTCCTGTCCTGCTGAGCCGCCCGTCTGTCCTGAGCCGCCCGTCTGTCTGAGCCGCCCGTCAGTCAGGAGCCGCCTGAGCCCCCGTCAGTCAGGAGCCGCCTGAGCCGCCCGTCAGTCAGGAGCCGCCTGAGCCGCCCGTCAGTCAGGAGTGTCACGTTCTGACCTTAGTTCCTTTTTATGTCTTTATTTAGTTTGGTCAGGGCGTGAGTTGGGGTGGGCATTCTATGTTGCTTTTTCTATGTTTTTGGCCTAGTATGGTTCTCAGATCAGAGGCAGGTGTCAGTCGTTGTCTCTGATTGGGAGCCATATTTAGGTAGCCTGTTGTCTATTGTGTTTTGTGGGTGGTTGTTTCCTGTGTCTGTGTTTGCACCATACGGGACTGTTTCGATTTTCGTTTGTTCTTTCACTTTGTTATTTTGTATTTTTGTAGTGTTCATTTTTATATTAAAATGGACACTTACCACGCTGCACATTGGTCCGATATCTCTTACTACTCGTCAGAAGAAGAGGAAAGTTGTTAACATAATGTAAGTTGATGAAAATGACAAATATTAGATCATTTTAATAAAAGACTTCCCTGATGCTTTGGTGGTTCCCTGAAGGAAGAGCTAATTGATGTTTGTGATTTTTCTTTACAACAATACAGGCAGACATCCAGAAGATGGTATAATCACATTCCATATGTTGCTATGGCAACCACACAGCCTTATTAGAGCCTCCCTCCACTGTGAGATGGCTTCCCGCTACCACTTAGAATGAATGAGGCAGCCAATTATTAACCAGGACCCCCAGGGTGTCTAGCATTCATGACTGTTGAACTGGCAGAGAAACATGGGGCCCACTGAAGCGTACCACCACTGACTGCATGTCTGTGTGTAACAAGATAAAAGGCAACCTGGTAGAAATGTATGTGTGCAACAGATGTTACGAGAGGGCAATTTAGTATAAGATGGAAGGTTTTTACCTGTGCTTAGCTGAGCACATGTTGAAGTGGTAGGAGGAAAAGCATTGCTAAACTAACTTTGCTCATGGCCTTCCAACCCGTTTCTACACAGCCCACACAGAGCACCATGCCTTTGGCAAGAATAGTGATAAAAGGCATTCCCCTCTCACTGTACAGCAAGTTTATGCATGGTTTCCTTCAAACATTGGAGACAATAACTTGGTCAGGGAACTTGGGGGAAAACAATGGAATCCATTCAGCAACAGAGGGTCGAAGTATGGGTGTGACTGATTAAAGAGCGGTCGGTGTTCTACAAAAGCCATTTGGCCCTTTTCTCCATGAAACAGAGGAAGTCATAAATAACCTCAGTCCCCTGGATAATATTCACTGGAATCCATTCTATTGATGAACGCAGGTCTTTCACGAAAAAAAGCGGTGTATTTTTTTTACCAAGTGTATATCTTATCCAGAGGTTATTCAGGTTTCTGAAGTTCCAACATGATTTAAGTGATCTGTTAGTATCCAGTTGTATCATAGTTTCACTCTCTTTCATTTTTATAGATCAAGTTTTCCTTTCAACTGTGATGAAACATGCTATAAACTTGTTCAACTGAGGTGTAATCATCTGGACTACATTTCCTACATATTTTTTAAGTCTGTATGTAAAGTGCAGTACATTTAAGGGCACTCTTAAGGAGAACATAATGTGTTGATGTCTAAGTTTTACTGTCTATATAGGGTACATTACTAGGCTTCAGACCTTTGATAGCTCCTGTCCCGCGTCGCACTGTTTGCAGGGTTTACAGTTCCCGAGCTGATCCTTGTACTCCTGTTCCCTGCATTCACTGGTCTCCTCCTCTGCCGTTACAGGAACCTGAGAGGGAATAATAATTTAATACTGAGCAGCTAGGGATTCCTGCGTTTCATCATGCCTTTCATCAGTAAGAGATAATGTGAACCGAGTCCAGAGCGGGCGTAATCCCACTACAATAGTGCTACTATTTCACCCACTGGCTTTTACTCCTCAAACCATGTAGACTACTATATCTGTCCGTCCACACATTGATGTCCTGCCAGATCTGACAACAGTAACTTAGAATGGAGACTGTTACAAAGGCTATTATTCCTTGGACATTACAGATCACAGATCAGACTATAAATGGCCTGTCAAAAGCCTGATATCACACTAGTTGGGTAAATTCAATGCAGAGCACTTACCAGAGATGAGTATATTACATGAAATATCAGTAGAAGTAACCAGGTGTGACCAAACATCCAGGCCATTTTGAGGGGCTACTGTGGAATGAGTCTGGAAAAGAGAGAGATATAGAATGAAGATGTGAATTTCTACTCTGTTCAACAACAACAAAAAAACATAAAGGAATATTGTGGAACCTTGGATTGGTGTCAAAAAGCCAGTGAAAATTAGCACAATAATCATGAGTAGGTACATATTTGTTCTCAGCCACTTTCCTCCAAACAGGTAGACATAGTGACCAATCACAACATAAACACAACATACCGGTTTTGTAACAACTATGTTGGAACATTGTAACAATGTTTTTGATGAGATAGTTGATATATTCAGCGAGGACAATGATGCGACATCATGCGTCAAAACCGGCCAGGGCTATGACAGAATTATCTTATCAAAAGTCAAAACATTTATGTTAATAGTTTCAGTTTGTTGAATGTCTCAAAATCATATAGGCTACAAAACAACTGCAGCCCTCTGTACGTTTTACCTGGGATGTGCTGCTGTAGTCTGATCGGTTCTTTAGTCGTTCTTTCCCTGGCTGAATGAGTGTAGTTTCAGACAGATATCCACTCCTATGCGTTCTGCATAGGGCTCCAGACCATTCCAGCCATGCGATGTGCTCTCTGCCCGGCTGCGCTGCTCCAGTCCAGAGGAATCCCCGGATTGAAGACAAAATCAGCGTGGAGATCAAAGGCAGGGGATGGCTGCGATCTAAAGCATGTAATCTGATCTCTGATCGGCCTCTAGGCCTACATCAAAGCGCAATCACAGGGCGGACACTAGCGCTACAAACAGGTCATTATGATCGCATGACAATAACCTCACAATTCGATAGAATTGCATGCAAGACAGAGGGATCATTAAAGTAGAAATGCAAAGAGTTTGCAAAGTGCAAGGCGTCGAGATCTGGTTGTGTTGTTATTCCACTTCCAGGGCCGCCTCCCTCTGTGCGATCCCCGGTCTGTTTGTTTGGTTTATCTGAGGGCTCGCTGTTTGATGCCAAGCTTGGGTTTGAAGTTGAGCACAGCCCTCAACATTCCCTTTCATCTCAATGAGCTGCAGATGCCATGACGTCACTTTGCTGTTCTGGGATTGGTCGGGCCGACTGTCTGCAGCTTTTAGAGAGGAAACCAGCCATAAAGTTAACAATCTGAAAGAGGCTGAGAGCAAGCAAACTGTCTCTACTTTATGGTGGTCAATTTGGATAAGATAGGCTGCAGTAGCTACCCTTTATGTTTAGAGTTTATAAAGGGTTTATAACCAGCTTATAAAGAGTTTAGAAGATGTTTATAGACGTTTGTAAATTGTTACAATAGGTCAAATCATTAATGTTGTGGCTTAAGCCTAAATTGTTAGGGCAACAACATTGACCTGACCAATAATACCATATAATAATTTACAATTGACCTGTAAATAATGTATGCAATTATTAACAACCTATGAACCCTTACAATATAATACATGAAGGCCTAATGCTAATTTTAACAAATAGCGTCCCTTCTCACGTAGACCTAGCCTTCAGTGTTTCCAAAAAATCATAATTATACTCCTGCCCTAACTAGGCTTACTAACATTTCTGTTTTCAAAGCTATTTAATAGGAAGAACTCAAACAGTGAGAGAGAGAAAGAGTGAGTGAGAGACAGAGAGAGAGAGGGAGGCAGAGTGAGAGGAGAGTAACATTTTGCAGTCAAACAGAGCAGCCAATTAGTAGACATGTTAGGGCATGTTGTAAATAAATTCTAGAGATTTGTGTCATGATTGTACAAACTTGAGGTAGGCCTCCTGCATGTTTTCATTATATTGCCCCACATTTCAAATAATGGAACTACAGTATTTCTACAGCGGAATGTTGCTCCGCGTACAATTTCTCTAATAATGTATCTGGCAAATATCTCTAGTTTGAATACATTACAATAAATATTAAGTTAGTTATTTGAAAAGCCCAAAATGCCTACACACTTCTTATGTGTTGTATATCTTTTGTGTACTAAAAGATTGCAGTCCTTGACTTTTTAATGAATGGCACACATATATAATGGTGCCATTCACAAATAGAAAAACAACGCTCCTCTGCATACGACCTCCTTCCAATACAAAAGTGTAGCAACCAACTGTAGGTGCTTTCATCTCTACAAGTATGTGTTCATCTCAGCCTGGTGGACACACTGCTATGAGGCTGTAGTTATAAAACTGTCCATCTTAGTTGTTTCAATGCATTGTTTTCAATGCATGTTGTCATATGATCTCTTTGTGGGACTGTTGACTGGGGTTTATACGTTGTCTCCATCTAGTGTATATAAAGTGTCATGATATTTTAATGCATGGGAATTCCTCAGCAGTAGGATAGTTTATTTTAGCGCACCATTCTCTTCGTCATGACCTAAAGAGGTTTGCACCTTAAAATCATATTTTCTAAAATATCTGCTCCCTAAAGTGAATACATGCAGGTATATGCCTGGGCCTATATTTGTCTCAGGTGTGAGGGACCACTTTGAATACACTTATTTGATTATATCCACAGAAACGTCCAAAATAAGCTGGATGTTTTTAACACATTGTAAAATGTTTTGATAAATACATTGTGGTTTTAGCCACCATGGTGCAACTTGATTTGAACCCCAAATTGTAACCCCATGTATCTTTCTTTGGGACAAAAAAACGTTTTAATTGCATCTGGTGATTGGTTAATAAAGGTGCATTAACAAACAGGCCTAGGCCTATTGGCATATTCAAACAGTAAGTGCCAGTGACATGCTCAATACGGAAGTGGTCCGATGAAGCGGATGCTAATCTACAGGACTGTTTCGCTAGCACAGACTGGAATATGTTCCAGGATTCATCCGATAACATTGAAGAGTTTACCACATCAGTTGCGGGCTTCATTAATAAGTGCATCAACAACTTTGTGCCCACAGTGACCGTACTTATATATATATATTTGCCTTTTCTTTTTTTCTTAAAAAAAAACAACATTTTTGTCATTTAGCAGACACTCTTATCCAGAGCCACTTACAGTTATCCATTCATCTTAACATAGCTAGGTGGGACAACCACATATCACAGGCATAGAAAGTACATTTTTCCTCAATAACGTAGCTGTCAGTAGAGTCAGAGCTAGAAGGGGGAGTGGGGTGGGGCGGGGGTGTCAACTGCAAGTGCTGGTTAAATGTTTGGGTGAGGAGTCGTGGTGAGGAGGAGGATTATTTAAGATACTGTTTGAAGAGGTAAGGTTTGAGATGTTTTCGGAAGATGGGCAGGGCTCTGCTGTCCTCAGGGGGAAGCTGGTTCCACCATTGGGGTGCCAGGACAGAGAAGAGCTTGGACTGGGCTGAGCGGGAGCTGCCCTCCTATAGGGGTGGGAAGGCCAAGAGACCCGAGGTGGCAGAACGGAGTGCTCGGGTTGGGGTGTAGGGTTTATAGCATAGCCTGAAGGTAGGGAGGGGAAGTTCCTTGTGCTGTTCCATAGGTAAGCACCATGGTCTTGTAGTGGATGCAAGCTTCAACTGGAAGCCAGTGGAGTGTGCAGAGGATCGGGGTGACATGAGAGTATTTTGGCGGGGGAGTATTTTCTTAGGATCCCCATTAGCTGTTGCAGACCTCACTAGTCGCAGGATGTCATCTGGAGAGAGAGGGGAGAAAGAGGTCAAGGCGTAGGGTAGTTCTGTGTGAGTGAGACATGTGGACTCAATAGGCTGAGTGAATGAGTAGCGGATGTCGTCAATATTATTTTCAAAGTGGTTGACAAAGTAATCTGCGGAGAGGGAGGGACAGAGGGTGGAGGATTAAGGAGGGAGGAGAATGTGGAAAAGAGTTTCCTAGGGTTAGAGGCAGAAGCAAGTGGCTTCAGCAGTTCACACACCAAGTAGGCCACTGAGAAAACAGGCAGCACTTAAAGGAGATGGCCCTAGCTAGCAAAAAGACAGTACTAGACCACAACAGATAAATACTAAAAAAGATATACTTATCACTCCTGGAGATATCAGGAGTCCTCTAACTATAGAATGAAGCACACTGAGATGGAGCCTGAGAAGCTCAGAAAAGAGATGAAACCACTTCCCCTTAATACAGTAACTGATTACCAAAACAATTCACAAATTGCCCTGCCCATTGATCCTGGTTGATGTGCCAACAACAATCTGCAAATTATGAGCAGTCAGCAATTCACACACCAAGTAGGCCACTGGGAAGACAGACAGCACTTAAAGGAGATGGTCCTAGCTAGCAAAAAGACAGTACTAGACCACAACAGATAAAGACAAACAAATTATGCTTATCACTCCTGGAGATAGCAGGAGTCCTCTAGCTATAGAATGAATACAGTACCATAGGCAACAGCCGCACTGAGCTAAAGGCAAGAGCTGCCACTTTCAAGGAGCGGGACACTAATCCGGATGCTTCTCGCTGTACGACCTCAGACCAGCATACTCAGAGCATGCCCTGACCAGCTGACACTGACTTTTTAAACCTATCCCTGACCCGGTCTGTAATACCAAGTTGTTTCAAGAAGACTACCATAGTCCCCGTGCCCAAAGACGCCAAGGTAACCTGCCTAAATGACTATCGCCCTGTAGCACTCCCATCTATAGCTATGAAATGCTTTGAAAGGCTGGTCATGGCTCACATCAACACCTTCATCCCAGACACACTGGACCCACTCCAACTCACATACCGCTCCAACAGATCCACAGATGACATAATCTCTATTGCACTCCACACTGCCCTCACCCACCTGGACAAAAGGAATACATATGTAAGAATGCTGTTCATTGATTACAACACTATAGTCTCCTCCAAGCTCATCACCAAGCTCAGGACCATGCGACTGAACACCTCCCTCTACAACTGGACCCTGGACTTCCTGACGTACCGCCCCCAGGCGGTGAGGGTAGGCAGCAACACATCCCCCACTCTGACCATCAACACGGGGGCCCCTCAGGGGTGTGTGCTTGGTCCCCACCAGTACCCCTGTTCACCCACAACTGCATGGCCGCAAATGACTCCAATACCATCATCAAGTTTGCTGATGACAAGATGGTGGTAGGACTGATTCCCGATGACAATGAAGCAGCCTATAGGGAGGAGGTCAGAGACCTGGCCGTGTGGTGCCAGGACAACAACTTCTCTTCAACGTCAGCAAGACAAAGGAGCTGATTGTGGGATACAGGAAACGGACGAGTGAGCACGCCCTCATCCACATAGATGGGGCTGTAGTGGAGTGGGTCGAGAGCATCAAGTTCATCGGTGTCCACATCACTAAGGAATTAACATGGTCCACACAAACCCACACAGCCTCTTGCCCCTAAAGAGACTGAAAAGATTTGTCATGAGCCCTCAAACAGTTATACAGCTGTGCCATTGAGAGCATTTAAAAAATACATATACACTGCTCAAAAAATAAAGGGAACACTAAAATAACACATCCTAGATCTGAATGAATGAAATATTCTTATTAAATACTTTTTTCTTTACATAGTTGAATGTGCTGACAACAAAATCACACAAAAATTATCAATGGAAATCAAATTTATCAACCCATGGAGGTCTGGATTTGGAGTCACACTCAAAATTAAAGTGGAAAACCACCACTACAGGCTGATCCAACTTTGATGTAATGTCCTTAAAACAAGTCAAAATGAGCTCAGTAGTGTGTGTGGTCTCCACGTGCCTGTATGACCTCCCTACAACGCCTGGGCATGCTCCTGATGAGGTGGCGGATGGTCTCCTGAGGGATCTCCTCCAGACCTTGACTAAAGCATCCGCCAACTCCTGGACAGTCTGTGGTGCAACGTGGCTTTGGTGGATGGAGCGAGACATGATGTCCCAGATGTGCTCAATTGGATTCAGTCTGGGGACGGGCAGGCCAGTCCATAGCATCAATGCCTTCCTCTTGCAGAACTGCTGACACACTCCAGCCACATGAGGTCTAGCATTGTCTTGCATTAGGAGGAACCCAGGGCCAACCGCACCAGCATATGGTCTCACAAGGGGTCTGAGGAACTCATCTCGGTACCTAATGGCAGTCAGGCTACCTCTGGCGAGCACATGGAGGGCTGTGCGGCCCCCCAAAGAAATGCCACCCCACACCATGACTGACCCACCGCCAAACCGGTCATGCTGGAGGATGTTGCAGGCAGCAGAACGTTCTCCACGGCGTCTCCAGGCTCTGTCACGTCTGTCACATGCTCAGTGTGAACCTGTGAAGAGCACAGGGGCGCAGTGGCGAATTTGCCAATCTTGTGTTCTCTGGCAAATGCCAAACGTCCTGCACGGTGTTGGGCTGTAAGCAAAACCCCCACCTGTGGATGTCGGGCCCTCATACCACCCTCATGGAGTCTGTTTCTGACCGTTTGAGCAGACACATGCACATTTGTGGCCTGCAGGAGGTCATTTTGCAGGCTCTGGCAGTGCTCCTCCTGATCCTCCCTGCACAAAGGCGGAGGTAGCGGTCCTGCTGCTGGGTTGTTGCCCTCCTACGGCCTCCTCCACGTCTCCTGATGTACTGGCCTGTCTCCTGTAGCGCCTCCATGCTCTGGACACTACGCTGACAGACACGCAAACCTTCTTGCCACAGCTCGCATTGATGTGCCATCCTGGATGAGCTGCAACTACCTGAGCCACTTGTGTGGGTTGTAACTCCGTCTCATTGCTACCACTAGAGTGAAGCACTGCCAGCATTCAAAAGTACCAAAAACATCAGCCAGGAAGCATAGGAACTGAGAAGTGGTCTGTGATCACCACCTGCAGAACCACTCCTTTATTGGTGTCTTGCTTAATTGCCTATAATTTCCACCTTTTGTCTATTCCATTTGCACAACAGCATGTGAAATTTATTGTCAATCAGTGTTGCTTCCTAAGTGGACAGTTTGATTTCACAGAAGTGTGATTGACTTGGAGTTACATTGTGTTGTTTAAGTGTTCCCCTTATTTTTTTGAGCAGTGTATATTTATTTTACCCGCTTTTTCTCCCCAATTCCGTGATATTCAATTGGTAGTTACGATCTTGTCTCATCGCTGCAACTCCCCAACGGACTCGGGAGAGGCAACGGTCGAGAGCCATGTGTCCTCCAAAACATGACCTGCCAAGCCGCACTACTTCTTGACACACTGTCGGTGGAAACACCGTCCAACTGACAACCGAAGTCAGCTTGCAGGCGCCCGGCCCGCCACAAGGAGTCACTAGAGCACGATGAGGCAAGGAAATCCCCCGGCCAGATCCTCCCCTAACCCGGACGATGTTGCGCCAATTGTGCGCCGTCCCATTGGGCTCCCGGTCACGGCCAGCTGGTATCTAACCCGAAGCTGTAGTGGTGTCTTAGACCGCTGCACCACTCGGGAGGCCATTGAGAGCATCTTGACTGGCTGCATCAGAGCTTGCTAGAGCAACTGCAAGGCACCCTAACGCAAGGCGCTACAGAGGGTGATGAGTACAGCCCAGTACATCACTGGGGCCGAGCTCCCTGCCATCCAGGTCTTCTATACAAGGCGGTATGAGAGGAAGGCCCAAAAAATGGTCAAAGACTCCAGCGACCCAAGCCATAGTCTCTTGTCACTGCTACTGCAATGCAAGCAGTACCAGTGTACCTAGTCTGGATCCAACAGGGCCCTGAACAGATTCTACACCCAGGACATAAGACTGCTTAACAAGACTGCTAAATAGCTAATCAAATGCATTGACCCTTTTTTGCACTAACTCTCTTGCACTGACTCTATGCATACACACACTAGACTCTACCCACACATGCACACATACTTACACTGACACCCCAATGCACACATACATATGTGTGCGTCTATTATCTATCCTGTTGCCTAGTCACTTTACCCCTGGATGATGTCAAAGCGAAAACTGGTTAAAAATTTATAAAAAATGAAAAATGCCAAGAGTGTGCAAAGCTGTCACCAAGGCAAAATGTCGCTACTTTAAAGAATCTCAAACATTAAATATATTTTGATTTGTTTAACACTTTTTTGGTTACTACATGATTCCATGTGTGTTATTTCATAGTTTTGATGTATTCACTATTATTCTACAATGTAGAAACTAGTAAAAAATAAGGAAATACCCTTGAATGAGTAGGTGTCCAACGTTTTGACTGGTACTATATATGTATATATATTTAACTCTGCAATGTTGGAAAAAGACTCATAAGTAAGCATTTCACTGTTAGTCTACACCTGTTATTTACGAAGCATGAGACAAATACATTTCGATTTTATTTTGATTTGGTGTGCAGTCGGGTCGGTCACCCATTCATACTGTAGCTTTAAGAAATGCATGCACGAGTTCTGCAGTATTGGACTTGTTCAGAGATGTTTGGACGAGACCATTCGATATAGGATTATGTATCGCATGTACAGTTTCTCGGAATATTTCTGTTGTAAAGTGGATACTGGATAGTCCTATACATTCATCTGATCACCCCAGTACAGGTCTCCCTTTTTAGAGACAGTCAAGCAGCGACTTGCGCACTACAGGGGTGTGAGAGGGTGGAGAGGACAGGGAAGATGCCGCACAATGCGTGAGTCTGATGATTCTGGTGGAATCTTGCTCCGATGTAAGTATCCCTGTTCGTATAAGCTACTGCGGCATCAAACTTATTCTGAAAATTGCAAACTGGGTGATGCTGTTCTTTCCCCGTATCATGCATATGTTATTGTTTGTTTACGAGTAGGGTAGCCAAATAGGCCTAACAACGTGCCCTTTGTTTGTTGCACACAACAGTGTCAGTCTTTCATAGATCATATTTTGCGAAAAGGTTTGTTGACATGCTAAGCATAAAATAATGTCAACGCGTGGAGATGGATCGTTTAAAGTGCTGAAAGTCCTTGATTAAGGTTGGATGATGTCATTTTTCTACGTTGCATTGGATACTGATGCCAATTGCACTGCACCAAAATCATAAATATTATCGAAACATTTTCAGAGATGATTACTTTATATTGAATTATACAACTACTTAATTCTAAAGACTATAACATAGATAAGAAACTGTACAATTGATTTACTACAGACATAGAAAGTGTGACATATAACCTAATGCATCACCTGCAAAATATTAATATTATAACCATAGCTTATTTTGCAACCCATAATAATATGGGTTTATATGAGAAAGTAGCTAGATGGACGCAATTCGAGAGGGACTGCAATGTGTTTCTAGTATTGTTACTGTCGTGACTACAACTACCAGAGTTCATTAGCTTCCCACCAGCAGTCCAGCCAACCCGCAACCGACGCAGTTATCACATGCACTGATAATACATTATTAGAAACAGCGCCTTTGGAGGAATTACCATGTAGGAAGTATCCTCACAATTTTGCTCGCTTACGACTTCCATATCTATAATTTTCAGAAACACAGATTCTATTGAAAAGATACAGCTGGACTACAAGATCATGAAACGAATGTCTTGGCGGGATACAAGTGAGTGTCGGTTTTACTGAATAGCTGATAACTGAGCACCGCAGTGATACATTGTAGCCTTAGCGGGGGACCCATTGAGGGGGAATGGCTAAATGAAGCTTCTTACAACCGCAACATTGGCTAACTGTACGTAACCTATGGAATGTAAACGAATAACAATACATCTACAGTAGATAAGTGGCTCGAGTGAAAACGTTGTGAGGTGTATTGTGAGAAAATAACGGTCCAGTTTGTTTGTATGACAGTCTTTTCCCGGGTGGAGTTTCCCAACGCTCAGTGCAGAAGATAGAAAGAAGTCCAATGAATGTGTACGCGGGGACATAGCACGAAAAAGGCTTAGAAGTGATGGCAAACTGTCGATACCCATGGTAAGTTCGATGTTTACACATTTCAGATTTAAACATGGGGGCTGAAGTAGGCCTACTCATCAACATGCCCAATCAAACGTTATGTCAACTGCTGTTAAACTATGTTGAGGTGTTAACTCACCATTATTCTCTCTATCACCAGTTAGTTATACATTGTAGTATTCAACACCTGTCTTGACACCCTGGAATCAATGTCACAATCACCTGTAAAATAAAGGCCTAATGTAATTTCTGAAGTGTCTATAGAAAACGCATTGCCATTATAGTGAACCTTTGTCTAGAACATGTTGTGTTCCATCCATCCCCTGTTGAATGCCCCACCCATTTTTTGTAGAACTATGGACATTGCAGAGATGGCAGCTTGAGTCAAGTGGTTTGCAGAATAGGCAAAGCTATTACCCTTTATTGCTGCCTGCACAATCAATATCTGTTGCATAAGTAAATATATGCATACAGATCTCTGTATTTAGTGACTCAGACAGAGCCTAAATAGAGTTATAAACAGTGTTATGGCTACACTAGAAGATGTTACTGTCAGGATCTAGCTATTCTCTTTCGGGAAAGTGATGATATTTGTACTTGAGTGCACGTGGCCTATGTCCATATGGCCTATCACCATCTTGAATCTTTTGGGATTGGTGGTCATTTTTCTGACAGTATTTCTCAGATGCAGAGGAGAAAACACAAGAAACACAAGCAATATTGAAACGTTAGATAACAAATGGAGAAACACAAGCAATATTGAAACGTTAGATAACAAATGGATGTGACTTAGGTTATATACTCAGGTTTCTCTTTAATCAATACAAACTGCAAGCAAGCATTGCTGACCCCATTGTTCCCTATGTTTAAGTGCTACCAGTATTCTGTGCTCTTTACATATCATTAGAAGAGCCATCTGGTCTTGTGAACTCAGGATGACCAAGGAAACATGTACATTACAATTATACACAAATTTAAATTTGTGATGGAATCAGTGTACTGCCAGAATAAAATCTTYCCTGAACATCACCATGTAAGCTTGACGTTGCTCTATGCCTGTGACCTACCAAATGAACAATGCCGTCTATGATTCACTGTGCCATTCTTTCCAGGACAAAGAAATAACTAATACATGGATTTTTTTGGTGTATTTTCTAGGTTGCCTTGGGTGACAGTCCGTCATGAGTATATTGGCCAGAGGGCCTACCAGGTCCCTCATTCTGCAGCTGTTAGGGACATCAAGCAACTCATCTATGAAGAAACCGACCTGCCTGTCATCGAGCAGCAGCTGGTTCACAATGGGAAAGTGGTAGGTAAAAAAGAAATTTTACAAATTGTAGCTATTTTCATTGCTGAAATGACAGAAAATATACAAATGAAGTTTGGCATATTTGACTACAGTAGATTAAATGCTTGACATGAGAGCACAATGGTAAAATTCATTGACAAGAGACAATCCCTTGTCTGTGCATACATCCTGTGTGAGACACTATTGTTTAATCTTGTCTGCTTCTCATACTCCTCCATTGTTTATTGTTTTGTGATGTATTAAAAAGGTCTTTAATAGAGTAAGTTAAAGTGTTCCATCCTGAGGGTGCGTTTGTAAATTCACTCTGGCTATCTACTCCGATTTCAGAGCATTCTCGTCTGGGTGTACCAGAATGCAGAATCATTTATTCATTTACGAACGCTCAACACCCGTTGAATATGACTGGTGTCAGTAAACGTCGGCAACAAAACGTAATTAAATTGTTGCCAGCAGCATAGTTACATGCTAACCAGACCGCTCACGCGCATGCATCCACGTGCGCCATCGCGCGCATGTTGATTTTGCCCACCCACACCAGACGCGGTCAGGACATGCAAGTATAAATATCAAAACAAACTCTGAACCAACTATATTAATTTGAGGACAGGTCGAAAAGCATTAAACATTTATGGCAATTTAGCTAGCTAGCTTGCTGTTGCTAGCTAATTTGTCCTGGGATATAAACATTGGGTTGTTATTTTACCTGAAATGCACAAGGTCCTCTACTCCGACAATTAATCCACAGATATTAGGATAAACCGTGTTCGTTTCTAGTAATCTCTCCTTCAGGCTTCTTCTTCTTTGGACATTATATGGCGATTGACCCACCAACTTTGAGGTGCATTACCACCACCAACTGCTCTGGAGTGTGGACCTCAGTTCATCTTTCAATCACCCAGTGTGGGTATATGCTCCTAAAAACCAATGAGGAGATGGGAGAAGAGGGACTTGCAGTGCGACAAGCGTCACAAATATAACCAAGTTCTATTTTAGCGCCTGGCTATGCAGACTCTCGCGAACAGTGTGAGTGCAATGATTAAATAACATGTATGTGTCAATTATTTTGCAACGTTCACACACTCGATGCGAGCGGTGTGGTCAGCATGTTACAATCACCAACGTTCTAGATAACATGAAAATAGTCTAACCAGCTCTGCTAGTGCAAGTAAAATGGTCAGAGGGAGGTGTTCTCTCATTTATGTCTGGAATGAGCTAGCAAGCTAGCTAACTTTAGCCAGTTAGCTTGGGTGCTTGACTGCCGTTGTGAGTGTGAGGTCAGAACGCTCGGATCAACCCTACTCCTTGGACAGAGCATCCAGTGTGCGGTCTGAATGCTTGGAGAGTGAAACGCTTACGAATGGACAATCTGACAACGCTCTGAAATTATGAAAGCCCAAAGCACACTCTGAGCGCACTCCTGCACTCCATAGTGAATTCCCGAACACACCCAACGTCAATGTAGGCTACATCAGTGCTGGTTATGTTGTCAGAAAATATGTGTTCTACTAGTAAGCAACATTGGTCACTTTGTTTGACTACATGACAACAAAAACATCCAGAAATGTAGGGATTTAGGGATTGTATCACAGCCAGTGCTGCTGATTAAATATCCATTGTGTTTCCAGGGCAGGATTAGAACTCATGACATTCCATGTTTTGTTTTTAGTGTCGATATCTTTGTGCAGTCAAGCCTGTCTCTTTCCAACACGTCCTTATTCAATATTGGAACATGTTAATACCATCTTCATTATATCACATTCTGTGCATTGACCTGGTCAAATTTCTCCTTACTATAGTGGCTGAGGGAATAACATGATGTATTTAATGGCTCTCCATTGCGACAACAACATTACAATGACGTAATCTTCACCATTAACAATTTCATCATTGAGAGGACTACGTTTTATTGGTTTATCACCAGTCTGATAGGACAGTGTATTGATTCAATAGTTTCAAGGCCCTTTGGTTTTTATCTCTTGATAGAATTCCAGTCATTGTGATCAAGAGTGCCTTTGATTACAGACACAGTTATTTTTCATGTATTGCAAAAGTAGGCTCTATGTGATGTAGCCTGTWATGTATTCTCTAAAATGAGATTAAGGCTAACTAATTTATTCAGGTATGTACATTCACATGTATGATCAGTGATGCTTGATGACAGGTCTCACCTATTGCTAAACTAGGCAACTATACTGAACAAGAATTTTAACGCAACATGTAAAGTGTTGGTCCCATGTTTCATGAGCTGAAATAAAATATCCCATAAATGTTCCATACGCACAAAAAGCTTATTTGTCTAAAATGTTATGCACAAATTAGTTTACATCCCTGTTAGAGAGCATTTCTCCTTTGCCAGGTGTGGCATATCAATAAGCAAATTAAACAGCATGATCATTACACAGGTGTACCTTGTGCTGGGGACAAGGCCACTCTAAAATGTGCAGTTTTGTCACACAACACAATACCACAGATGTCTCAAGTTTTGAGGGAGAGTGCAATTGGCAGGCTGACTGCAGGAATGTCCACCAGAGCTGTTTTTCTACCATAAGCATCATCATTTTAGAGAATTTGGCAGTACGTTCAATCGGCCTCACAACCGCAGACCACGTGTAACCACGCCAGCCCAGGACCTACACATCCGGCTTCTTCAGCTGTGGGATCGTCTGGGGCAGAGTATGTTAGCAGAGTTGAACGGTCGGAACCACGTCCTTTTCAACCGCTCTGCTAAAAACCAGTCTGTGCTCTGTGCAAATGGTATGTTCAGGTAGTCACATAAACTGCTGCTTCAAATTCGCTCCATTCATTAAAATCTGAATTTAACCAGCACCCATCTATTTTTGTGACTATCTGAACATACCATTTAGCTTTGAAGTAGCCTGTTGAAATCAAACCATATGATTTGAATGAAAAGTATTATAATTAACATTAAAAGGTGAATGTAAGAAGCACTCATCACTTCAAATAAGGTACATGTCATATTAAACAGCATATAAACACTTTAAATAGTTCAGGAACGAGACAGGGAGTCGAAGAAGGAAACAAACATGTATTATTTAGGCTGTATTTTTTTCAATTATTTCACGGCTATAGCCTACAAAGAAATACATTGTGAAGCATTTGTGATTGCGACACAAAAGCTAGTAGAGTCATAAATCGCTAAGCATTTAAACAACATTTCGTATTAAATTATTAGGCTATATATAGTCTATCAATTGTGCATATAGGCTGTGACTTAGAATTAAATACAAAAATGCCATATTAGGCTCAGTCTACAGTGCATTTGAATACATTTTTAGAAACACGAGTTTGGCCAGTCTGTGGCTTCAGGCTCATGCAATGGTTTCTGGAGAGCAGACCGGCAGTGGAGAATATCCTCTCCGCGCTTGCAGAGCCACTGGGGATGCTAAACACCCTTTTGGCCACTCTTGCCAGGCTGGGCAGAGATGCAGAGTTGTTGTTTTTCCATTTTTCCATATGTAGGCCTAAAGGTTTTTAGGCAGAATAACCCAATCAAAACTAAAAGCTCATGGAAAGGGGGAATATGCCAGGCCTATTGGGCCAAAATCAATTATGGCCTATTGTGTATGGCCTATAGAACAAACATTTAAGAGATCTGATTTTTTGTTTATAAATACAAATACTACAGTTATCTACCCACCTCATTCCTTTCTTTTAGCATGTGCACATAGTAAGTACACCATCATGCTTTCGGGATACGTGTCTTTTCAGATTCCACAATGATTCTTTAGTTGTGGACACTACATCACTGCATTACCTCTCTTGCGCTTGGTCCTCATCTTTGTAAGTCACTTTGATTTTGCACCTGTGAGTTTTATCAGTTTCTTTCTGAAAATATTTAGCGAACTCCATGACAGTAGCTAAAGCAAGGGGCTATAGCAGCACACAAGTAGACTACAAATGCGTGCTGGGCCGGGCATGCCCTGAGCTGGTGAAGTGAGCGCTACTGGAGCAAAATTGGAGCGTAGGCGAGAAGGCCTATGCTCCAGTCTTTGGGAATCTTGCTCCGCGCTCCAGTCAAATTGGGCACACTCTGCTCCAGCTCCACTCCACTCCGCTCACATACTCTTGTCTGGGGACGGGTTGCTGAGGAGTATTTCTGTCTGTTTATGAAGCCCTTTTGTGGGGAAAAACAAATTCTGATTGGCTGGGCCTGGCTCCCCAGTGGGTGGGCTTATGCGCTCCCAGACCCACCCATGACTGCGCCCTTGCCCAGTCATGTGAAATCCATAGATTAGGGCCTAATTAAGTTATTTCAACTGACTAATTTCCTTATATGAACTGCAACTCAGTAAAATCTTTGAAATTGTTGCATGTTGCGTTTATGTTTATGTTCAGTAAGTCCTAGGCCTACTGGTAGGCCTACTGCTAAGAGCAGGTGTCAGGAATCATTTCAGGTATTCACACTCCATGAGACCACCACAGCTCAGGATTAAGTTTTGGGATTAGACAACTGAGTCTTTGCTGCTACAGATTGTTCACCATGCGCAGGTCTTGGTGGCTATGTGCAGTATGGGATAGAGTTTTATCTCCCGTTCTTTCATGGAAAGCCCTCCTGTGTGCCTGGCTCATATTAATAGGAAGCATGACTGCGCAGACAACTTTCTTTGTCACTTATGCTCTTATCATGTTACACATGACATTTTGTAGCTAATCATAACTTTGAGCAACGTTTACATGATCTGTAGTAGGTACATGTTTAGCAGCATTGTATTCTATGTTGTGTTGCAAAATGTGGGTTGTTATGTATGCCATGATTAACATGATTGCAGAACCCACTGTWTAGCTGAGCCTTTACTGACTGAGGGAAAGGAGCAGGTGGATCCCTGCCGTCAGCCCCTCTGATGTCACCCTCAGAAATTAGCCACAGTCCACACCCACAAACTATCCTAGATCAGCTGCAATACCCACAGGGAGCCCTCTCTCTGCCCAGTCTAACAGAGTTGAGAAGGGTATCTGACTGACTTTTATGCAAGTTGAGATCTAATTTATTTGATTTGATTATGAACACAGCTATCTATCTGAAGAGTTGGCTCTGTCCCAGCGTCCATACTTAGCTTGGGAGTGTCTTACTTAAGGGTGTAACACGTTTAGACTTAGTCTCCATATTCTTCAGTGTGCCTCTGAGAGTCAGCTGATTCTGAAAAAATCATTAACTAAGATGGTTAAGTAACCATCTGAAGGGAAAAAAACACTGAATGTCAACTGTAAACTGAAAACATTCCAGTTCTTTGGAGAATTATGGGCTTTGACGCTTTTCAAGCTCAGAAGTAGGACATTGCACCACTACCAGTATCGTATTAGTAGGCCTATTATGGTCAGTCAGAATATACTACGATTCATGCCTGCTTCAATCAGATTGAAAGCCCTGACTTCTCTTTCAACCTTTTATACCATTTTGTGCTATTATTATACACATCTCATTGGCTCAACAACGGGGCCATTCATTGGCAGGTTAAGACCAACAACCTTAATGAACTCTCACTCACAAGGTTACATGGAAAGTTAATTTAGGCCTGGCCTAGTACCTGACCTGTGTTGAATTTAGTCGCTGAGTTCTTGTGATTGCACATGATCAAATCAAATTTTATTTGTCACATGAGCCAAATACAACAGACCTTACCGTGAAATGCTTACTTACAAGCCCTTAAAGCCTTAACCAACAATGCAGTTTTAAGAAAAATAAGAGTTAAGAAAAATATAAAAGAGCAACAATAAAATAGCAATAACAAGGCTATATATAGGGGGTACCGGTACAGAGTCAATGTGCCGGGGTACAGGTTAGTTGAGGTAATATGTACATGTAGGTAGGGTAAAGTGACTATGCATAGATAATAAACAGCGAGTAGCAGCAGCGTTAAAAAAAAGCTTTGTGGGCACTATGGTGTTGAACGCTGAGCTGTAGTCAATGAACAGCATTCTCACATAGGTGTTCCTTTTGTCCAGATGGGAAAGGGCAGTGTTGAGTGCAATGGAGATTGCGTCATCTGTGGATCTGTTGGGGTGGTATGCAAATTGGAGTGGGTCTAGGGTTTCTGGGATGATGGTGTTGATGTGAGCCATGACCAGCCTTTCAAAGCACTTCATGGTTACAGACGTGAGTGCTACGGGTCAGTAGTCATTTCGGCAGATTACCTTGGTGTTCTTGGGCACAGGGACTATGGTGGTCTGCTTGAAACATGTAGGTATTACAGACTCGGCCAGGAACAGGTTGAAAATGTCGGTGAAGACACTTGCCAGTTGGTCAGCGCATGCTCCGAGCACATGTCCGGATAATCCGTCTGGCCCTGAGGCCTTGTGAATGTTGACCTATTTAAAGGTCTTACTCACAATGGCTACGGCGAGCGTGATCACACAGTCGTCAGGAACAGCTGGTGCTCTCATGCATGCTTCAGTGTTGCTTGCCTCGAAGCGCGCATAGAAGTCTTTTAGCTCGTCTGGTAGGCATTTGTCACTGGGCAGCCCGTGGCTTGGCTTGGCTTTGTAGTTCGTAATAGTTTACAAGCCCTGCCACATCCGACGAGTTTTGGAGCCGGTGTAGTCGAATTCAATCTCAGTCCTGTATTTACGCTTTGCCTGTTTGGTTGGTTCATCTGAGGGCATAGCGGGATTTCTTATAAGTGTCCGGATTAGAGTCCCGCTCCTTGAAAGCGGTAGCTCTATCCTTTAGCTCAGTGCGGATGTTGCCTGTAATCCATGGCTTCTGGTTGGGGTACGGTCACTGTGGGGACAACGTCATCGATGCACTTATTGATGAAGCCGGTGACTGATGTGGTATAGAGTATTCCTCAATGCCATCGGATGAGTCCCGGAACATATTCCAGTCTGTGCTAGCAAAACAATCCTGTAGCTTAGCATCTGCTTCATCTGACCACTTCCGTATTGAGCGAGTCACTGGTACTTCCTGCTTTAGTTTTTGTTTGTAAACAGGAGGATAGAATTATGGTCAGATTTGCCAAATGGAGGGAGAGAGAGAGCTTTGTATGCGTCTCTGTGTATGTAGTAATGGTGATCTAGAGTTTTTTTCCCCCTCTGGTTGCACATGTAACATGCTGGTAGAAATGAGGTAAAACGGATGTAAGTTTCCCTGAATTAAAGTCCCCGGCCACTAGGAGCGCCGCCGCTGGATGAGGATTTTCTTGTTTGCTTATGGCTTTATACAGCTCATTGTGTGCGGTCTTAGTGCCAGCATCGGTTTGTGGTGGTAAATAGACAGCTACGAAAAAATATAGATGAAAACTCTCTTGGTAAATAGTGTGGTCTACAGCTTATCATGAGATACTCTACCTCAGGTAAGGGAAGACCCCCATGAAATGGACAAAAATGAATGGCAACTTATTGGCTTTGGGCATTACACAATCGCAAATACCGCTCAAATGGACGGCAGTTCATCAAAACCATGTTGCAAGCGGAACATGGCAAATGCCAATTGTCATACTCCAAAAATCACAAAGATGGCGAGTGCGCTCCACCGTAGATTTTCATATGGCAAATAGTCACAAAAAAGTAGTCACAAAAAGGTTACATTTTGAAAATCCAAAAATATATATATTTAAACCTCTTTTTTTTGTTGTCAATTATACATATGTAATAACCGTATGGACATACTATTCTTATTTTATTGAGTTTGTCCATAAGGCCTATGTTTTGTCCATTTGCAATATACAATCATATATTTGTGTTCGGCTTCCGAACACAAAAAATCTGTGAACCATGACCAAATGGCATAAAAATGTCCAAATGGCATATATAAGTATTGAAAGTACCAAATCAGGATGTTACATCCATTTGCCATATATGATCATAGGAAATCGGCTTCCAAACCCAAAAGTCAGTGAACCATGTCCAAATGGCATAACAAATGTCCAAATGTCGTATATACTGACCAAATGATATATATCACTATGTTAAGCCCTGAATCAACCTAGAAGGTCTATTTGTCATGTTTGATCATAGGAAGTAAGAATTTCTCATTAATGTTGATTCAGCATGTCCATTTCATAATGGAAGTCCATGTGGATATACATTGGCAATGGACACTGTCAACTTGCAGAAGAGCATGTTCATACTGACAGTATAGCATATGTGTGATGGACACTGTCCAATCGCTCGTTGATGTTGATTTCAGCCTGTCCATTTGGTGATGGAAAATCCCGGTTTAAATAGATTGGAAATGGACAAATGTTAATTGTTCGTTTGCTATGTCTTACAATGGGCATTTACCATCACGAATTGGACATGGTCTAATATACTGCAGAAATGCCTAATTGACTGGCTCGTTGAACGAGCAGTGATAGTGGTTCCTTTCCATCGCTCGTTGGTGCAATGAGAGAGAAGTGGGACTGTCGTTTTTTAAAATGTTTTTTGAGAAACATCCACAATGACCAGGGGCGCCCCCTGTTGGTTGGACCAGGGGGGGTGCTCCCTACCCGGCTATGGACTCCTAGCACCCCCCTGACGCCATTTAGAGCCATATTAAAAGTACGCTCCTGGTAACCCGTTCAATTACCAGGTGCACAGCTGTCCATTAGCAATGTCTTACAATGGACATTTACCATCACGAATTGGACATGCTCTAATATACTGCAGAAATGCCCAATTGACTGGCTCGTTGAACTCGGGATGGCCCGAGCAGTGATAGTGGTTCCTCTCCATCGCTCGTTGGTGTTGATTTCAGCCTGTCCAGTTGATGATGGAAAATCCCTCATTAAATACATTGGAAATGTACACTGTCCATTTGTAATATAAAATGTACAATGCCAATATATTATACTGCCATCAAGTCAGCCATCAGTCAATAAGATATCATACTGACACCCATCTTACTTTGTCCAACTCTTTTAGAAGCCAACTATCACATATTTCAGAGCTGGCCCACAATTCATAGCGGCTTCTGTTAAAACCATTTTAAAAAACATAGTTACATTCGAGCTGCGGGTCCAGTTCTGACATTATGTGTAGACCTAGCTGAGGCGACCCCGGATCTCGAGTTTTGGGTCGATAGATCATTCAGAGCCCAAGCAGCAACCTTAATTAGTGCTGAAAATTAACTTTGTCCGGGCATTGCTACAGGGTCCCTGAAGGAGCTATCGGACAGAAACTTTAGGGTCCAAGGCTGTCTTGTGATTCTGGGACTTTTTTAAGTGACGTCAATTTTGCGACTTTAGTTAGTGCAAATGGACGAAGCTGTTTCTCGGCATGATAACCTTTTTAGAGTCACATAACTCACCGTGCACTGTCAACTGAAGCCCTAGAACAGGTTTATAAAGTTTCAGAGCTCTAAGTCTGACGGTTCTTTGATGGTTCGAACGCAGGTAACTATTGCAGGCTGCAGGCTGTGTCTGTAAGCCCCACACTGTCACTCCACATTGACTGTGTGGGTGRGTGAGTACAGAAAATCACAGAAATCACGTAGAGCACCCGAAACCCGTCTTAACGAAATTCGCCTTAACACTGGATCTGTAACTTTTTGGGGAAAAAACACATTTGTTTAGCCATCACCAAACGGACGTTGTATGATTTCTCGTAAATTACGATAGATAAATGGCTGGTTCTTTTTTCCTTACACCGTAGGTTTATGTACTTTGATGTGAAGCGGTCAAATTAGCGCTGTATTACCGTTTTTCACCTTTAATCCTTGAAAATGGGCATTAACTCAAAGAGCGTTGAGGCTTCGACACCATCTTGTTTCTGGGCTAAAAGTACATTTGGCCAAACCTGTGCTCACCGAGTTTCATCTTCGAAGTCTTTTCCATTTACAAGAAACGGCCGTGTCCGTTTGATGTTTTGTCAATTTGCAATAAGCAGCCAGTCACCATCTGGTGGAATCAGCCTATTTTAATAACACCTGCGTAAGGGACCGTACATTTGCAATATGGAGATCCTCATCAACCATACGGGAAATGCCACTCATGTCCCTTATGTAGGCGAGCAAAACCTTGAGACTTCCTTAATATTMGTTTTTTCGCGCACCAGCTGTTATTGACAAATAGACACAGACCGCGCATCAGCAAGACTGAACAGATGCCTCCGGTAAGTAGCGGTCTGTGTCTCGTTAAAGAAAAAATATTTGTTTGAGGTGAGTAAACGCTGTTCATAAAAGACGGTGACAAAAACATTGTGTACAAAATAAGTTACGACAACGTGAAAAAAAACACAAAATAGCACAATTGTTTAGGAGCCTGTAAAACGGCAGCCATTTCCTCTGGCGCCATCCTCATTCATTTAAACTATTAGACTAATCGTTTACATATCAGTAACAATATTGTACAAACCATGGCCAGCATGAAAAAGTGACAATCAGTATTAGCCAGTCAGTTACAGTATGTGAGTAGTCAGACAGCCTCTGTGATGAGAGGTTTGGTTTGCAGAGCAGGGCTCGTCGTGCCGGACTGCTTGTTCATGTGCCAGAAGTGCTGAGCGAAGCAAGTGACGCTGCAGATGAGGGTTTTCACCTTGGAGAGTGAGAGATAATGGTCTTAGTGTAATAAGCCTGCCTGCCTGCTGCTGGTGCACGTCCAGCCTGCTCTGCTCAGTATCGATCCTGTTAGGTGCAGAGGGGGATTGTGTATCACACTGACACCTGTGCAATAACGCTACCCCAAGATTTTACCTGGTTGACAGTCAAATGTACTTTATTATGCTGTGAAGATTGTTCAATTTAATGGTCTTGCATTATGATCATAGGCTGCCTATATGGCAGCAAATAAATAAATAAATACATGTGATCTGATGTGCAATTCAAGATATTTGTCAGGTTATTAATCGTTTGAAGGATTCATATTTAGGGTTTTGCATACAAGATGTTAATTACAGTTCCAGTGCAGTTACTAAAGCTTAAGGACAAGCATATTGTATAGTACTCATGGTGTGTTCTGTCTCCCCTAACTTCAGCTGGATGATAAAGCACAGATTGGGACCCTGGTGCCCATGGGAAGCCATGAAGTATGCATGACACTGGAGGGAAGGGGCCTGAAAGGGGGAGGTAAGATAATAGATTACTAGAAATAGTTCTGGGATGAATCCATTCTTACTTTTCACATAGGTGTTCATAATCCTTTAGTTTAGTCCTTCATGGGTAGTATATGTTTCACATAACATTCTATTTCACTGCTATTTTTACAGGGAGATTTGGACAGACGACACCACCATTGGTCGAGTTTTTGAAAGATATTCTAAGAAGGTATCCTGAAGGTGGACAGATTCTGAAAGTATGTACAATGTATTAATGTTGTCTGGCTTTAACTTACTGTACCCTGTAAAAGTCCATAGTAGCCAAACACATGGACTCATTGATGGTGATGATGAACAACCATGCCTAATAGTATTCAAATCAAATCAAATCAAATTGGTCGAGTTTTTGAAAGATATTCTAAGAAGGTATCCTGAAGGTGGACAGATTCTGAAAGTATGTACAATGTATTAATGTTGTCTGGCTTTAACTTACTGTACCCTGTAAAAGTCCATAGTAGCCAAACACATGGACTCATTGATGGTGATGATGAACAACCATGCCTAATAGTATTACATCCAGGCAAAGGTGATTATACTCTTGAGAGGAAAACACATTGGGTTTGGTTCCCGAAAATAGGCCTGACACTCACTCTCATTGTTAAGAAACTCCTCATTCGTCACCATCATCCCAGGGCCTACTTCACACTCATCATGGAGGCCATCAAGAGGATCCAAACCAAGAAGGACCAGACTTCCTCTTCCCTAGAGGTACTTACGGGGCTTGGCCAGACCTCAACGGATCAAGCCTCGCGGAAGCCCATACTGGAGCCTCTGTTTCATGACTTGCTACAGCGCAGGTCGTCTACTCTCTCACTAACAGCTGGATCCAGGTGGACGAGGCTGTGTTTTCAGAGCTGGACACGGACGTGGACATCACAGATACGGTGATCAGCTACCTCCAAAGCTCAGGGATGCAGGTGGCCAGGGTGCCTGCCGCTGTAGACACGGTCCTGGAACGTACATAACAGGGCCTGCCTCTGTGAAGAAGGTGACCCTCATCTGGTGCGGCAGGTGATCAGGAAGGCCAAACATAAAGGACCTCTCAGGAGAAGCTGCTTCTGCTGGAGTTTGTCCTCAGCGACAAAGTTACAGCGACCATTGGACTAGAGCTGCTGCCTTTGCAAGATGAGACATTTGCAGCGTTCTCCTCCTCTGTCAGTGATAAGGATGCAGTTTACATTGCTTCAGAAGAATACCCCAGGTACAGAATTAAAGTCCTCAGACTTTCTCATTGCCTTAGCAAAACCACAAAAAAACACATATTTTGAATGCAAGTATTGTTGACTATCAGCGATATGCTAGATTGCAGCCTGTGAGCTAATATATAACAGTGTGTACTCTCTCTTTGTTTTGTGTTAAGGTCTCTTTACCCTGGACTAGAGGGACATTCATACTGGAGGGCATTAAACCATCAGTTATGAGCAGCCTGAAGGATGCAGCCAAAGCAGAGGTAAACCCCCACTCACATGTCTGGGGTGTGTCAGTCATCGGAGGAGCCACCTTAATCCTAATATTAGATTTGGACACCAACATTTATTCTAGGAAATAAAATCGATGAATCTAGAAGACATGCAGTCTAAACTGTAGTTCAACATACAGTAGATTAAATTGTTACACGGTAGCTTCACTGCCTTCACTGCCTAGTTCACCCTGTGTTCTTTGAGGGATGTGTAAGGTTCGTAGCCATGTAGTAATAACTCCTGGTCACCCCATTCCCTGCTGCCCCCGGGGGACATTAAACCTGGTGCACTGCTGATAGATAATTTATGACTGCTGAGTGCGTGCGTGAGCGGCAGATGGGGGTGATCACATTCCATTCACTGCTATCAGATCCTGGACATGCTTGCTCCCATACCCAACCAGGAGGTGTGCCAAAAAGGCCTGGAGCCAGTCAGGGGGATATTGCAGATTTGTCAATTAAAGCCTTTGCTGCACGGTCCAGAGAACACAACGTGTCCCACTCCACATAACAAATCAATTCAGAATCAAACATTGTTTTCACAGTGTGTGTAATCTGGACATAATATAGCATTGAAGGCTTCTTCATGTTGAGCTAGGAGTTCTCTGTGAAACAGTAGAAAGGTCTAGCCAGGGCAGAGAGGTACACTCCATCATTCTGACTGCTAGTGGTAGCTGATTGAAGGAGTGAGGCGATAATATGCTGCTCTAACTGTATCCAGTATATTTCTGTAAATAGACATTGATTCATTTGAATATTGCCTTTCAGAAAAAGAATCCTGAATAATATTTATCGTTTTAATTTTACGAGTTGACAGAATTCCAACTTTCTACTTTACTCAAATCCTAAGTAATTTTCCTTACACCTCTCTGCTGGTCTGTCATTGCCACCTCATAGCTAGGACACCGCCTTGGGTGCTGCTACATGCATCAGAGATTTAATTATCCCATTACACTTCATTAAGTGGGTCACATAGAAGGTGGTCTCACACAATAGACCCTTCACACCAGCCATGCAGAACGACATCTGTACGATCCTCAGCAGAGACACTAGAATTCCCTACCTCAGCTGTGTTGTAGATCTCAGCCAGAACAGCTACTCAGCGGATGTCTCAGCCAGAGACACTAGAATTCCCCTACCTCAGCTGTGTTGTATGAACCTCAGCCAGAGACACTAGAATTCCCCTACCTCAGCTGTGTTGTATGATCCTCAGCCAGAGACACTAGAATTCCCTACCTCAGCTGTGTTGTATGATCCTCAGCCAGGACACTAGAATTCCCCTACCTCAGCTGTGTTGTATGATCCTCAGCCAGAGACACTAGAATTCCCCTACCTCAGCTGTGTTGTATGATCCTCAGCCAGAGACACTAGAATTCCCCTACCTCAGCTGTGTTGTATGATCCTCAGCCAGAGACACTAGAATTCCCTACCTCACTGTGTTGTATGACCTCAGCCAGAGGACACTAGAATTCCCCACTCAGTGGTGTTGTATGATCCTCAGCCAGAGACACTAGAATTTCCCCTACCTCAGCTGTGTTGTATGATCCTCAGCCAGAGACATAGAATTCCCCTACCTAGTGTGTTGTATGATCCTCAGCCAGAGACACTAGATTCCCTACCTCAGCATGTGTTGTATGATCCTC
>NC_036841.1:19751619-19851590 GCF_002910315.2 Salvelinus sp. IW2-2015
AGCCAGAGACACTAGAATTCCCCTACCTCAGCTGTGTTGTATGATCCTCAGCCAGAGACACTAGAATTCCCCTACCTCAGCTGTGTTGTATGATCGCTGCCCTACAGTGGCTGTTGGAGGCATTGACTGTCTGCCACTGTAGCCACCCATGAGTGATCTGGGGACTCATCCTCTGAATCACCCCCTTGTCCTCACAGTCTCTTGGCAGATTGATTGTATCCTCTGCTATCAATGCAAACTAGTATATCAAAGTAAAATCCATGACAGTTACATTTTAAAATAACATTTATACAACTATAATGACATCATTTTATTTTGGGTAATTGGAGGATGTAGTTATCAATGTGCTAACCTAAATGTCTAAAACATGTAATTTAAATGTAATTGCAGTGCAACAATTTCTTTGGGGGTGTTCAGGTAGGTGCTTTGACATGTGGTGTTGTGTCCTGGAATCATTTTTGACATTAACCCAAACCAATACATTGTTTTAATGGGCACTATACAAACTCTAATCTGTATCATACATTTAATGTGAACAGTAGCTAACATTGCCTCAACATTGATAAAGACTGAACCTTTGTGGAGGTGGGAGCGTTTGAAATATTATGTTCCCTTCCATCTAATTTGAAAAACGTCACATTTCATAGTGCCCATAATGTTTTTGTATTTGTTTAGCTGTGTGAGTTCCCAGAAAAGTGTCTCTCTCTGGCAGTGTGAATTCTAACATGTCACTGGAACGCACTTTGTCTTTGCTCATTGCAGGAATTTGCATAATCTTTATGTGTATCAGTCATTTAGTTAGAACTCATTGTAGAATTTGATGGCAGTCTTGTGATGTGACATTGAGTCTATTAAATATTAGCTTGTTAAGTGTGTGTTATGCTTGCCATGCTGTGCATGGTAACTTAATATAATTGTTATGTTTTGCTGTGCTTTGGATTTTTTGAGTGTTGTAGTTATCCAAATTCTATTAACTAGAAATATTTGTAATGAAATGCTTGTTGTTTGCCTAATTGAGCCCATATGGTCTTGATGCAAATTATCATATTTGATTCAACTTGATTTTCTAATGCCCTGTTGATCCCCATTACATTGCAGGTCCAAAATGCAAATATATCTTGTTGATACATGTGGTGATGATGGGAATGAACCTGAGGCTGTGCAGTAAAGCTAATAAATCACCTATAATACCTGCAGGACAAACATTGTTAAATGAAACGTTGGGCTATATATGTAGTTCCTATAAATTGTCATTGAGAAAGTCATCATTAAGGTTATATTAACTTGCGTTTTTGTATCTTCTACAGGAAGACCCTGCACTCAGGTACAAGTGCTAACTCCTGAACGGTCAGCTCGACTCATAAAGGAGATCCTCTCAACAGTCTGGCCTACCAGAGACTTCACAGTCCAGTGGGAACCTGGGAACCCAGAGAAGAAGCATCCTACACATGCTTGGCTAAAGATGGTTTGGAAGCATCTATATATTAACTTTGCTGATGACCTTAGTACCTTTGAAGACATGCCATTGATYCCAAATGTGCCCCTTGAAGAAAGTGTGGACTCAATTGAGCTCCATCGTCTCAAAACCCCATCCCCTATTATCATTGTGGATGAGCAAGAGGCCCCAATTTCTGAAAGCCTTCTTGAAATCATGAAAAAACTTGGGGTAGTAGTGATGAAAAAGTTGGACCTGTGTTTGCAGCATCCTCTGTTGAAGAACTACATCCATCCTTCATCTCCCAGTATGCTACTGCAAATCATGGACAGGTCATCAACCCAGAGAGTGGCAAGCCTGGTCTCATCCTTCTCTAGCAAACAGAAAGTGGCACTGAGGGACTTCCTGGCAGGGCTGTCTGACATCACAGAGAAAGAGAAGCGTATCCTCCTGGAGCTGACAATATTTGAGAAAGTAGGGCCTTGTTCAGAGAAAGGCATCGCAACATATACCTCACTGAGAGGAGCCAGGGCTTTACACCATACCGCAAAGTATCCACCAGATGTCAAACTATCCATCAATGTTGTGGGCTGCAGTGATGAGGCATCCATTCGCCTCATTAAGATTCTGAACGTGGAACAGGTGAAAACCACTGACTGCTTGAAGTTGGTTGTTCAAGACATGGAGAAAGGGTTTTACTCAAAGGAGGATATCACTAAGATCATGCTCTGGGCCCTTAAGCATCTGTCATTCCTTAAGAATGAAAACAAAGCTGTGATTGGATGGCTTTCGGCTCTAAAGTTCATTCATACATCTGCAGGGAAAACTGTTGCAACTACAGACCTTTTTGATCCTGAGCTGGAGATTTTACAGAATCTTTTCTACATGGAGGAAAATAATAGGTTTCCCACAAGTACATATACGTCATCTCCTGATATGCTACATTCACTGAGACAACTTGGACTGAAAAACGAAGTACAACTCAGCGAAAAAGATGTACTCCAGGTGGCACAGAAGATTGAGGAATTACAGGGTGGCAATGAGCCAGAATGGGAACCAGTTATACAGAAAGCGAAAACACTGCTGCAAATACTGAATAGACAAACCAAGCTGGTAAAGTCTTCAGAAGCTCAGATTTCCTTGAAAAAACTGAAATGGGTGCCAGTTTGCAAGGACAGACCTGTAAATTACCCAAAGTCCCTTGCCTGGATGGGAGACACCCATAACATCTGCTCATTCTCAGAAATGTGTGATATATCCCATGCAGTGCTAGTAGGTTCTTCAGTTGCACTTGTGGAGCGCACTTCTGCCGGCATGAAGAAGGCCCTGAAGTTATCTATAGAGCCACAGATTGATCAAGTGTTACAGCATTTAAAGGCAGTGAATGACTGGCACAGATCTCAAGCATTTACCACAGAAGACTGGTATCAATTCCAACAGATCCTTATTGAGATTTATGACTTCATGCAAGCACACCTTGAAGATGCAAGAGAGGCAATGAAGTCACTGCCATTTGATTGGGTGTGGACTGGCAAGACCTTTTCATCACCTAGTCACACAGTTCTAAAACCCATTTCTGACCTTGATTTGCAACCCTACCTGTACTCTTTGCCAAAAACCATTGCAAAGTTTCACAAACTTTTCAAATTCTGTGGTTCGGTTGAAGAGGTTGTCCCAAGCCATGTGTTCGATGTGATCAAAACAGTAAGGCAAAGGTGTGATGAAGAAATTACTAAAGAGGAAAGTAAGCATGATCTCCTCCTCCTGATAAATATTCTGAGATGGCTGTATAACAGTCAAATTTCTGTGGACATTGACATGCATGTACCAATCCTTTGCTACAAGGATCCAAGCAAACTGGCCATGAAACCCATTCATGAATGCACCTACTGCGACATTAAAGTGGAGGATCTACATGACTTGCTTGATGATACATCAGAGCCCATTATCTTAGTCCATGATGACATCCCCATGAAAACAGCAGAATGGCTGAACGTGCCTTGTTTGAGTACGAGACTGATAAACCCAGAAAACCTTGGCTTTGAACAATCAGGCCAACGGGAGCCTCTGACAGTGAGAATAAAGAACATTCTAGAAGAATATCCATCTGTCGCAGATATTTTCAAAGAACTTCTTCAGAATGCTGATGATGCGAGTGCTACAGAGTGTAGCTTCCTGATAGACATGAGGAAGAATATTGACATTCGAGAGAACCTGCTTGACCCTGGCATGCTTATATGCCATGGCCCCTCCTTGTGGTCATTCAACAACTCTACATTCTCTGACACTGACTTTCTGAACATAACAAGGTTAGGTGGGTCAATGAAGAGATGTGAGGCAGACAAAGTTGGCAAATTTGGCCTAGGTTTCAACTCAGTTTATCACATCACTGACATCCCCATCATAATGAGCAGAGAGTTCATGATCATGTTCGATCCAAACATCAACCACATCAGCAAGCACATTAAAGACAGGTCAAACCCGGGAATTAAGATCAACTGGAGCAAACAACAGAAACGGCTGAGAAAGTTCCCCAATCAATTCAAACCCTTCATCAATGTCTTCAATTGCCAACTTCCTCTTGCACAAGAGTCTCCGTACAAGTACAATGGAACACTGTTCAGACTCCCMTTCAGGACYGAGCAAGARGCATCAGTGAGTGAARTCAGCAGTGTCTACTACAACACCCCAGACATCTACTCCCTTGTTGATGAGTTCAGCATATGYGGCCACCGGCTCATTCTCTTCACGCAGCATGTGGGCTCCATGGTACTGAAGTACCTGAAATATGAAGAGCCCAATCCAGCAGCAGCACAGGATGTTGTCACTATCAACAAAAGTGTATGGTCATCCAAAGCTGCATATGGGCCTCTGAGCATCCTGAAATCTGCAGCAAAAGTCATGAAAAAGGTGGCAGCCACCAACAGGGTACCGGCTGACACTCCCAAGTCTGGCTGTATCATACGCATTGTGGTGGAGGAGTTTCACAATGTGTTCAAGCGCATAGTTGATCTCCAGTCACCCCTTTTCAGAGGTACAGAGGAGGATCCTTCCTCATACTTTGAATTGGCTGCCAAAGATGGAAAAAACAGACGACTCACAGACGAAATGCCCCAAAAGGCAGTTGATCTCACAAACTGGCTCATTTGTTCATGTATGGATGTGACCGAAGCTCTAAAGTTTTCACTCGGTGAGAATGGAAAACGACTTGGACTAGTGCCTTGTGGGGGTGTTGCTGTTCTGCTCTCAGAGGAGGAGAATCGAAAATGGACAGTGAAGGATAACACCAACCACATCAACCCGATAGGAGAAGTGTTTTGCTATTTACCTCTCAGAATCAAAACAGGTTTGCCAGTCCACATAAACGGCTGTTTTGCTGTGACATCTAACCGCAAAGAGATCTGGAAGACAGACACCAAAGGACACTGGAACTCAGTGTTCATGAGACACGTGATTGTCCAGGCATACCTAGCAGCACTCAATATGCTGCGTTCAATGGCAGAAAGTGGAGAACTGCTTGACTACAGCTACTATGTAGCATGGCCTGATCCAAGTGTAGTACACGATGACTTCACAGTGATCAGCCAAGGAGTCTACCAAGAGATCGCCAAAGGGGGTGACGGGGACCGTGCAAAAGTTTTCTCAGATGGCAAAACCTGGGTATCAATCAAGTACGTCAGATTCCTAGATGACTCCTTGCTCTGTAGACCAGACATTGGCCCTGCTGCCTTCAAGATATTCCTAAAATACCTCAAGAAGAGCAGCTCGCAAGACCTCTGTGCTGTTGAGCTGCCTGACTGGGTCAAGGAAGGTTTTGATGATGCTGGATGCAAAGGGAAGCTGATAGAGAACACCCTGACTGAAAAGCAGTTCTTCTTAGATGTATTTTTCCCACATATTCAAGACATCGACAAAGAACTTCGTGACCCACTAATGCATTATGTCTTGAATTGCAAACTGGACGAATTTGCATCAATTCTTAGAGAGACACCATGCATCCCATGCTCTGGCCCCAATCACCAATTAGTCATACCATCCAGACTAATCCATCCAGAAGGAAGAGTTGCAAAACTGTACAACGCTGATGATGGAAGATTTCCAGAAGGAACCTCAAAAGACTACATGAATCCAGTATGCTTGGTCAAGCTAGTACAGCTGGGAATGGTCAAAGATGACCTTTCTTGGGAGGATTTGATTGAACGTGCTGAATCTGTGTTTGATCTAAATGAAAATGATCACACTGCTGCATGTCTTCGGAGCAGCATTATTCTCAGTCTCATTGATGAGAAGCTGAAAATGAGAGACTCAGGAGCAGGTAAACTACTGGAGAAGCTACAGGACATAAAGTTCCTTCCATTTCTGACAAAGCCTGCAGGGTTTTCACTACCATGGCATGGGAATACTTTCCACCCGTCCACCATGTTTTCTGCCAAAGAGCTTTTTACGACTGACCACCAGGATACAGTGTGCTTGATAAAGCCTGTTCTTAATGAGAACTCTCCATCTTTCAAAGGGTGCGGCACAATCACATTGGCAGTAAAAGACTCTCTCGGATTGATAAGAAAGCCAACAGTTGGACTAGTTGTCAGTCAACTTAAGGAACTTGCTAAGTCATTTGACGGAGTTACTTTGTATCAGGAAAATATCACCAATGCCTGCTACAAATACCTACATGAAGAAATGCTCCAGGATGCCAAAGCAAAGACACAGATCAAYGAGGAGCTGAAAACCTTCTGCTCCATTCTGGTGGAGAACACTTATGTTGAGCCCTCCAAAGTTGCATTCTACCAGAACTTTGATGCAGCACCATATCTCTACCAGCTTCCCAACAAGTACAGAAACAGTTGCCGTGAGCTCTTTGAGAATGTTGGGGTTCAGTCAAGCTTCACAGTTGAAAACTTTTCAGCAGTCCTTGAATTAGTGAAAAAGGAGTGTGGGAGAAGAGCCCTCTCTGAGGATTACTTTCAGCTCTCTCGCAGAATCATTAGTGAAGGAATATGGGGCTTAATCAGAGACAAAAACCAAGAATTCTGCCAAGCTACCTACGGGGAAATTCTCCTTCCTGACACCAATCTTACACTGCAGCCATCAAAGTCTCTGTGTTACAATGACTGTCCTTGGATCAAAGTCAGAGACACAACTGTGAAATATTGCCATGCAGAWATTCCAAGAGAGGTTGCTGTGAAATTAGGAGCAGTTCCCAAACGTCACAAAGCCCTGGAAAGGTATGCCTCAAATATCTGCTTCACTACACTTGGAAGTGAGTTTGGACAAAAAGAGAAACTCACAAGTAGAATTAAAAGTATCCTCAACGCTTACCCATCAGAGAAGGAAATGCTAAAGGAGCTCCTGCAGAATGCAGATGATGCTAAAGCCACTGAAATCTACTTTGTTTTTGATCCAAGAACCCACCCCACAGACAGAATATTTGATGATAAATGGTTGCCAATGCAAGGCCCATCACTTTGTGTCTACAACAATCAGCCTTTTACTGAGGATGATGTCAGAGGAATCCAGAACCTAGGAAGAGGAACAAAAGAAGCAAATCCTGGTAAAACTGGACAATATGGCATAGGATTCAACTCTGTGTATCACATCACAGACTGCCCGTCTTTCATTTCAAACAATGACATTCTTTGCATCTTCGATCCACATGCACGATTTGCACCCGGGGCGACATCTGTTAGTCCTGGAAGAATGTTTAGGGACTTGGACTCTGACTTTAGATCTCAATTTTCTGATGTGCTAAATCTTTACCTGGGATCTCATTTCAGGCTAGAGCGATGCACAATGTTCAGATTCCCCATACGCTCAACAGAAATGGCCAAAATATCAGAGATCAGCTCTGTTCCTGCATCAGACAGAATGGTGCAAAACCTTCTGGATAAACTAAAAACCGATGGGGCAGAACTCCTCATGTTCCTCAACCACATGGAGAAAATTTCCATCTGTGAAATAGAGAAAGCTACAGGTGACCTGAAGGTGCTATACTCTGTGACTGCTAAAATCACAGATGGTGACCGTTTAAAACGCAAGCAGTTTCATGCCTCAGTGGTGGATAGTGTGACAAAAAAGAAGCAGCTCACTCAAATCCCAGTCCAGCAGATAACCTACTCAATGGATATAGAGGACTCCGATGGCAATCTAACAACTTGGATGGTCTGCAATCGATCTGGCTTCTCCTGCATAGAGAAAGTCTCAAAGAGTGTGATTTCAGCCCACAAAAATGAAGACATTACTCTCTTTCCACGTGGAGGGGTGGCTGCATGTGTAAGCCACAACTACAAGAAGCCCCACAGAGCATTCTGCTTTCTGCCCCTTTCCTTGGAGACTGGCTTGCCCTTTCATGTTAATGGGCATTTTGCCTTAGATTCTGCCAGGAGAAACCTATGGAGAGATGACAATGGAGTAGGAGTGAGGAGTGACTGGAACAACAACTTGATGACATCKTTGATAGCTCCTGCCTATGTGGAGCTKTTGATTCAGCTGAAAMGACRRTACTTCCCGGGACCCGATYCCACCATGACTGTGTTACAGGGAACACCAATTCACATYGTYAAAGACACTTTGAGGAAATTCCTGTACTTCTTCCCAGTCAACAGACTTGACATCCAGCCAGATTGGTACTGTCTTGTCAAAGCAGTGTACACCTGCATTCATGCTGACCTGAAACGTCTCCTTCCTGTTGTTAGGGCTCCCCACATTGACAACACAGACATGCACTCTGCCATATACATCTCCTGGGTGAACACATCCTCTGCCAACAAAGGTCGTGCATTCTTTGACAATCTGCTGCAAGATGAACTTCAACATCTGAAAAACTCAGAATACAACATCTCCTCACGCAAGTCTGTTGCAGAAAATGTCTTCCGACTCAAGGCCCTGCTTTCGGATGTGGGGTTCAACTTGGTCCACAGTTGTGACGAAACAGCCAGTCTTTACTTCTGTTTGGATGATGCAGGCATTCCCGTGAGCTATGTTACCCCAGAGGATGTACGGAACTTTCTCCTCACATTCTCGTCCCCAGACACATCTTGCCAAGTTGGGAAACTTCCCTGTCGACTCCAGCAGTCAAATTACAAGCTCTTCCACAGCCTGAAGCTTCTGGTTGACTACTGCTTCAAAGACGTAGAGGAGGATGGAATCAGCATAGAGGGGCTACCACTGATGATGACAATGGACAACATACTCCAGGTGTTTGATTCCAAGAAACCAAAGTTTCTGTCAACACACCATGAACTGGTCTCATCAAGGAAAGAGCTGTTCATGAACACACTATACATGAAGTACAACAACATCCTGATGAATTTAGGTGTTGCAAAGGTCTTCGACATCAACAGTTTCGGGGAACTGTTGAGTTCTGTTCTACCACGTGAATACAGAACAAGGATCCTTGTGAAGTGGAGAGACAGCTACGCCAGTGAGTCTTGGCTGAAAGGTGTGTGGCACTTCATCAGTGAGAACATTGCAGTCAAGGAAGAGCAGTCAGGCATCAAACCCAATTTTGAGACTGTACTCGACCTACTGAAAGACTGGGCTTTGCTGCCAGGAATAAAATTCATGGTTTCAAGCAACAAGTTGGTTGTCCCTGATCACGACGTGTTACTACCCCTGAGTTTGATAAGCGCAGCTATCTTTCCAAATGGCCAAAATGACAAAATATTTCACATCCTAATGAAAGGGGGATGCATTCAGCTTGCCATCAACAAAATATGCTTCAAAGAGAATCCTGTCCTGCCTTTTTTGGCACAGCATACAGCAAACATAGACAATCCTTCCAGCATCCTGAAAGCACTGGAGTACATGATTCAGACGGCAGCTTTCAAAACAGGAAGTTTAACTGACAAAGAGTTTGAGGCTCTTCTGTTGTACTTCAACTGCAATTTGATCAATCTCACCCAAGACGACGCTCAAACTCTGAAACTGCTCCCATGCTTTAAAGCAGTCAGTGGCAGATACATCAGCATTGCAAACTTTGGGTCATGCTATGTTCTGGCAAAAAGCATTCCCTCTGCAGATATGGAAAAATGGGCTCACACAACATCCTTCGCCTTTCTCGCAGACAATCCACATTTGAAGGAACTGTACAGTTTCCTTGGATGTTGCCCAATTGATGATCTGGAAGTCTACCTGAGGCATCTTCTACCAAAGTTTGACAACCTGTCATACGATGCCAAAATTGAGCACCTTGTCTATCTGAAGGAGAGACTTATGGCAATGGAGGAGTCATGTGGAATGAAGGATCATCTGTATGAGAAACTAGAAGGTCTGTCATTCATCTATGACTACACAAACAGACTCAAGTCTACCAAAATGTTCTATGATCAAACAGTGAAGGTGTTTGAAGTGATGCTCCCTCCAAAAACATTCATACCCAATGACTTTTTCAAGAAGGTTGAGCAAGTGTCAAAGCCAAAAAATGGGACAGCATTTCTCACCTCATGGATCACATTCCTAAGGAAAATAGGCCTCAAACACATTGTCTCTCAGCAGCAAATTCTCCAGTATGCAAAAGAAGTCAGCATCAAAGCTCAGACAGAGAACTGGTCCAAAGAAAAAGCCCAAATGATTGTTGATGTTCTCCTTAACCACATATTCAATGAGAGGACAGACCTATTTGTTGGCGCTTTCCTCAAAGAGCTGTCAATGATAGCATTCCTTTGTCCTGAGCGTGCACCCACTGAGCTGATCCGGCTCCATGCTCAATTCCAAGAGATGAATGGCACTCTCCCTCTGATACGTTTCAGTGGGTCTCAAGTCAATCCAAAATTCAAGCAAACTGATATCATTCAATTACTATGGACATCATGTCCCATTCTCCCAGAGAAGGCCACACCAGTAGCCATTAAAGACCAGGAGGGAAGCACGCTGACTGGCCAAGAACAACTGAACTTAGTGCTGACCATGTTAAGTGTCAACTTGGATCCCCCCTTGGACAAAGTGATAAGCAACTGCAAAAATATCTGCAACATATCCAATCCCGATGATGACATGGTGAAAACAAGAAACAAAGTCTTGAGATCCACCTACGAAATTCTCAATGCAGATAAAAGAGAGTTTCGCTTCCAGCTACGAGGGGTGAGTTTTATCATGGTTGAGGAGGGCTGGAAACTTCTAAAGCCAGAGGAGGTTGTCATCAACTTGGACAATGAATCTGACTTCAAGCCGTACCTATACAAACTACCACTAGAGCTCGGCATCTTTCATCAGCTGTTTAAGCTTTTGGGCACAGAGGATGTTGTATCAACAAAACAATACATTGAAGTGCTGTGCCGCATTCACAGAAATTCAGAGGGTAAGCAGCTCGATCCGAATGAAATGAGAACTGTGAAAAGGGCTGTCTCAGGGCTATTCAAAAGCCTACAAAATGAGCCAGTTCAGATACGCAAAGACCTTGAGAGCCTCAGAGATTTGATATTTTACCTGCCAAGTCACGATGGTAGATTAGCCAAATCCAACAGTTTAGTGTTTGACGATGCCCCACACTACAAGAGCAGAATTCAGGGTAATGTAGGCGTTCAGATGCTTGTGGACATGAGTCAGTGTTATCTTGGCAAGGACCATTCCTTCCACACAAAGCTGATCATGCTGCTCCCACAGAAGCTAAGGCCAAGACTCCTGAGTAGTATCCTTGAGGAGCAGCTGGATGAGGACTCTCCAAAAATGTGCCAGTTTGGAGCTCTCTGTTCGCTTCAGGGTCGCCTTCAGCTTCTACTGTCATCAGAACAGTTCATCACAGGACTGATACGAATAATGAAGCATGAAAATGACAATGCATTCCTTGTGAATGAGGAAAAAGCCATACGATTGTGCAAAGCACTTTGTGAGGGTTTGAAGGTGTCTTGTTTTGAGAAACTCCAGACAACACTACGAGTCAAAGGTTGCAGCCCTATCCCACACAGCCGGAGTGAAACACTTGCCTTCCTGAAGAGGTACGGTACAGCTGTTATTCATCTGTACATCCAACACTCAGACAGCAAAGACATTAATTTTCTCTTAGCGCTGGCGATGACACTTAAATCTGCAACAGACAACTTGATATCTGACACCTCCTATCTAATTGCTATGCTGGGCTGTAACGACATCTACAGAATCACAGAGAAGCTGGACAACCTTGGCGTCAAGTATGACTCCACAGAGSCCTCAAAACTCGAGCTKCCYCTCCCTGGRACACCCATACCAGCTGAGATACACCATATACTCCTCATGGATCCAATGAATGTGTTTTACCCAGGAGAATATGTGGGTTACCTTGTGGACTCTGAAGGAGGGGATGTCTATGGCGGATATCAGCCCACGTACACGTATGCCATCATTGTTCAAGAAGTGGAGAAAGAAGAGGAGGACAACCCAAGCTTCCTTGGGAAATGCTTCCAAATTGACATTGGATATTCGGAGTACAAAGTAGTCAGTTCTCTTGATCTATACAAATTCTCTAGACAAGAGGAAAGTGCTCATATCCGAGACACCAGCGCCCCATCGACTCCAACAACCCCCCCAGAATGTCGCTCTCCTGGTCCTGGTCCACGATTGGTGCCTCCCCTTTTTACTAGAAAGGAAAATCACAAAGTCCCTCCCACAAAACAATCTCCCAAAAAGATAAGACTTAGTGCATTGCCAGAAATCCTAAAAGATGTGACCTTAGTTATTGAGCAAGCTTGGAAGCTCGCTGAAACGGAAAGGAAGAAGATAATTCGCCGGTTGTATCTCAAGTGGCATCCGGACAAGAATGCAGAGAATCTAGACGTGGCTACAGAGGTCTTCAAGCACTTACAGAATGAAATCAACAGGATGGAGAAGCAGACTCTGACAGATCAGCAGAACACTGACAGAGCATCCAGGAGAACTTTCTCAACATCTTCCACCCGCTTCCAGTCAGAGAAGTTTTCATTTCAAAGATTTTACACATCGTGGAACCAAGAGGCAACAAGCCATAGGTCTGAGAAACAGCAGTTCCGGGAGCAGTTCACTACTTATGCAGGTTCATCACATTCTAATCGCTTCTTTGTGCCCCCGACCTTCAAGTCTGTCGGCAATCCTGTGGAAGCCCGCAGGTGGCTCAGGCAAGCAAGAGCCAATTTTTCTGCTGCACGGAATGACCTTCACAAAAATGCCAATGAGTGGGTGTGTTTCAAATGCTACCTGGCTACAAAACTAGCCTTGATAGCTGCTGACTATTCTGTCAGAGGAAAGTCAGACAAGGATGTGAAACCCACATCACTGGCACAGAAAGTGGAAGAGTACAACCCACAGCTAGCAGGACTTGCGAAGGATGTCAACATCTTGGAGGGGTATGGTGTGGACAGCCTAAGAACTCGCTATCCTGACCTCTTACCCTTTCCTCAGATCCCCAATGACAGATTCACGTCTGAGGTGGCAATGAGAGTGATGGAATGTACAGCACGGATCATCATCAAACTTGAAACTTTTGTGCAGCAAAAAATCTAATTCTGCAATGGTATTGGAACATATCAGATATGTTAAATTAAAAAAAATATGCATAGATCCTCTGAACAATAGAAGATTATAGTGGCCGTGTGCAATATTGATATTTATATTATTGTTTTGAGGCTAAATTAAGTATCCAGCTGGCAGCTTAGATATGCAGTAAGCCAATACCAATATTGGTTCTGTGGCCCATGCAGAATGTATACATGAATGGCTCTTCATATCCTAACACCAAGCTGTCTGAAAGTCATTTGACGTGGATGTACCATTTTACAAAGACACAAATGATCTTTAGCTGCAATGCTGTACATACAATTGCCCCAGCAATACTTTTTTTAACCAAAGTCCCATGTTGAATATATTTGCTGTCAGATAATTGAGTACAACTATGCTGCTTTTTTACTTGACCTTTTATACAAGTATATTTTTCCTGCCATAGACAACCATTTGTCTGTACTTTCTTTGTTACCATCTAAAAAGTCAAATGTATTGATTTTAGCCAATTCTCTCATGTTGTCACTGTTGTCATGCAATGTGTTCTATTTGCAACATCTGAAAATGAACCAACAAAATTACAATAATATTTGTACTTTTAAAACAGAATTATTTTATATTTTGATGGTTGGTTGGTTTATTTTTATTTTTAATAAGTTGTAAATGTTCTGTATCATAGTCTTTGCTTGTAAATGGACAAAGCACTTTCTCAAAACTTCTCCGGTACTTGCGCTTGTGACACCGCAGCAGATTGGGAGAAATAGACTGAATGGAACATGATTAATGTTACAGTAGATCTAGCTTTCATATGTCTATACTTTAGATTCTGTTTTATCATCATTTAATGTCTCTCCACTGAACTCTTTGTCCGTTTATCAGACTTTGAATGGTGTCTTTTAGGAGCACAATTGTACACTACATCTACTGTAATTATCTGTATGCTGACGAATATGTATGATACATCAGGTAGTTTTTGGAGGACTCATGATAAATAAGCAGTTACCTGCTTTGAAAATATCATGGGTCAAAATGATTCATTATGGATTGGGCTGACCAAAATGATTTAGGGCAAGGATTCGTCCTTAAGAAAAATAGTGATTACTGTAATGAAGAACCATGGTGTTCAATGGATAGATAATGTAACATGTTTATTTTGCCAAAGTTGAATCAAGCTTTGTTTCATTTGGTTGTCTGATCTTTTCATAGTAGAGGAATATTGCAGGTGGCATCCTTGTGTGGTGCTTGTTTTTGTCAATTTTCTTTACTCTTTTCGTGTTTTAATTTTCATTAATGATTTTTGGGACTATAAATACACTGGCAGCATATTGTTGATACACTATACATACAAAAGTATGTGGACACCCCTTCAAATTAGTAGATTCGCCTATTTCAGCCACACCCATTGTTGACAGGTGTATAAAATCGAGCACACAGCCATGCAATCTCCATAGTTGAACATTGGCAGTAGAATGGCCTTACTGAAGAGCTCATTGACTTTCAACATGGCACCGTCATAGGATGCCACCTTTCCAACAAATCAGTTCGTACATTTTTTGCCCTGCTAGAGCTGCCCCGGTCAACTGTAAGTGCTGTTGTTGTGAAGTGGACACATCTAGGAGCAACAACAGCTCAGCAGTGAAGTGGTAGGCAAAACAAAAGCTCACAGAACGGGACCGCCAGGTGCTGAATAGTGTAAAAATCATCTGTCCTTGGTTGCAACACTCACTATGAAGTTCCAAACTGCCTCTGGAAGCAACGTCAGCACAATAACTGTTAGTCGGGAGCTTCATGAAAGGGGTTTCCATGGCTGAGCAGTCGCACACAAGTCTAAGATCACCATGTGCAATGCCAAGCGTCGGCTGGAGTGGTGTAAATCCACCGCCATTGGACTCTAGAGCAGTGGAAACGCGTTCTCTGTAGTGATGAATCATGCTTCACCATCTAACAGTCAGACGGACTAATCTGTGTTTGGAGGATGCCAGGAGAACGCTACCTGCCCGAATGCATAGTGCCAACTGTAAAGTTTGGTGGAGGAGKWTTTTTTTTTTCATGGTTCAGGCCCCTTAGTTCCAGTGAAGGGAAATCTTAACGCTACAGCATACAATGACATTCTAGACGGTTTTGTGCTTCCAACTTTGTGGCAACAGTTTGGGAAAGGCCCTTTCCTGTTTCAGCATGACAATACCCCGATGCACAAAGCAAGGTCCCTACAGAAATKGTGATTTTGAGATTGGTGTGGAAGACCTTGACTGGTTTGCTCAGAGCCCTGACCTCAACTCCATCGAACACCTTTGAGATGAATTGGAACACTGACTGCGAGCCAGGCCTAATCGCCCAACTTCAGTGCCCGACCTCASTAATGCTCTTGTGGCTGAATGGAAGCAATTCCCCGCAGCAATGTTTCAATATCTTGTGGAAAGCCTCCCCAGAAGAGTGGAGGCTGTTATAGCAGCAAAGGGGGCACCAACTCCATATTAATGCCCATGATTTTGGAATGAGATGTTTGACGAGCAGGTGTCCACATACTGTTGCTCATGTTTTTAATTTGATATCTGTTTGTCTTATTACACCTCTAATAATCCTGAGGTGTGCAGCCAAGGGGAATTCTTTGAATAGATCTTTGACAAACTTTACTAGGGGAAAATGTATATCTTGATGTACGCAGTGCCATAGTTAATAAATTCCCCCAAATAAATTGACTCAACCTTTCTTCTGTATAATGCATAACCAGTATAATACACTTAATGGTAACCGTAAAAGTGAGAATCTATTAAAGAATTTAAGGTACAGTTGCTGGCACATTATATATATATATATTTGTTATATATTTTGTTTTATTTGAACTGTCATGGCGTAACTAATGGATTTGTTATAACGGCTACAGGAATTAAGTACAGAAACACTGGAGAAGTAACAAGTATCCCAATGTATGGGCATGCATTCTGTGACTATAGGCAGTGGCATGGGATTGTCCATGGACCAGGAAATACTGCATGTTTGACTATTTTGTCTCTTTGAGCCATGGCTGGGGGATTTTTTTATGATGTGCTACTGTTGCAGAAGTGCTCAATTAGAGTGCATCAGTGCTATACATTGTGGAAAGAAAGTAATACTCATTGGACATCATTGTAGAAAAGCTTTAAATATATTTATTGTCGCAAGGAAGATGATCATGGAACTTTTAAAATAAAGAGATTGATCATCCTTTTTTCCCCCTGGTATTTATAATGTTTATGGAAAATGTACTTTCAGATACATGTTATTCTGTTAAAAAGACAGGATTTTTTTTACAAGAATAGCACAAATGTTTTATTCAAACATACAAAACCTGGCAAACATGTTCCACAATTTATCAAAACATCAACTTCACTGACAATTCTAGAATATTTACTGTATAAGGACAACAAGCGAACACGTATACAACATGGGTGAACAGTAACGCATTAGAATCTATATTACAGTCAAGGTCGTGACAAGATAACTAAGAAGCTACCATTTAAAAAAAAAAAAATCAAAATGTACAATAAATATTCCCTAAAATAGAACACATAGGCAGGAGCATATGCACAAAAAATACTCTGAACCTTGCGAGCGCTAGTTTTCCTGCAAAGATTGGTATTTATCAATTGTGAACATGACAGGAAAGTGCCTATCTCCATGCAAATGTCAAGCCAACATTTAGAAGGGTGATCAAATGGGAGGTGTTTGATGCACAGGATTTATAATGATGGTAGGCTAATAAAAACATTAAAACTTAGGCCTAATGATAAAACAGATGCATTTGCCATTGGTAAAGAGATTGCATTATATATTTATTATATAGGCCTATATCATAATCACATTGCAGGACGTGTCTCCTTTTCTGACATAACTGGTTTATTATTCCCGCCACACAACAAATTGTAGGCTACCATTTATCAATTGCTAATTCAATAGCCAAACATGCGCAAAAGTAAATAGACTGGTAACCTTGACAGTATGTGACAGTTGGCTATGGGTAGGCTACAGTAATGCAGTGCAATAGGATTAGGAGTGCGACATCATAGCATATTTAATGTCGTGGCCTATACCAAGGAAGGAGATAGAAGCACAACCATGTATTGAGAAAGAAAATATAGCAAATTTGAGAGAGTGATGAAAATGCATGCTAGCTGTTCCTGTACACTTCCAGTCACAGCACTAGTTAGCAATGGCTCCAGAAAGTACCTTTCAACTTCCTTCAAACTGCACGCAGACATACAAATGGTATCCATGAGTTCATCTGACTCTGGGTAAGTAGAWCAAGGGGCTTAGTTGCCAAAATGTCACACTATCCATTTAATTTCCTATTCTTGCAAAGTTATTACTTACAGTATACTGATTAGTTTGACTGACTAATCTAAACTGGGTGATTCGAGCCCAGAATGCTGATTGGCTGAGCCGTGGTATATTAGACCGCATACCACGGGTATGACAAAACATTTATTTTTACTTCTCTAATTATGTTGTTAACCAGTTTATAATAGAAAGAAGGCACCTCGGGGGTTTGTGATATATGGCCACATACCACACCTAAAAAAACATACAAATAAATACATTTCACACAATAAATGCATAAATGAAAAAAACTACAGAAACACAGTGGCAGCTGGTGAACTGTGAGATTAAATTAAGTACTTGGGAAAACAGTCCCTGTTTAAAATCTCTAGCAACAGATGTATCAGATTGCTTAACGTTGCATAATGAATGTGTAACACAAACACACTCAACTGTACCTCTATTTTATATTATCTTTCTTAGACCATAACTAGGTTACATTTGTATACAAAACATTAGGAACACCTGCTTTTCCCATGACAGACTGACCAGGTGAATCCAGGTGAAAGCTATGATCCCTTATCGATGTCACCTGTTAAATATACCTCAATTAGTGTAGATGAAGAGGAGGAAACAGGTTAAATAAGAATTTTTAAGCCTCGAGACAAGTGAGACGGATTGTGTGTGTGTGCCATTCAGATGGTGAATGGGCAAGACACAAGATTTGAGTGCCTTTGAACGGAGTATGGTAGTAGGTGCAAGGCGCACTGCAATGATGCTGGGTTTTTCATGCTCAACAGTTTCCCACGTGTATCAAGAATGACCCATCCAAAGGACATCCAGCCAACTTGACACAACTGTGGGAAACATTGGAGTAAACATGGGCCAGCATCCCTGTGGAACAGTTGACACCATGAGGCTGTTCTCAATATTAGGAAGGTGTTCCTAATGTTTGGTATACTCAGTGTATCTACAGACTAGATCATATCATCCTTTTCTCTCCATTTGCCCTACATTAATACACTACAGGCCGGTTTCCCGGACCCAGATTAAGCCTACACTAAACATCACTTTCATTGGGAGATTGTCCATTGTGGACTAAGCTTCACCTGGGTCCAGGAAACCGGGCCCACATAAATACCTATATTATTGCACCACAAAAACATATTGCATAGGATGTAATCTGTTAACCAGCTCCTCATTGCCCAGCCATAATACCGTAATTATAAAATAAACAATCTCAACTCAGTGTAAACATAAGATGGTATCAACAACTATATTGCAGGAGTAAGCCACTTATTCATGTGGTATAAAGTTGTCATGTCACTGTTTCAGTTACATAGTAAAATAGTCTCAAATGTAACTTTCATCAATAAAATGCACCATAGATATATTACTTAGGAGGATATGTCTACAGTTCAACCAGCAGTTTTGTTCAGAATTGAAAAGTTGTGATTGTTTTTTTGCTTAATATGAAAGTGTTTCAGAGTACCCAATTTAAAGGCATTTTCATTCACTATGGTATAATCTGATGGCAAAGACACTCGCTAGCACTCTTGGCTTTCGCTGCACATGGAGGTGACCCCGGCCTTGGACAGGAACAGCTTTCCGCTAGGACAGACACACACTTCGTAGAGTCCCTGAGCGTTTCCAGACACCCCTCCGTGTCCCAGGGGGAGACTCGGCAGACGCACCGTCTCGGCATCCAGAATCACCTACACAGACAACAAAGGGGTGGGGTCAGACGCAGAACACACCACTGCTGAAACACATACATGTACACGCCACTGCTGAAACACATACATTTTACAACACCACTGATGAACACATACATTTACACACCACTGATGAACACATACATTTACACACCACTGCTGAAACACATACATTTACACGCCACTGCTGAAACACATACATGTACACGCACTGCTGAACACATACAGTCACACCACTGCTAAAACACATACATTTACACACCACTGATGAAACACATACATTTACACACCACTGCTGAAACACATACATTTACACGCACTGCTGAAACACATACATTTACACGCCACTGCTGAAACACATACATTTACACGCCACTGCTGAAACACATACATTTAACACGACATGCTGAAACACATAGATTTACACACCACTGCTGAAACACATACATTCACGCAACTGCTGAACACAATACATTACACGCCACTGCAGAACCACATACATTTACACGCCACTGCTGAACACATACATTAACACGCCACTGCAGAAACACATACATTTACACACCACTGCTGAAACACATACATGTACACGCCACTGCTGAAACACATACTGTACTGCCACTGCTGAAACACATACATTTACACGCCACTGCTGAAACACATACATTTACACGCCACTGCTGAAACACATAGATTTACACACCACTGCTGAAACACATACATTACACGCCACTGCAGAAACACATACATTTACACGCCACTGCAGAACACATACATTTACAAGCACTGCTGAAACACATACATTTACACGCCACTGGCAGAAACACATACATTTACACGCCACTGCTGAAACACATACATTACACGCCACTGCTGAAACACATACATTTACACGCCACTGCTGAAACACATACATTTACACGCACTGTGAAAACACATACATTTACACACACTGCTGAAACACATACATTACACGCCACTGCAGAAACACATACATTACACGCCACTGCAGAAACACATATATTTACACGCCACTGCGAACACATACATTTACACGCCACTGCTGAAACACATACATTTACACGCCACTGCAGAAACACATATATTTACAAGCCACTGCAGAAACACATACATTTACACGCCACTGCTGAAACACATACATTTACACGCACTGCAGAAACACATACATTACACGCCACTGCTGAACACATACATTTACACGCCACTGCAGAAACACATACATTTACACGCCACTGCAGAAACATTTACACGCCACTGCTGAAACACATACATTACACGCCACTGCAGAAAACACATACATTTACACACCACTGCTGAAACACATACATTTACACACCACTGCTGAACACATACATTACACGCCACTGCAGAAACATACATTTACACGCCACTGCGAAACACATACATTTACACGCCACTGCTGAAACCATACATTTACAAGCCACTGCAGAAACACATACATTTACAAGCCACTGCTGAAACACATACATTTACACGCCACTGCAGAACACATACATTTACAAGCCACTGCTGAAACACATACATTTACAAGCCACTGCTGAAACACATACATTTACAAGCCACTGCTGAAACACATACATTTACACGCCACTGCAGAAACACATACATTTACACGCCACTGCAGAAACACATATATTTACAAGCCACTGCTGAAACACATACATTTACACACCACTGCTGAAACACATACATTTCCACGCCACTGCAGAAACACATACATTTACAAGCCACTGCTGAAACACATACATTACACGCCACTGCAGAAACACATACATTTACACACCACTGCTGAAACACATCATTACACGCCACTGCAGAAACACATACATTTACACGCCACTGCAGAAACACATTTTTACAAGCCACTGCTGAAACACATACATTTACACGCCACTGCAGAAACACATACATTTACAAGCCACTGCTGAAACACATACATTTACAAGCCACTGCTGAAACACATACATTTACACGCCACTGCTGAAACACATACATTTACAAGCCACTGCTGAAACACATACATTTACAAGCCACTGCTGAAACACATACATTTCACGCCACTGCAAACACATCATTTACACGCACTGCTGAAACACATACATTTACAAGCCACTGCTGAAACACATACATTTACAAGCCACTGCTGAAACACATACATTTACACGCCACTGCTGAAACACATACATTACACACCACTGCTGAAACACATACATTTACACCCACTGCAGAAACACATACATTTACACGCCACTGCTGAAACACATTACATTTACAACACCACTGCTGAAACACATAATTTAAACGCCACTGCAGAAACACATACATTTACACGCCACTGCTGAAACACATACATTTACAAGCCACTGCTGAAACATATACATTTACACATCACTGCTGAAATACATTTACATGCCACTAGGGAACAGCATCACTGCTATTTATAAATATCAAGGCCAGTGAGTAAATGTACATGTCTCTGCCACATGTAGTGTAAAATATAAGTACAGTACTGTCAGTCAATAGCAAGTAAATCACACATTGCCTCACCAGTCCTTCACTGGAGTGCAATAGAATATCCATGTTAGATGACGCTTCGATGTTCCCGGCCAGTGCTTTGACAAAGACTCCCTTTGGTGCATCCATGCTGAGAGAGCGGGTTGGAGACTCCAGCCTGGAACACACAGGAGAACATCAGTTTGTTCAGTTCCACGTGTGACTGTGATGAAAGAATCAACAAATTGCATGGAATTAAGAGTTCATATTTCATATCGGCCTCTTCCAAGAGGTCAGTGATTATTAGATCCAACATCTACCTCAAGTCTTTGAAGGGCTCAGTTTTGAGCAGGGGCGTCTCTACAGAGTGTTCAAACAGGGCACCTTCTGGACCTAAATAAAAACAAACACAGTAAGTTGATAGTTAATTACAATGAAACATCATTGGAGATACATGTTACATATTGTAATATAATATCATATATAATAATAATATATAATAATAAATGCCATTTAGCAGACACTTTTTTCCAAAGCGACTTACAGTCATTAAATAGTGTTCTATTTAATTATACTATGTAGTGTGAGTGGTTCTACAGTTTTTGACTGTCAATTGTTTCCCTAGGTGTTTGTCATCTGGTGTTAGCGAGAGGATGACATGTGCACTGGCTCAGTCACCTCCAACCCCCTGGATTGAAGGAGAGAGAATATGTTTGCAGTGATTTAATCACTGTGGGTGACAGCTCCCTTGCCTAGCTAATTACATCTTTATTACCATCTACCTTTGCCAATCGTATGTTACCATTGCATGCAAAGCTGCTCACTTGACATCACACTATAGAGCCTCACTAGGTCTTAGAGTGCTATCGCAACAGTATACACAACTTTAGCTTTGTTCTGTTTGTGCATGGTCTTCTGGCGAAGGTTGTATTAACTTCTGCTCTGTATTTCTGCTGTTGCATTATAGACATTCAGTGTCTTGCTACGACATTCAGTGTCTTGCTAAGTGAAATGAACGTCACCGTTCAGCGGTCAGTCAGGGTCCAGATGACTGAGATATAATGAAGCTATCAACGGGCACTCTCTTCAGCTAATTACCCCACACAGCAATTCTACAACTGGACACAACAAAGATATTTAAGGAAAATAGGCAACTTGAACATGTAGCATTAGTTAGCTTCAATTTACAATGTAAGAAAAATACTGAGTGATTCAGTACATTGTTCTCATTCCTTTAAATTACAAGAAAATGAATGAAAACCCTGTTTGTAGGTCCTATCTGGAGTGCTGTATACACATGTATGGGCTAAGTGGTGTGACACTGACACTGCAGACATGATGGTACCTGTAACACGGAGTTTGTCTGTTCCAACAACCACCTCTTTGTCATCTGCAGAAAACAGCGTCTTGGTGTTGGAGCTGATGACAAAATTTGGTGCATTTCCCTGGGCCACATCTGGACCTGAAATGACACCAGGGAGAATTATTAGAGACCAGAAGCAGTCAAAGCTGTGGGACTGGGAGACATAGGCTTAAAATAATTGAGATATTATATGCTGTATCACTAAAACATGTAAATTATGCACGCAGCTTTAACATTTGAATGAATTTTTCCACTTTGTCACCTCTCTCTCATAGAAAGAAAAAAACAACAAACAAAGGTTGCAGGTATACTTACTGTACAACTGCCTCTGGGCAGTGAGATATTTAAAACACTTCAATACCATCTTCTATAGAAGAACAGAACAAGATGTTCTTTCCAAACTACTTAAGTCTGAGGGGGAATAGACCAAATAACTGGTCTTCAACGGTCTTAAACTTCCTTCACAGAGAGTCACAGATGGGTCAATGCCTTTTATGGCATAACAACCAAGAATACATAACAGCCTCGTGAAACACTATAATTAGTTAAGTCGTTTGTTACCCCTCTAATTATGGTACACTCGTCAACGAACCCCGCTGGCCAGCCATAAAAGGTACGCAAATAATAGTCTCTGTAGGCCTGAGGGCCTTGGTGTAACAGATAGGCCATTCTGGTGCTGATTATAGAAAGCTATGTTTTTGATTAAATGGGGTTTTAATGGCAATCTGATGGAATATGAAAGGGGATATGCGTTTTTGTCATTGCTAATGTTGTATTACATACAGTAGAGCTGCAGGACAAGTCCATTAATGACATTGCTGAATTCTCCACATATCAGTTAAATAGTGCAATATATGAACATTGCCAGCATGCTTTACGTGAGTAGGTGTGTGTGTTTTCTGTCCTCTTACCTACGGAGAGACTTCCTGTGACATCATTATTTTCATTGCGGGCATTGAGAGTGACGTTTTCAGATGAGTGCACCAGGAGAGAGGAGTCCTGGAACAAAATAACTCTTCGGTCATCAATGAGCATCCTGTGCACGTCATTATCAGATATCACTGGACAGGACTGTAATTGAACATTTTGAACGCTACAAAATGTATCGTTCTGCTCACAGGTTCAAGTACCTGGTCATCCCTCTTACCTTCCAGAAAACACTATTTAGTTACAATGGGCTAAAGAGATGTAACGTATTTGGGCGGGTCGTGAAAATCAGGTTGTATATAATGAACTCTGAATCTCGTTAGAAACTGTAGACTTGATTGATGAATGTGTGAGTCCATAAATGGTGAATACATTTCCTTTTTAATGAAGCTCATAAAGATAGAGTGAGGAAAAACCATAACATGTAAACAACTGCTGCAGTGTTACCATCTGCTGCTGGATTGCACACCAACTGTTTTCCACCACAAATATTCAGGAGGTTAATAAGGAACTCGCTGCACTGTGCATCCACAGGGACTGCCAAAGCTCATTGAGTAAGACACATTTCCCAACTACGCAAGAGAGTGATATAAAAATACACAGAATTTCATGACTATGCCTCAGAAAACTCAGAAAARTTGTTTTGATGTAATTGCCCAGCGTTCTTAATAGGAACCGCTCAACAAACAAACAACTTTGATCTCTATGGTTTCCTGACAGTGAGTCAGAGGTTGGGCAGCCASACCACTTTATTCCAAACAAACCTATTGGACTGGGTGTGGGTGTTTGAGGAGGAGGAGGATCAGGAGAGGGACGAAGAGAAGAAGGAAGAGGAGTGTAGGAGCCTGTTTGCTTACCTCTCTGGAGTGGATCTCTTGGGCGTAGAGAGGAAAGAGGAACTCTGACTTGCCGTCCTCAAGCCTCACTCCCTCCGCTGTTACTTTTAGATGTCCCATCCCTTCCTCAAATGACAAGCCGAAAGAATGAACTCAGCAATACATCAGAGAAAAGACATTGCACAGGGTAAAATACAACAAATGAACTCACTAACCATGACCATAGTGTCCCCAAGGATTTTTGTGACACCATGTGTTGTTTTTAATTCTGGATGGTGAGTGAATCTATTTTAGGTGACGGTCTCTGCTGGGTTTAGTGTTGGGAGTTAACCATACTGCAGTGAATATATGATTCATAGCACCCCAGGCAATAGTGACTTTGATAATGATCCAATAGTGTGAAACAAAAGCAGAATCTGATTTCAATTCCATCTAATAACTACTTCTCTCAGGCTATATTCCAAAAGGACGGAGAAATCTGGAAACGTGTATAAAACTAAGCTTACCCGGCTAGAGGGGAAATATTGAATTTGATTCATCCCATCAGGCAGCCATTGGATGCCAAGGATAAGAGACATGTGTCTATACCCTCCAGGACTGAGGCTAAACTCAAACTAAAGCAGTAGAGATGTGTTTGCTCTCCCAATGCAGTCACTATATTCCCAGGGTGTTGTGTTGTTTCAGTTACTCCAAAGCCCCCTTTATACCTGGTGCTAACATGAGTCCTTTGTTTTGATCTTGTCTACTTTCTGATTATGCCCACATTTCCAGAAATGTGTCTACACATGGTATTAAAATGTGTCTGTTATCTGTCTGGCCATGCTTTCCACCTGGCTACCCCTACCCTGGTCAACAGCTCTGCACCCCCCACAGAAACTTACCCAAGCCTCCACATTTCTCCTTCACCCAAATCCAGATAGCTGATGTTCTGAAAGAGCTGCAAATTCTGGACCCCTACAAATCAGCCAGGCTAGACAATCCGTACCCTCTCTTTCTAAAAAACATTCTTATTGGCAGACTCAACAGCCTTGGTTTCTCAAATTATTGCCTCGCCTGGTTCACCAACTACTTCTCTGATAGAGTTCAGTGCGTCAAATCGGAGGGCCTGTTGTACGGACCTCTTGCAGTCTCTATGGGGGTGCCACAGGGTTCAATTCTCGGGCCGACTCTCTTCTCTGTATACATCAATGATGACGCTCTTGCTGCTGGTGATTCTCTGATCCACCTCTACGCAGGCGACACCATTCTGTATACTTCTGTCCCTTCTTTGGACACTGTATTAACAAACCTCCAAACGAGCTTCAATGCCATACAACTCTCCTTCTGTGGCCTCCAACTGCTCTTAAATGCAAGTAAAACTAAATTCATGCTCTTCAACCGATCGCTGCCCGCACCCGACTGCCCATCCAGCATCACTACTCTGGACGGTTCTGACTTTGAATATGTGAACAACTACAAATACATAGGTGTCTGGTTAGACTGTAAACTCTCCTTCCAGACTCGCATTAAGCGTCTCCAATCCAAAATTTTATCTAGAATCGGCTTCCTATTTCGCAACAAAGCATCCTTCACTCATGCAGCCTAACATACCCTCGTAAAACTGACTATCCTACCGATCCTTGACTTYGGCGATGTCATTTACAAAATAGCCTCCAACACTCTGCTCAGCAAATTGGATGTAGTCTATCACAATACCATCCGTTTTGTCACCAAAGCCCCATATACTACCCACCACTGCGACCTGTATGCTCTCGTTGGCTGGCCCTCGCTTCCTATTCGTCGCCAAACCCACTGGCTCCAGGTCATCTATAAGTCTTTGCTAGGTAAAGCCCCGCCATATCCTAGCTCACTGGTCACCATAGCAGCACCCACCCGTAGCACGCGCTCCAGCAGGTATATTTCACTGGTCATCTCCAAAGCCAACTCCCTCCTTTGGCCGCCTTTCCTTCCAGTTCTCTGCTGCCAATGACTGGAACGAATTGCAAAAATCACTGAAGCTGGAGTCTTATATCCCCCTCACTAACTTTAAGCATCAGCTGTCAGAGCAGCTTACCGATCATTAAACCTGTACACAGCCCATCTGTAAATAGCCCATCCAACTACCTCATCCCCATATTATTAATTTTTTGTTCCTTTGCACCCCAGTATCTCTACTTGCACATTCATCTTCTGCACATCCATCACTCCAGTGTTTAATAGYTAAATTTGAATTATTTCTCTACTATGGCCTATTTATTGCCTTACCTCCCTAATCTTACTACATTTGCACACACTGTATATAGACTTTTCTGTTGTGTTATTGACTGTACGTTTGTTTATCCCATGTGTAACTCTGTGTTGTTTGTGTCACACTGCTTTGCTTTATCTTGGCCAAGTCGCAGTTGTAAATGAGAACTTGTTCTCAACTTGCCTACCTGGTTAAATAAAGGTGAAATAAATAAAAATAAAAATAATAAACTGTGTCTGCATTGCGACCAGATTTCCTGGTCTCTTCCTTTATGCAAATGATTTCACAGCTATTCTTTTAAAATAATATTAATTTATTGTAAGACACATATTGAAGTAATCAGTTAATGGTGCCACCTGTCAAGGCAGAATAATGATGATTTAAATGGTTTCTGTCCAGATCTGTCAAAACTTGTAAGATATCCAGACACAATGCGTCTCTGACTACCGAAGGAGGTGGGCAGGATGATCTGATCACAATGTGTCTTTTGATTGTCTACACCTGTCTAAAAATGTGGGCACAATCAGAATGTAGACAAGGTCTCATTAACAAACATCTCACATTTTCATTGATGCAGGAAAGATTATATGGCGTTTTGTCCATACAAGTGCCAATCAATCTGTGTGTAGTCTACTGTAAAGGTCAGGCAGCATGTGTTATTAATGAATTAGAGCTAAGAGACCCCACATACTGTGTTTAACCACATGACCCGGAGGATCCATATGGTGAGGGCAAAGTTCACGGTGAGGATGATGATGAGCAGCAGGACAAACAGGTAGAGGCAGCGCTTCCTCCAACCGTAGATCCCGATCTTATAGATGGAGTCAGGGACCGGGGCAGGGACACTGCTGTCCTGGGTGGTGGTGACATACTGCTCCCTCACCATCTGCTGGGGAAAACACAGGGACATGAAGAGGTAGTTTAAATCAATGGACATGTTTGACATCAACTATACCTCACCCTGAAGTGGTGCATCTCTTTATACATATCATCATCATCATCATGCTTCATCTTATGGAAATTGCCTCATAGCTTCAGCAACCATGTACAGTACAAAACCTGTTCTTATTGTTCTAAACACCTACGTGTCTAATGATCAGCTGGATATCTGTCCAGAACACTGATGAAAAACTTGAGTATATTTCCAACATTTATTAAAGATGGCTAACAGCAAGAGGGCGAAAACTCCTCCTCATTCCACTGACTTTCGTTTGAAGTCCAGACGAAATAGAACTGAACAGAGCGTGATTCTTGGGTTCTGTCGGAATGCATGCTTATATAAATCAACAATACCAGAGATCTAAATGGCAAAGGCATTGCTGCTTCTTCATATTCATGTCATATAAGAGCAGAGACAACATGAGTAATGTATTTCACAAGGATGCGCTGAGAATACAGGCTGTGACAGCTGAGTACATAGCCATAGCTTTTTTGCCCTACAGGAATGGAGCCAGGGCTGGTGTCACATTAAATGTATTAATCAACATTCATACTTTCATTCAAGGCAATGCCAGAAGAAAATGTATTGAGTTGTAGACAGTAGCTAAATAAAATGCCTTTCACGATCAATGACAATGAAACAACCCCATTCACCAAATAATCTCCACACTGAATCCTAGAATCATGTTTAACACTCCTTGAGTGTGTGTAAAGAATACACAGACACAATGATTAAATGTGACCGATAAAGGTGATACAAATGAATGAATCTGTTAAATTCATTTAATCTCTGTCGGCACCAGTGGAGGCTAGTGAGGGGAGGGCGGCTCATAGTAATGGCTGGAATCGAGTAGATGGAATGGAACATCTACTCCATTCCAGCCATTACTATGAGCCGTCCTCCCCTCACCAGCCTCCACTGGTCGACACCAATACTGCAAAATGCACACGTTTAATCAACAAACCATTCAACACAACTTAGTTTCTGTATCATCAAGTTTCCCCAAGATCTGCTGTTTACTTCATACTAACATCTCAACTTGTTGACAAAATAAAAAATAAAAAATGTTGATTTGTTTCATGCCAGTCAGGAATGGAGACATAGCAGCTTGGGTGATTTACATGTGTAACGGCGTTCCTCCTCCTCTTATTCCGAAGAGGAAGAGCATGGATTGAACCAAAATGCAGCGTTGGAATAAGACATAATGAATTTATTGAACAAGACAAAACGAACTATACTTGACAACTAAACAAAATAACAAACCGAATGTAGACAGACTTGGACCACGAACTTACATGAAACACGAAGAACGAACGAACGAACAAGTACTTACTACAAACAAAACGACGAACGAACGAAACAGTCCCGTATGGTGCAAACATAGACACAGGAGACAACCACCCACAAACAAACACTGTGAAACTACCTACCTTAATATGATTCTCAATCAGAGGAGATGAAAACCACCTGCCTCTAATTGAGAACCATATTAGGTACCCATTCACCAACATAGAAACAGAAAACATAGACTGCCCACCCAAACTCACGTCCTGACCAACTAACACATACAAAACTAACAGAAAACAGGTCAGGAACGGAACATAACCCCCCCTCAAGGTGCGTACTCCGAACGCACCACCAAAAGTCTAGGGGAGGGTCTGGGTGGGCATCTGACCACGGGGTGGCTCAGGCTTGGGCGAGGTCCCCACCCCACCATAGTCAATCCCAGCTTACGTCTCCCCCTTAGAATGACCACCCTCTTATTTCCCCCACCCAATTTAAGGGGCAATACCAAGATAAAGGACAGCTCCGGGACAAGGTAGCTCAGGACAGAGAGGTAGCTCGGACAGAGGGATAGCTCAGGATAGAGAGGTAGCTCAGGATAGAGAGGTAGCTCAGAGATAGAGAGGTAGCTCAGGATAGAGGGGCAACTCCGGACTGAAGGGCAGCTCCGGACAGAGAGACACTCTGGACTGAGAGGCAGTTTGGATGAATGACGGCTCCGGACGCTCATGGCAGGCTGCGGCTCTGGACGCTCATGGCAGGCTGACGGCTCTGGACGCTCATGGCAGCTGACGGCTCTGGACGCCATGGCAGGGCTGACGGCTCTAGACGCTCATGGCTCGCTGACGCTCTGGCTGCTCATGGCTCGCTGACGGCTCTGGCTGCTCATGGCTCACTGACGGCTCTGGACGCTCATGGCTCATGCGTCTGGCAGATCCTGTCTGGCTGGCGCCTGGCAGATCCTTGTCTGGTTGGCGGTCTCTGGCAGATATCCGTTCTGGTTGGCGGCTCTGGCAGATCCTGTCTGTTGGCGCGTCTGGCAGATCCTGTCTGGTTGGCGGCTCTGGCAGATCCTGTCTGGTTTGGCGGCTGGGCCTCTGTTGCGCTGGCAGATCCTGTCTGGTTTGGCGGCTCTTGGCTTTGTCTATTCGAGCGCGGTGTCACGCTCCTGACTGACGGGCCCTGACACCCCGACAGAGAAAAACAAAAGGATGCTTCTAGATGTCGGGAGAAAAACAGACTTATTAGTTTATGATTGGAAAGGTGATTTATTTATCTGGGTATTATTCAAGACTAGATGGATTATAGAGGCTTGAGTTTATCGTTGATACATTATCCCGACACACCGCCCCACCGTCCTCTCGCTCTTTCTTCTCTCTTCCTCTCCCCTCTCTTCTTCCCTTTTTTTTGTTTCTCTTTTTTTCAGGTTTTTTTTTCAGGGGGTCTATAATTTGTTCGATATTCTTGTTGAATGTTGTGCCGGTATTGGGTGGAAGGTTTTTTGGTTATTATGTGATTTATTGAATTTTTTATGTTGTTGTGGGCTTTTGTTTTTTTATGAATTAATATGGGGGAAGGGGGTGGGGGGGGGGTGGTGGGGGGGTTACCCCTCCTCCCCCCATCTTCTCGTACCCACCCCCAGGGGGGGGTGGGGGGGGGGGGGGGGGGGGGGCTCCACTCCCCTTTTCGTGTTTGCATGCGCGCTGCGCACCCACCCCCGCAGCTGTTGGCCGTCCACCCCACCCCCGCACCCCCCCTCCGCCGCCGCCCCCCAGGCCCCCCCCCCGCCCGCCCGCCCCGCCGGCGAAGAACTGTCCCACAGCCATAGCCCCACCCCCCCCGCTGTCGGGGGGGGGGGGGGGGAGGGGGGGGGGGGGGGTGGGGGCCGGGGGGGGGGGCCACCAATTGGGGGCAAATAATCACAGAAAGTAATAATATATAAAAATCAAACAGTGCTATTGAGCTGGCCCCCCGACTGTCTCGGTTGGCGCTCTGGCAGATCCTGACTGAGCGAACGAGCTCTAGCGGCTCCTGACTGACGAACGGCTCTGACGGCTCGGGAACAGACGGGCGGCTTCTAATGGCTCGAGGACAGACGGATGGCTCAGACGGCACTGGGCAGACGGATGGCTCAGACGGCGCTGGGGAGACGGATGGGTCTCCAGAGATGGCGACTAATGGAGACGTGATCGGCTCAGATGGCGCTATGGAGAACGATGGCTCAATGGATGGGCGAGCCGATTGAGCGCTATGGAGACGAGATGGCTCAGATGGCGCTATGGAGACGGATGGCTCTGGCCGGATAAGGCGCACTGTAGACCTGGTGCGTGGTGCCGGAACTGAGCACCGGGCTAAGGACACGCACTTTCAGGCTAGTGCGGGAGCAGGGACAGGGCACACTGACCTCTCAAAGCGCACTATAGGCCTGGTGCGTGGTACGGCACTGGTGGTACCGGGCTAAGGGCACGCACCTCAGGGCGAGTGCGGGAGAAGGAACAGTGTGTACAGGACTCTGGAGACGCAGCAGGTGGCTTTAGTGCGTGGTGCCAGGAACTGGAGGCACTGGGCTGGAGACACGCACCATAGGAAGAGTGCGTGGAGGAGGAACAGGCTCTGAAGACGCACTGGAAGCCTGGTGCGTGGTGTAGCACTGGGGTGTACTGGGCTGGGGCGGGGAGGTAGCGCGGAAATACCGGACCGTGCAGGCGTACTGGCTCCCTTGAGCATTGAGCCTGCCAACCTTACCTGGTTGAATGCTCCCCGTCGCCCCACCAGTGCGGGGAGGTGGAATAACCCGCACCGGGCTATGTAGGCGAACCGGGGACACCATGTGTAAGGCTGGTGCCAATGTAAGCCGGCCCGAGGAGACGCACTGGACCAGACGCGTTGAGCCGGCCTCTATGACACCTGGCTCAATGCCCAATCTAGCCCTACCAGTGCGAGGAGTGGAATAACCCGCACCGGCCTATGCACACGTGCAGGAGACACGTGCGCTCTACTGCGTAACACGGTGTCTGCCCTGTACTCCCGCTCTCCACGGTAAGCCTGGGAAGTGGGCGCAGGTCTCCTACCTGCCCTTGGCCACTACCTCTTAGCCCCCCCCATACATTTTTGGGGTCTCTTCTCGGGCTTCAAGCCACGTCTCCTTGCTGCCTCCTCATACCACCGCTCTTGGGCTCTCGCTGCCTCCATCTCCTCACGAGCGCGGCGATATTCCCAATGTGAGCCCATGTCCTTTCCCTCCAATACTTCCTCCCAAGTCCATGAGTCTATTTCTTGGCCGCTGCTCAAACTTGCGCTGCTTGGTTCTGGATTGGTGGGTGGTTCTGTAACGGCGTTCCTCCTCCTCTTCATCCGAAGAGGAGGAGCATGGATTGAACCAAAATGCAGCGTTGGAATAAGACATAATGAATTTATTGAACAAGACAAAACGAACTATACTTGACACTAAACAAAATAACAAACCGAATGTAGACAGACTTGGACCACGAATTACATGAAACACGAAGAACGAACGAACGAACAGTACTTACTACAAAACAAAACTGACGAACGAACGAAACAGTCCGTATGGTGCAAACATAGACACAAGGAGACAACCACCCACAAACAAACACTGTGAAACTACCTACCTAATATGATCTCAATCAGAGGAGATGAAAAACCACCTGCCTCTAATTGAGAACCATATTAGGTACCCATTCACGCAAATCAGGAAACAGAAAACATAGACTGCCCACCCAAACTCACGTCCTGACCAACTAACACATACAAAACTAACAGAAAACAGGTCAGGAACGTGACAATATGTACAGATGCTCCGCCTCATTGCAGAAGTAAACATGGTTTCCATCATGTTTAAAGATCAACTTTTCATTGTGGACTATAATTCTATCCCGACATGAGCCAGTACAGCACCTCAGTGTAATTTGGCTGGCTCCCAACCAATAATGATAAGGTTAGGCCTATCTGGAGAGGCTGGGGGAGTTAACTGGTAATGTGTGGCACTATTATAGCTCTTTGTTTTATTATTATAACTCATCCTTTTTGTTTGTTAAGACAACATTTTGGTACACAATAAAGTTTTAATGTTTTTTGTGGAAAAGAAAACATCAAACTTGTAACCTCCAATTCCAAAAAACTTGCCAAAGGCTTTTCAGATAAATGCATGATTAATGAATCAGCGGTATATCTTAGTGTCTATATCAAAGGTAAATGGATGAATAGTATACATGCTCCCTGCTTGGGTCCGTCCCCTAGGAAGAGATGTTTCAGAGAAGATGATAACGCCTAGTCATTGTGTATACAAACAGCTTGTTTCCTGCTGTTACCATTAAAATGCAAACTTGCAAAGGCAGCAAGCGTGTTGGCATAAAGGATACAGAGCATCTCTTCCCACCAGGATCCACCTCTCCCTAGGACCTGGCACACTGGCTCCACAGCCCAGCAGTGATAAATAGCTCTTATTTCACTACAACACAAATGTAGCAAAAAAACCTAACCCAAGGATTACCTCCACAAGGGAATTGTAGAAGTAATCCTTGTTGTGTGGAATACCTATTTTTCATACCAATGCCCATTTGTATTATTAATTTGACTGAGTCATCAGGATGAATCATAATAACAAATTGGATTTCAACAGTTCCCAAAATTGGTTTCCTCTTGACCCGTCTTATAGTGAATACAAACTACATCTGACTGAAAAAAACATGCACACAGGGCTTATAACCTTGCTTTAAAAAACGGCCTCATAGTATATAAATGAGAGATGTTCATGTAGTGTGTTGGCAGTAGGAATTTAAGAAAGTGCATACATGTGTTAAAACAATTACACTGTAATAATATTCTGTGGAGTGCCTAAATGAATAATACAGGTTGAATAACTATTAATAGAGGTGTAAAATGTATTTTCTCTGCCCAATTAATTTAAAGAGAAGCATTAGGATGAGGTCTACTGCTAAAACAGAGGAGAGCAGCCTGGTGACTGAAGATTTTCAGACTCCAGTTTCAGAGTGCCAGCCCAGTCACATAGCAACCCAAATAAACATTCCTTAAATAACCTTGCCACTGGACTGCCATGGTAAGAATCCCCCTCAGCTAATGTGCTTTAGGAAACAAAATGCTAGTCATGTCCCTTTCACAGAACACAAGCATAGCAGTTGAACAGTTCTTTATGAGGCCCGATCACATGAAAGGGTTTTAAAAGTAATTTCAAAATCCCAATAGTCCCATAAGATTTCACTGTCCTCCTGTGATGAAGAGTATTGAGTTCACCTCATAGACTTTTCCCATTGCTTTTTGTCTTGGGGCCCTTGTCCATTAACCTCAAACCAGTGATGCTACTTTTACTGCCCTGTTCTGTCTTCACTCATGTGAAGCTAAAGGGCTGTAGCAGTATTGTGTATACTGCTGCCTGCCTGTCTAAATCACTAGGGTCTGACTCTAATTGAGATTCCAGGCTTCTCTTAGCACCTCACTTTGACCTGATCAGGCACCAGCAGAACTTCCAAAGCCGGGGAGGGAGTTAAAAATTACTTTCTCAAATTGCTAGCTGGAGGATGTTCACTTATAAAGACTGCAGGGGAACAAACAATACTCAGAGGAGCTCAGGTGTGAGCTGTCAGAAAGAAGGCAATCGAAAGCCAAGCCCTCTCCGTTCTCTGCTAAGTGTTTTGTCTCTGTCTAAGCTGCTGTGTCCATATCTCCCATCTGCTGTAATGCTTCTTTCTAAACATAGGGCATAGCATTGGGTTCTACATTTTAAAAGAGCCACAGGACATAACATGAGCAAAACTAATCAACAGAATGATACAGTAACAAGGGAAATTAACATAAATTATAACTGAGGTACACTGACAACATTTTTCTGTCTTCCAATATTCTTGACCATGTATGGTAAAATTATTACCAGCACATGAAACAGGGAAAATAAATCCACTTACATTTAAATGCAATATTCTCTCTTTCTATAAAAATAAAAACAAAGACGCAAAAAGGGACACCAATGTCACCAGCAGACAGGTCAAAGGTTAGACTGTAAAGACTTGAGTTGAAACACTAGAGCATTCAAAGGATGCAGATATTCACAGAGCACTAACTCATACAGTAGCAACAACATTAAGTAGTTAAGAAAGCAGAGCATGTTGCCTACCTTTGTGTGCTGAGACAGAGCTTCTTCTCCGGTAGCAAACAGAGCTCCTCTGAAGCAGCAGTAAAAGGGGTAGCAGCGGTGGAGCCCTTGCCTCGGATGTCTGTCAGGCGTTCAACAACTGCGTGCCATAAATCTAGCCATGGAACTGCCCCAACTAATCACCACGGGACGGCGCTCCCACTTCCTGCATATCCAATGTACCTCTCTCTACCTTGGGCTTCCCTTCTTTTGATTATCCTCTCAAATCATGTCTCTCTCTGAGCAGCCACTGCTCATAGATACAGAAGGGTGTCTGGGATCCTTTCAAAAGTGTCAAGGAGGGAAATCACAGTTGTCTCAAATCTGATTTGTGCCCTTAGCTTCCATGAATACCAGTGTCTGGAAAAGCATGATCGTGTCTAATTTAAGAAGCTTCACTTATAGCTTTCACTAGGGAGTTTGGCGGTGGTCTTCTTGACAGCTTCAATATGACAGGTAGACATAGCTCATCTTATGGAGGGCTGTCAGTGACAGAAGAAACAGGCAGACTACATTACAGCATGTATTAAGTACTTATGCTAAAATGCTTATTCTATTCTACCACCATTTACATTATGTTCCACAGGTGGCTGGCACCTAAATTGGGGAGGACAGGGTTGTGGTAATGGCTGGAGCAGTATAAGTGGAATGGTATCAAATATGGTTTATATGTGTTTGATGTAATTCTATTGGCTTCGTCCTCCCCTCAGCAGCCTCCACTGTGTTCGTATTCTTAACTTTTATTATTGTTGCRTTGTCGAGAAGGAACCTGCTAGTAAGCATTTCGTTGGACAATACAGTGCATTCGGAAAGTATTCAGACCCCTTGACTTTTTCCATTTAGTTAGTTATGGCCTTATTCTAAAATGGATTWAAAAAAATAATTCCTCAAATCTACACACAATAATATGACACAAAAAGAGTTGAGAAATGTTTGCAAATGTATAAAAAATGTAAAACAGAAATACCTTATTTACATGTATTCAGACCTTTTGCTATGAGACTCGAAATTGAGCTCAGGTGCATCCAGTTCCCATTGATCAGCCTTGAGATGTTTCTACAATTTGATTGGAGTCCACCTGTGGTAAATTAAATTGGATTCGATTTGGAAAGGCACATACCTGTCTATATAAGGTCCCACAGTTGACAGTCCATGTCAGAGCAAAAACCAAGTCATGAGGTCAAAGGAATTGTCCGTAGAGCTCCGAGAGAGGATTGTATCGAGGCATAGATTTTGGGAAGGGTACCAAAACATTTCTGCAGCATTGAAGGTCACCAAGAAAACAGAGACCTTCATCATTCTTAAATGGAAGAAGTTTGGAACCACCAAAACTCTTCCAAAAGCTGGGTGCCCGGCCAAACTGAGCAATCTGGGGAAAAGGGCCTTGGTCAGGGAGGTGACCAAGAACCCGATGGTCACTCTGACAGAACTCGAGTTCCTCTGTGGAGATGGGAGAACCTTCCAGAAGGACAACCACCTCTACAGCTCTCCACCCATCAGGCCTTTATGGTAGAGTGGCCAGACGGAAGCCACTCCTCAGTAAAAGGCACATGACATCTTGAATTCTTTTGGCCTGAATGCCAAGCGTCACATCTGGAGGAAACCTGGCAGCATCAAGCTGTGGGAATGTTTCAGCGGCAGGGACTGGGAGAATAGTCAGGATCGAGGGAAAGATGAACGGAGCAAAGTACAGAGATCCTTGATGAAAAACTGCTACAGAGCGCCCAGGACCTCAAACTGGGGTGAAGGTTCACCTTCCAACAGGACATCAACCCTAAGCACACAGCCAAGACAACGCAGGAATGGCTTCGGGAAAAGCCTCAATGTCGTCGAGTGGCCTAGCCAGAGCCCGGACTTGAACCCGATCGAACATCTCTGGAGAAACATGAAAATAGCTGTGCAGTGACACTCCCCATCCAACCTGACAGAGCTTGAGAGGATCTGCAGATAATGGGAGAAACTCCTCAAACACAGGTGTGCCAAGCTTGTCGCATCATACCCAAGAAGACTGAAGGCTGTAATCGCTACCAAAGGTGCTTCAACAAAGTACCGAGTGAAGGGTCTGAATACTTATGTAAATGTGATATCATTTATTTTATACATTTGCTTTGTCATTATGGGGGTAGTGTGTAGATTGAGGGGAAAAAACAATTTAATCAATTTTAGAATAAGGCTGTAACTAAACGTTGAATAAAGTCATTGGGTCTGAAGTTCCCGAATGCACWGTATATTCAAATATATTTTCACTTTAAACGCTTGTCTTGGTAATTTGATGCATTTATTTTATTTGATCCAGTCCAGAGCTGATGGAGACAATTTTTACCCTACTCAAAACAAGTCCCATCTGATCTGATGGTTTATCGTTTCATAATGAACACATCTGGACAACCTAAAAAGTTAATCCGGAGTTGATGAGATAAAATTACATGTGCATATTAATGTGACATTTTGGCCACCATAGCATACATAGTTATTCATAAAAATCAATAAGCTCTGAAAAGGAACATATATATTTTTTTTAAGTTGCTCTCTCCAAGGCGGGATGCCAGAGGAATTCATGGTGGCAGATGAGGTTGTGAATCTATCAGTGTGCATCGTGCTTTTTTCCCCCGTGTCGCAGCGCCAGGTAGTGCTGCTCAATGACAAGCTACAGCATCAATCAGTAGGCTACCCTGCATCTCACACATCCCTAACTCAAGCCCCTAAGCMGAGTTGTTTTAGTTCATGCCATTTGTCAATAAATAACTCATACCCTTCAGTTGCCTGTGGCAGCACTATACAGCCATCCATTGTAGACCCAAACATGGACGGAAGCAGAAATGTATTGGTCCCTCATTATATTGCATCCTTGGGACATCCCCCACTGAAGTACTTTTTTGTTGTTGAAAGGTTACGGTAGGGTTGCAAGGATCCCAGATAGGCCTACGAGAAATGCATTGGAAACAATCCACCTTATATGGAATGCAGTAACACGATCATAGCATGAACCTGGATGTCCTACTGAATTTAAATGGGTGCCAAAATTAACAAATGCAGCTTGAGTGAAAGCACAAATGTAGGGTTGGGTGAGTCCCATTATAAAGGGAAGCATTGATACTAATTGAACACAACACACTAAATCAGGTGTAAACATGCTCGGCAGGGTGCCTCCTCAGCCCGCTTGTCTTCTGTCCCCAAAGAACCATTTTGACAACGTAATACCACAACACTCCACAGCCCTGTCCTCTCCTATCAGGATTACATTTTCAAACTGATTTAATGTGAGGGCAAGAATARAAAACAATCAACAGTCAGGTTTTGTTATTTGCAGGTCAGAAGTCCTGGATTTGATTTGCCAATGATGGCCATAACGAAGTTAAAGTGTTAATGCAGAGGCAACATTGTTGAGTGTGATATTGTAACCCCAATTTGTTCAAAGTCAAGGTTTGTAGTCCTGTGGAGATTGAATGGCATTTCCTTCTAGATATTGCGAGATCAATTGCTGTGTACATTACAATATATCAATTGGAGTTTTCATACTGAATCTAGATGCACAGATCTCCAGCCAAATGTAACTAAATGAATCACCGCCTTACACCTGGAGCTATAAAGTCTCTTCAAAATGATGAGTACACAGACGACAGGGAGAGTAAGAGAATATTACAAGGAATACAAAAAAATGTAATGCAAATGTATTTTCAGATTTTTATTCACCTTACATCACACATGTGGACGCAGGAATCACAACAGCACAACCTGAAAAAAAACATTGTTTTAGATGGGATTCATAGCAGTAGTCCTCCAACCTGCCCTGTTAACATGTTGTGTTTACATTTCTGCTAAAACACTAAAAATCAGCAACAGTGAATTGCAGTGAGCAATCTTCAGTTATTTTTAATAGAATGTAGGCTAGTTCCAACGGGAGTACTAGCATAACGCATACCGGTTTATGCTTTCTCTTCCTTCTCTCCCTTCTCTCCCTTCTCTGCCTTCTCTGCCTTCTCTGCCTTTGATGCCTTAGCTGCCTTCTCAGGCTTCTCTGGCTTGTCTGGAACCACAACACCACCCTCCTCCTCGGGACCCTTGGTGTTACGTGTGTAGATCACCTGCGATCTGTGTTTTGACACCAACTTGATCATGCCTAGAGGGGTTGCAGAATGGAACGTGCCATTTATTTTGTACAGATATTGAAATACTATGGTCCCACATTACCAACTCACTCAGAAAAGTCAGACCCACTCACTGCCCTGACAAGTTAGGACAATATACACAACACTTGATGCTGAAAGAGCAGACATCAAGTTACAGTGCCAGTCTTAGTAGTCACTGATCAGAGCCAATATTGACCAAAACGACAGTATTTTCCCCCCCTGAAGGAAGACTATACTGCCGACAGGTGTTAGAAGTGACATTGAAGGGAACAGGACTTACGAACATTACAAAACATGTTAATTTTGTAGTAAGAGTTCTAATTCTGAAATATTTAGTGTTTCATTTGGAAGGCAAGTGAGAGGAGCACTAAACATCGGTATATGTAAGTGGGGCTTAACAGGCTTTGTAAAAGTATCTGTACCAGTTGGCTCTGCGGCAGACCCACAAGAGTCAGTGCCTTGTTGAGTCAAACTGGGGTTCACTGTAGCAAAGCTCAAAATTGAACCAGATCATTGTCCTCAGACTACTGACACAGAGTGTAGCATGCCAAAAAAAAAAACTATTGTAGATAAACATGACAGTAGTGTACCAGCAGTCCATGCAAAAGAGTGTATATGCCTATTCTGACAAACATGTACCATCCGCACTTTGATGTTAGGGCCCTGCCTTACATAAAGTCAGATGTGGCTACCCGACTAGTTCTTAATTTAAGCAAATTCACTACARGTAAACACTGTGGTTGAGAATCAAGAGCAGGGGTCAGGGTTTACCTTTGCTGAGCAGTTCCTGGAGGGCAGCCCTGGCCAGAGACCCCCTGATCTTTAGCCTCTCGGACACAACTGCTGGTGTGATGAGCTTGTAGTTGGGCACTTCCTTGTTCAACTTTTCRTAGGTGGCCTTGTCGAAGAGGACCAGGTTGTTGAGCTTATCCCTCACCTTTCCCTTGGACCACTTCTGCTCAGGGGAAATGGGAGAGGTTGCTCACTCCTGACAGTGCAACCATTTTATGACACCAAAGGAATAAACCCCCAAGAATAGATCAATGGATACCAGGACATACCTTCTTCTTGGCTTTGCCTCCGGATTTGTTGGCTGGGTCCTTGTCCTTTTTGGACTTCCCGGAATCCTTCCCCTTGCCCTTGGCGTCTTTAGGAGGCTGGAATAAGCCACATCACAGTACCATTATCTTACTTATGCGGAATGAACCACCACACATTCCCTAAAACTAGCAAACTTCTGCTGGTAATTTGTAAGTGCACTATAACTTAGAAGACAACGTCAGTTGGTTTGCTAATTCAGATAGCCACTAACGTTAGCCCATCAATTGGAATTGAACCAAATAGGATGTACGCCTGTGCATATTTTAGTAGTGTCTGTAAATCTAGTTAGACCTAAATTAACTAGCGACGGCCTAGTCACAGGCTAACAACTAGCCAGCTAATCAACAATTGACTCCAGTCTAGACTCCAGCCAACCGTGGTCTGCAGAGAACTAGCGGGCAGTTTGYATATTCGGATCAATTGATACATGTGTGGGAAAGGTCAGACTATGAGATATCAACACATTGGGGCATGATAAGACAACTGATTGTCTGCAACATAAACCGGTGGTTGGCTGATCACGCAGTGCACCATCAGCCGCAGGTCAGCTAACGTAGCCAAGCCAGCTACCGTTAGCTAGAAAGCATGTCCAACTAGGAATCGTAAAGTGAGCTATTCCATCCATAATCACGGTCAGAACGCTGCGGACAAATAATATTTTCCACCTACCCATCCCGATCTATCCAGACTGAACTTTTTCGAGTCAAATATTTTGTTCGCCCTCGAATTTAAAGAAAAATTACGCTAATACTCTTACCATGATGTCCCACCGTYAAGATGTCGGAGTGAAAGGAAGTTCAACCCGTGCACGAGCCCCTAAGAGAACCCGTACATGTGGATGTGGAAGTATGGTTCTGGGTAATGTAGTTTATTTTTGCTATACTGTTTCTATAGATTGGTTTTAGAATGAATAATAAACAAATCTGCAAAATAAATATAGATGCCATATTAAACAAAAAATAATAATACGAATGAACACGCATGTAAAGTTACCTCTGTTCAAGATTATTTTAGATTTTGTCTGAAATATTTCCTGTCACGTGACAATATTGTCAGCTGTGCGGAAAAAAGGGCAAAGAGGGCGATATTCAGTGTGTATGTTGTAAATAAGGCTGGGGGATTAATTTACCAGTATGACAATTATGTACCGAGAGCAGAAGCAGAGAAAACATTCAGCTATCCTTTAGATTTAGTGTTAAAGATCCACGATGAGAAAGTTGTTGTATCATTTGGTCAACGCGATGGAATCCGAGGTACAGTAAGTTGTCAGCAACAGTCAACTGATCACATCAAGGCTTACACAATGTATATAGTGATAACTGGTAATATGTCATGGTTGGAACTCAAATGTTGCATTGTGCATGTTTATATTTATTGTTAACATTGTCCACGCATACTTCTATTAATTTAGTGGGCCATGCTTTACTGTCCATCAATGGAGTGGATGTCAACGGCAAGTTCACGGCGGATGGGAAGGAGATCATCGAATACTTGAAAGACTCAACAAACTATCCGGTGTCCATACGTTTCGGAAGGGCTCGCTTGAGTTCAAATGAAAAACTGATGCTGGCTTCAATGTTTCATTCGTAAGTAGTTACAGTTCTCAAGTGATTACACCTATCTGCTCTAACATGAATAAATMATTTATCTATGGTGACATAGGCTTTTCCATGATCTTGCTGCATGTTGTATTGTACTCTTTCCTAGGTTGTTTGCTATTGGTTCACAGCTGTCCCCTGAAGTTGGCAGTTCAGGAATTGAGATGCTGGAGACAGATATGTTCAAACTGCACTGCTTTCAGACACTCACTGGTAAAGCCATGCATTCAAACACCGCGATCAGTCACTGTATGTGATGTCTACATGCAATGCTCTTGTTTTGAAAAACGAAATCTGCTTCAGTGTCAACATCTTTTTATCAGGTATAAAGTTCATTGTGCTGGCAGACCCCCGGCAGTCTGGCATTGACGCACTCCTCAGGAAGATTTACGAGATCTATTCAGACTTCGCCCTCAAGAACCCCTTCTACTCTCTGGAGATGCCTATCAGGTAACTGTCACATGTCAAATATCTGCCCTCTGTCTCTCACATGAGTCTCTATCAGTTAGCCAAGTCATTGATGAGCAACCATGGTGAGATATTTTGCCCTCTCTTGTTACAGGTGTGAACTCTTTGATCAGAATTTGAAGGGTGCATTGGAGATAGCAGAGAAAGCTGGTAACTTTGGACCTGGATCTTGAGCAGAAAAAACCCTGAAAAATGTGTACGAAGGCAAATCCAGAGTATCCATTGCTCCAGTTCCTTTTCTTATTTTTTTTGCCAATCCATTGAATTGTTTGTTGTGACTGGGAAGCTATAGTACACTGCATATGGGTCAACATGTCTCCAAGCAGTGCTGATATTTCCGAACTAATGTTGAATAACTTGTATATGAGAAGGATATGCTATACTGGGATACAATGTAAATACTGAATGTTTTGTTTTTGTATATACTTTAAGAATAAACACCACGATGTAACATTTATCATCTCTAGTCTTTCTTTCCAATGTAATTCTTTTTAGAAGTAACTAAAACCACAACATAAGGTATTTTATTCAAGTCTTATCTATTCAAACACATTTCACCCATATAAGGAGATGTGTACAGTGCCAATTTAAAAAGTGAGCAGTACATTTGACCATAAAGTGTCTTGGTTTCAAATTATCACATTGACACATTTTCAATACTTGAATCTGGAATCTGTTTAATGCCATGAGCATTGAAAATAGTTAACACAACATGGTTGATGTATTTGCATCTGAATACATCTTCAGTGAAAATAAATATTCCCTCGCTCAACTCCATGTCTCACTATCTCTTAAAAGAAGAATATACAGGACCATGTCTCCCGTCAATTCAATTGAGCCTTTTTCAAATCAAAAACACTTAATAAATAAGAATGTACATTCTTATCCTAAATTTCCCACATTGACAGCAGAGAGTTGGTGTAGTGATCACTCAGTCTTCTTGGGGATGTGACCCATCTTGGTTCTGATGTTCCGCAGCAGGAAAAAGCAGATGGTAGTGATGAGACAAGTGATCTCTGCTACCCAGAAGGCCATTTCCCAGCTGTGGTGCTTGGCGATGGTGCTGAACGGCAGTCCAGAGCAGAAGCCACCAACTGAATGATACAGGAATGTCAATTAGGCTGGTTCTCATAAATAGGATATACAGATTTAGTTGTTGAACTACACTACCTGTCAAAAGTTTTAGAACACCTAATTCAAGGGTTTTACTTTATTCTTACTATTTTCTACATTGTAGAATAATAGTGGACATTAAAACTATGAAATAACACACATGGAATCATGCAGTAACCAAAGAAGTGTTCAACAAATCAAAATATATTCTTTGCCTTGATGACAGCTTTGCACACTCTTGGCATTCTCTCAACCAGCTTCACCTGGAATACTTTTCCAACAGGAGTTCCCACATATCCTGAGCACTTGTTGGCTGCTTTTCCTTCAGTCTGCGGTCCRTCTCATCACAAACCATCTCAATTTGGTTGAGGTCGGGGGATTGTGGAGGCCAGGTCATCTGATGCAGCACTCCATCGCTCTCCTTCTTGGTAAAATAGCCCTTACACAGCCTGGAGGTGTGTTGGGTCATTGTCCTGTTGAAAAACAAATGATAGTCCCACTAAGTGCAAACCAGATGGGATGGTGTTTCGCTGTCGTAGCCATGCTGGTTAAGTGTACCTTGAATTCTAAATAAATGAATTCTAAATAAATCACTGACCATATCACCAGGAAAGCACCCCCACACCATCCACCTCCTCCTCCATGCTTCACGGTGGGAACCACACATCCGTTMACCTACTCTGTGTCAAACAAAGACACGGTGGTTGGAACCAAAACTCTCCAATTTGGACTCCAGACCAAAGGACAGATTTCCACCGGTCTAATGTCCATTACTCGTGTTTCTTGGCCCAAGCAAGACTCTTCTTCTTATTGGTGTCCTTTAGTGGTTTCTTTGCAGCAATTTGACCATGAAGGCCTGATTCACACAGTCTCCTCTGAACAGTTGATGTTGAGATGTGTCTGTTACTTTAACTCTGTGAAGCATTTATTTGGGCTGACATTTCTGAGGCTTGTAACTCAAACGTATCTTCTGCAGCAGAGGTAACTGGGTCTTCCTATCCTGTGGCGGTCCTCATGAGAGCCAGTTTCATCATAGCACTTGATGGTTTTGGCGACTGCACTTGAAGAAACTTTCAAAGTTCTTGAAATTTTCTGGATTGACTGAGGTTCATGTCTTAAAGTAATTATGGACTGTTGTTTCTCTTCGCTTACTTGAGCTGTTGCCAAAATATGAACTTGGTATTTTATTAAATAGTGCTATCTTCTGTATACCCCCTACCTTGTCACAACACAACTGATTGGCTCAAAGGCATTAAGGAAAGAAATTCCACAAATTAACTTTTAACAAGGCACACCTGTTAATTGAAATGCATTCCAGGTAACTAACTCATGAAGCTGGTTGAGAGAATGCCAAGTGTGTGCAAAGCTGTCATCAAGGCAAAGGATGGCTATTTGAAGAATCTCAAATATAATATATATTTTTATTTGTTTAACACTTTTTTGGTTACTATATGATTCCATATGATGTCTTCACTATTATTGTACAATGTAGAAAATAGTAAAAATAAAGAAAAACCCTTGAATGAGTAGGTGTTCTAACACTTTACCAGTAGTGTACCTGTCTGGTACTGCTAGTAAAGCCAAGACACCAGAATACAATACAAAAAATGTGAGAAAAGCATTCATTAGAATTTGAGACAATCTGGTTGAGATAAACTTACTGTTGGCCATTAGGGCAACAATAGCATGTGACGTTCCACAATAGTTTGAAGGAGCACTCTCATTGGCTATCACGCCAAACAAGGCTATTGGTCCGTAAGATGAGAAGCCAAATGTAGCCCCCAAGAAGAGGATCCACATCTGAATTTATAACATAAAAAAACAAAACATGAACTAACAAACAGTCTAATAGTGTATTGGCTCTGAAAGGAGTTTTGATGGAACATGATGTGTTCACTATACCTTTGGGCTGTCTGGCGTGACAGTGATCCGGAATAGATACATGGAACCAAACATCCCAGCCATCATTGAGATCAAGAGAAAATGACGGGGGTTTCCATGRCTTTTCATGCCTTGCTGTACAAAAAGAAATACAGTACCTTACAAACACTGCAGTGATCTGTATAGAGCTCTGAATTAGTGTATGATGCCACTGTAAACCCACTTGTGCCACAGCCTTGTCAGAGAAGTATCCTGCAGCTAAACTGCCCAACAGGCCTCCCACCTCCAGGGCACTCATGTAGGAACTGCCTGTGAAAAAGAGCTGCGTTCAGTCAAACTTAACAAGAGGCAGTTATTATTGAGTTATCAACCGCAGTCTATTGCATACTGGTAAAACAGGCAGGCTAGCRTTTTTAGTCATGAATCTGCAGTGGTCACTAGCTGGCAAAGTCATAAAATCTGATTTTAAACCCAACCTTAACCACACTGCTAACCCTAATCCCTAACCCTAACCTTAAATGAATACCAAAAAGCACATATTTGTTTTAATACATTTTTACATTATAGCCAATTTTTACTTTGCAGCTGGCCTATCTAAGAGCAAATCACTGTTATGCCTCATGACAATACACGTCAACCTGCGTAAAACAGAGGGAAAACGCAGGTCTTAATGTATCAGACTTCCATACCCATGAGTGTTGACTGGCCCTTGTCCTGGATGAGGAAGAGCTGGCCCCAGTCAGTGCAGGCTGTCTTCACCCCAAACACCACCAGGTAGCCCACAGACAGCAACCACAGGTAGGGGGACAGGATGAACTCTTTGAAGGTGGTCTCATCACTGGATGAGCCTGGTAAGGGAGAGAGGTTTCAGTCACACTAGCACATCACTTAGAGTGTGCATGATCTTGAACTTGTTCACGCTAGCATGTGAGGGGCACACTGGGTGCAGAGTCCATTAACACAGAGTTTTACTGACCTTACAATCAATTGCACATGCAGACAATACACAAAAAGGCATGCGTTCAAAATAAAACCTGTGCACGTCACAGTCGCACATATTTTGCAATGTTTCAACCACAGGACAAGATGAGGTTAGCTCCCAGCTCTGACCTGCTTTGCCCTTCTTGGCCCCCCCAGTGTCTATGTTGGGCAAGCCCACGTCCTTGGGCTCGTTCCTGATCAACAGCAGGCAGACGAAGGAGACCACACAACAGGAGAGGCCTGAGATGGACAGGGTCGTCCTCCAGCTGTAGCTCTGGGCCATCAACGTTGCAATAATGGGGCCTAAACTCCCAGCCAGGTTCATACTGCAGGACAGAATCGCCCACCACGTCCCAAACTGAGAGGGCTCGAACCACTGAGGAGCAGAAGGGAATGACATTTCATAATATCAGACTAGTGATGTGCTTCATGGCTTGACACGACTAGTGTTGAATGGACAGGGATATACAAAATGGTACACTGACTGACCAGTATTTTAACAGTGCAGGCAATTGATTTAGACGTGTCTGACAACTTCATATCCCGTGGACTACAGTGTTACTTCCTGGTCCTACCTTGCGCAGCACCCTGCCACATGGGGGCCACCCCAGGCCCTGACCCAGGCCGTTGAGGAACCAGAGGCCAGAGAAAATGGCCACTGTGGAGGACCAGGAGAAGACCACATTGATGGCACCCACCATGAACAGGCCAATGGAGAAGAGCCAGCGGGCGCTGATCTGATCCGACAACACACCGCTGATGAACTTGCTTATAGCATAGGCCAGAGACTGGCTACTAGTGATCATGCCTGAGGGGTAGTGCACACAATACAGAGGCAGAACAATGTTTAATTGATTTTGGTACTAATATAAACATATACAAAGCATTAACTGATGTATCCCCATATGATCGTTCAATTAAACCAATCAGTCAGACCACTATCAGCAGTATCTAAACTTTAGTTGTTAATTGTTGTTAGGGACATGCAAGACAGAAACAGAGGAAAAGACAATAGTGAGGCTTCTCTTACCCAGGTCATCTTTGTCCAGCTTGATCTCTTGCATGAGAGAGGGCATCACAAAGGAAAATGTCTTCCTGTTGAAGTAGTACAGCGTATAGCCCACAAACATGGCCAGGAAAATGGTGGTGCGGTAATATCCATACCCTGCGGTTGCCATGATTTTTGCAGTGCCGAAAAAAAGTGCTAAATAAAAGAGGATTATAAAATAAAACTACAGAGGAGGGGAGACGCTCCTCTTGTTCGAGTGTGAAGTACTTCTGCCACCAGTGACTGAACTTTGGTGTCAGGATCCACGGTGCAGTGCAGAGCTGGTTAGAAGAGGGAGAGAGCTGTAATCAATAGTTGGGGTTAATGGTCAACTTCTCTACTCTAAGACTGATTTCCCCTCCCTTATCCGAGTTCTACAAGGGCCAAAGGGAAGAGGCAATAATGGAATTGACCTACTCCGATGCTGTTATCTTCTGTAATGCTGCTTGTATTGTCCAACAGTCTGTAAAGAAAATGATAGACACTCCTGATTCCTCTTATATACCTTTCACCCCCCTCTTGCTGATCCTGACTGTTCCTCCCTGCCAGTGTGCCTGGATGTTATTAGTTAATGATTCATTGGAGAGTTCAATGCTGACTGCAAGCCCAGAGGGTGGATCCTCCTCAGCCCAGGGGGTGTGTGAAGAGAGATGACCATCAGCACAAAACACAACCCCATTATCACGGTGGGTTGATTTGTGTGAAAATGCATCATAATCTAGGTTTCCATTCAATTGGCAACATATTTTCTAATGCGAATAACACAAAGGAAATATGCGCATTTTCCCAACAGTGATGTTTCCAAACGGACTTGTTGCAGATACAAATCTGTGCGCGATGACGTTGTGCACACATCATACACTTTTTCGCAACATTTGTTATGTACCTAATAAAAATCTAAAGTTCAATGTGTTTCCATCACATTTTCGATAGCAAAATGTGCCTACTCTGGTCTTGGCACGTGAACTCTAGCCAACAGCTCGCAGATAGATACAGTGCGGGTAAACTAGTCTACATTATGAGATTATTATAGAGAGAATATTTGTATTTGTCGAACCGTAGTCAAGCATCGATGATCTGCGGGAATAGGCTACTGAGAATGTGGCCGTAATTCCAATCACTGAATTAAATATGTGTTTAATGATAATTCGTTTTTTTTTTTTTTACCTGTAGCCTAATCTGACTGACTGTTACCGTCAATCTAATGATTTATAGCAATTGATCGTCAGTTGCGATAGAGCTTTGATAACTTCTAATTTAATTAATTTAACATGGCCATTAATAATTGCATAATAACAAGGTCACAACAATTCACCCAAAAGTTATAGGCTATTTATTCAATTTGTCTGCCAGCTCCAGGTAGGCTAAACAAGGGGAACAAATTGATTTGCATGACTCCAGCGATATAGTTATTTCAACATATTTATTTTATCAAATGGTAGACTACAATGGCATAATGGAACCCTCGCATGCTTCTGTTATGGGGAAAAGTCCTCAATGAAACTGACATTAAATGTGGAGAATGATACATTTGCATCTGTTGACCATCAAGTAGCCTATTAATTAAAAACATTTAATAAAGTTGCCAATATTATGTTTCAATTTTGTAGTTCAGTAATTTTTTGAGTTGTCCCGCTTTACCAAACATAGCTACAGTTGAAGTCGGAAGTTTACATACACTTAGGTTGGAGTCATTAAAACTCATTTTTCAACCACTCCACAAATTTCTTGTTAACAAGCTATAGTTTTGGCAAGTCAGTTAGGACATCTACTTTGTGCATGACACAAGTAATTTTCCCAACAATTGTTTACAGATTATTTCACTTATATTTCACTGTATCACAATTCCAGTGGGTCAGGAGTCACTAAATTGACTCTACAGCTTGGAAAATCCCAGAAAATTATGTCATGGTTTTAGAAGCTTCTGATAGGCTAATTGACATCATTTGAGTCAATTGGAGGTGTACCTGTGGATGTATTTCAAGGCCTACCTTAAAACTCAGTGCCTCTGCTTGACATCATGGGAAAATCAAAAGAAATCAACCAAGACCTCAGAAAAAAAATTGTGGACCTCCACAAGTCTGGTTCATCCTTGGGAGCAATTAATAAACGCCTTAAGGTACCACGTTCATCTGTACAAACAATAGTATGCAAGTATAAACACCATGGGACCACACAGCCATCATACCGCTCAGGAAGGAGACGCGTTCTGTCTCCTAGAGATGAACGTACTTTGGTGCGAAAAGTGCAAATCAATCCCAGAACAACAGCAAAGGACCTTGTGAAGATGCTTGAGGAAACAGGTAAAAACTGTATATATATCCACAGTAAAACGAGTCCTATATCGACATAACCTGAAAGGCCACTCAGCAAGGAAGAAGCCACTGCTCCAAAACCGCCATAAAAAAGCCAGACTATGGTTTGCAACTGCACATGGGGACAAAGATTGTACTTTTTGGAGAAATGTCCTCTGGTCTGATGAAACAAAATATAACTGTTTGGCCATCATGACCATCTTTACGTTTGGAGGAAAAAGGGGGAGACTTGCAAGCCGAAGAACACCATCCCAACTGTGAAGCACGGGGGTGGCAGCATCATGTTGTGGGGGTGCTTTGCTGCAGGAGAGACTGGTGCACTTCACAAAATAGATGTCATCATCAGGATGGAAAATTATGGGGATATATTGAAGCAACATCAGTCATGAAGTTAAAGCTTGGTTGCAAATGAGTCTTCCAACTGGACAATGACCCAAGCATACTTCCAAAGTTGTGACAAAATGGCTTAAGGACAACAAAGTCAAGGTATTGGAGTGGCCATCAAAGTCCTGACCTCAATCCCATAGAAAATTTGTGGGCAGTACTGAAAAAGTGTGTGCGAGCAAGGAGGCCTACAAACCTGACTCAGTTACACCAGCTCTGTCAGGAGGAATGGGCCAAAATTCACCCAAATTATTGTGGGAAGCTTGTGGAAGGCTACCCAAAACGTTTGACCCAAGTTAAACAGTTTAAAGGCAATGCTATCAAATACTAATTGAGTGTATGTACATTTCTGACCAACTGGGAATATGATGAAAGAAATTAAATATTAAATAAATCCTTCTCTCTACTATTATTCTGACATTTCACATTCTTAAAATAAAGTGGTGATCCTAACTGACCTAAAACAGGGAATTTTTACGAGGATTAAATGTCAGGAATTGTGAAAAACGGAGTTTAAATGTATTTGGCTAAGGTGTATGTAAAATTCCGACTTCAACTGTGGCTGAAGTAGGACAGCATGGAGAAGCTAAAGTGAGACAGTCGTATATGCTTTTCCAATGGAGGAATGAGATCCAGTTTACATTAGGGATCCTGTACTTAGTTACAGTGCATTCGGAAAGTATTCAGACCCCTTGACTTTTTCCACATTTTGTTACGTTACAGCCTTATTCTAAAATGTATTTAATACTTTTCCCCCTCATCAATCTACACAAAATACCACATAATGACAAAGTGAAATCAGGTTTTTAGAAATGTTAGCTAATTTAGAAAAAACAAACAAACACCTTATTTACATAAGTATTCAGACCCTTTGCGATGAGACTCAAAATTGAGCTCAGGTGCATCCTGTTTCCATTGATCATCCTTGAGATGTTTGTACAACTTAATTGGAGTCAATTTGTGGTAAATTCAATTGATTGGACATGATTTGGAAAGGCCCACACCTGTCTATATAAGGTCCCACTGTAGACAGTGCATGTCAGAGCAAAAACCAAGCCACGAGGTCAAAGGAATTGTTCGTAGAGCTCAGAGACAGGATTGTGTCGAGGCACAGATCTGGGGAAGGGTACCAAAAAAATTCTGCCGCATTGAAGGTCCCAAAAAATACAGTGGCCTCCATCATTCTTAAATGTAAGAAGTTTGGAACCACCAAGACTCTTCCTAGAGCTGGCCACCTGGCCAAAGAAGGGCCTTGGTTAGGGAGGTGACCAAGAACCCAATGGTCACTCTGACTGACCTCCAGAGCYCCTCTGTGGAGATGGGAGAACCTTCCAGAAGGACAACCATCTCTGCAACACTCCACCAATCAGGCCTTTATGGTAGAGTGGCCAGATGGAAGCCACTCCTCAGATTAAGGCAAATGACAGCACACTTGGAGTTTGCCAAAAGGCACCTAAAGGATTTAAGATTCTCTAGTCTGATGAAACCAAGATTGAACTCTTTGGCCTGAATGCAAAGCGTCAAGTCTGGAGGAAATCTGGCACCATCTCTACGGTGAAGCATGGTGGTGGCAGCATCATGCTGTGGGGATGTTTTTTCAGCGGCAGGAATTGGGAGACTAGTCAGGATCAAGGGAAAGATGAACGGAGCAAAGTACAGAGAGATCCTTGATGAAAACCTGCTCCAGAGCGCTCAGGACCTGACTGGGGGGCGAAGGTTCACCTTCCAACAGGACAACGACCCTAAGTATACAGCCAAGAGAATGCAGGAGTGGCTTCGGGACAAGTCTCTGAATGTCCTTGAGTGGCCCAGCCAGAGCCCGGACATGAACCCGATCGAACATCTCTGGAGAGACCTGAAAATAGCTGTGCAGAAATGAGTTTGAGAGGATCTGCATAGATGAATGGGAGAAACTCCCCAGATACAGGTGTGCCAAGCTTGTAGCGTCATACCCAAGAAGACTGAAGGCTGTAATTGCTGCCAAATGTGCTTTAACAAAGTACTGAGTAAAGGGTCTGAATACTTATTCTAAAATTGATTAAATTGTTTTTTCCCCTTATCTACACACAATAAAAAAATGAATAAAAAAATGAAATATCGCATTTATATAAGGCTGTAACGTAACAAAATGTGGAAAAAGTTAAGGGTTCTGAATACTTTCCGAATGCACTGTATATCTATGAGCAAAATCTTTTGATATCGGTGTGTGTGCATGCATTTTGCAAAATTCGGTATATATTTTTTTACTGTTCCTTCAGAAAGTATTCATACACCTTGACTTGTTCCACATTTTGTTGTGTTACAGACTGAATTCAAAATGGATTAAATCTTTTTTTTTCGTCACCAATCTACACACAATTCCCATAATGACAAAGTGAAAACATGTTTTTAGACTTTTTGGCAAATTTATTTAAAATCAAATACATAAATATTTAATTTACATAAGTATTCAAAATGAGTCACATGTTAGAATCACCTTTGGTAGCTACTACTGCTGTGAGTCTTTCTCAGTAAGTCTCTAAGAGCTTTGTACACCTAGATTGTACAATATTTGCCCATTTTTCTTTTGAAATTCTTCAAACTCTGTCAAGTTGGTTGTTTATCATCATTGCTAGACAGCCATTTTCAAGTCTTGCCATAGATTTTCAAGTCTATTTCAGTCAACTGTAACTAGGCCACTCAGGAACATTTATATAGTCTTGGTAAGCACCTCCAGTGTATATTTGGCATTGTGTTTTAGGTTATTGTCCTGCTGAAAGGTGAATTTGTCTCAGAGGTTTTCCTCTAGGATTTTGCCTGTGCTTAGCTCTGTTCCGTTTCGTTTATCCTAACAAACTCCCTTGTCCTTGCCGATGACAAGCATACCCATAACATGATGCAGCCACCATCATACTAGAAAATTTGAAGAGTGGTACTCAGTGATGTGTTGTGTTGGATTTGCCACAAACATAACACTTTTTATTCAGGACATAAAGTTTATATCTTTGCCACATTTTTATGAGTTTTACTTTAGTGCCTTGTTGCAAACAGGATGCATGTTTGGAATATTTGTATTCTGTACAGGCACCCTTATTTTCACTTTGTCATTTAGGTTAGTATTGTGGAGTAACTACAATGTTGTTGATTCATCCTCAGTTTTCTCCTATCACAGGCATTCAGCTCTATAACTGTTTTAACTGAGTTAGGAAGGATGCCCAGTATTGACTGGGTGTACTGATACACCATAATTAATAACTTCACCATGCTCAAAGGGATATTCAATGTCTGKTTTTTTTTACATTTATTTTTCACCCATCTACCAATAAGTGCCCTTCTTTGTGAAGCATTGGAAAACCTCCCTGGTCTTTGTGGTTGAATCTGTGTTTGAAATTCACTGCTCGACTGAAGGACCTTACAGATAATTGCATGTGTTGGGTACAGAGATGAGGTAGTCATTCAACAATTATGTTAAACACTATTATTGCACAGAGTGATTTTTAGCAACTTATTATGTGACTTGTTATGCACATTTTTACTCCTGACCTGAATTTATTTAGGCTTGACATAACAAAGGGGTTGAGTACTTGTTGAATCAAGATTTATAGTTCTTATAGCCTTTAGCTGTACCCTTATCCTCCTCCTCCTCTGTTCCTCTGGTGATGTAGAGGTTAATCCAGGCCCTGCAGCACCTAGCTCCACTCCCACTCCCCAGGTGTTCTCATTTGTTGACTTCAGCAACCGTAAAAGCCTTGGTTTCATGCATGTTAACATTAGAAGCCTCCTACCTAAGTTTGTTTTACTCACTGCTTTACCACACTCTGCCAACCTGGATGTCCTAGCCGTGCCTGAATCCTGGCTTAGGAAGGCCACCAAAAATCCTGAAATGTCCATCCCTAACTATAACATTTTAAAAGATAGAACTGCCAAAGGGGACGGAGTTGCAATCTACTGCAGAGACAGCCTGCAGAGTTCTGTCATACTATCCAGGTCTGTGCCCAAACAATTCGAGCTTCTACTTCTAAAAATCCACCTTTCCAGAAACAAGTCTCTCACCGTTGCCGCTTGTTACAGACTACCTTCTGCCCCCAGCTGTGCCCTGGACACCATATGTGAATTGATTGCCCCCCATCTATCTTCATCTAAGCTAGATGCCCTCAATCTCAAAAATTATCAATGAACATACCAGGTACAACCCCAAATCGGTAAACACGGGCACCCTCATAGATATCATCCTGACCAACCTGCCCTCTAAATACACCTCTGCTGTCTTCAACCAGGATCTCAGCGATCACTGCTTCATTGCCTGTGTCCGTAATGAATCTGCGGTCAAACAACCACCCCTCATCACTGTCAAACGCTCCCTAAAACACTTCAGCGAGCAGGCCTTTCTAATCGACCTGGCCAAGGTATCCTGGAAGGATATTGACCTCATCCCGTCAGTAGAGGATGCCTGGTTATTCTTTAAAAGTGCTTTCCTCACCATCTTAAATAAGCATGCCACATAATAAATTTAAAAAAACAGGAACAGATATAGCCCGTGGTTCACTACAGACCTGACTGCCCTTGACCAGCACAAAAACATCCTGTGGCGTACTGCATTAGCATCGAATAGCCACCGCGATATGCAACTTTTCAGGGAAGTTAGGAACCAATATACACAGGCAGTTAGGAAAGCAAAGGCTAGCTTTTTCAAACAGAAATGTGCATCCTGTAGCACAAAATGCAAAAAGTTCTGGGACACTGTAAAGTCCATGGAGAATAAGAGCACCTCCTCCCAGCTGCCCACTGCACTGAGGCTAGGAAACATTGTCACCACTGATAAATCCACGATAATTGACAATTTCAATAAGCATTTTTCTATGGCTGGCCATGCTTTCCACCTGCCTACCCCTACCCCGGTCAACAGCCCTGCACCCCCCACAGCAACTTGCCCAAACCTCCCCCATTTCTCCTTCACCCAAATCCAGATAGCTGATGTTCTGAAAGAGTTKAAAAATCTGGACCCTTAGAAATCAACTGGGCTAGACAATCTGGACCCTCTCTTTCTAAAATTACCCGCCGCAATTGTTGCAACCCCTATTACTAGCCTGTTCAACCTCTCTTTCGTATCATCTGAGATCCACCAAAGATTGGGAAGCTGCCACGGTCATCCCCCTCTTCAAAGGGGGAGACACTCAAGACCCAAACTGCTACAGACCTATATCTATCCTACCCTGCCTTTCTAAGGTCTTCAAAAGCCAAGTTAACAAACAGATCACTGACCATTTCGAATCCCACCGTACCTTCTCCGCTATGCAATCTAGTTTCCGAGCTGGTCATGGGTGCACCTCAGCCACGCTCAAGGTCCTAAACGATATTATAACCGCCATTTTCTCTGCATATATCAATGATGTCGCTCTTGCTGCTGGTGATTCTCTGATCCACCTTTACGCAGACGACACCATTCTGTATACTTCTGGCACTTCTTTGGACACTGTGTTAACTAACCTCCAGACGAGCTTCAATGCCATACAACTCTCCTTCTGTGGCCTCTAACTGCTCTTAAACACAAGTAAAACTAAATGCATGCTTTTCAACCGATCGCTGCCCGCACCTGCCCGCCCATCCAGCATCACTACTCTGGACGGTTCTGACTTAGAATATGTGGACAACTACAAATACCTAGGTGTCTGGTTAGACTGTAAACTCTCCTTCCAGACTCACATTAAGCATATACAATCCAAAATTACATCTAGAATCGGCTTCCTATTTCGCAACAAAGCATCCTTCACTCATGCTGCCAAACATACCCTCGTAAAACTGACAATCCTGCCGATCCTTGACTTCGGCGATGTAATTTACAAAATAGCATCCAACACTCTACTCAGCAAATTGGATGCAGTGGTGGTGCCACCCGTTTGGTGCCACCCGTTTTGTCACCAAAAATGTTCTCGTTGGCTGACCCTCGCTTCATATTCGTCGCCAAACCCACTGGCTCCAGGTCATCTATAAGTCTTTGCTAGGTAAAGCCCCGCCTTATCTCAGCTCACTGGTCACCATAGCAGCACCCACCCATAGCACGCGCTCCAGCAGGTGTATTTCACTGGTCACCCCCAAAGCCTATTCCTCTTTGGCCGCCTTTCCMTCCAGTTCTCTGCTGCCAATGACTGGAACGAATTGCAAAAATCACTGAAGCCGGAGACCCATATCTCCCTCACTAACTTTAAGCAYCAGCTGTCAGAGCAGCTCACAGATCACTGCACCTGTACATAGTCCATCTGTAAATAGCCCTTCCCCATATTGTCATTTATTTATTTTTAAATCCCCCTTTGCACCCCAGTATCTCTACTTGCACATTCATCTTCTGCACATCCATCACTCCAGTGTTGAATTGATACATTGTAATTACTTCGCCACTACTGCCAATTTATTGCCTTACCTCCCTAATCTCCCTACCTCCCTCATTTGCACACACTGGATATAGATTTTTTTCTATTGCTTTATTGACTGCACGTTTGTTTATTCCATGTGTAACTCATTGTTGTTGTTTGTGTCGCACTGCTTTGCTTTATCTTGGCCAGGTCTCAGTTGTAAATGAGAACTTGTTCTCAACTGGCCTACCTGGTTAAATAAAGGTGAAATAAAAAGACATTTCAACTTTTCATTTTTAAATAGTTTGTAAAACAATTCAAAATGTTTTATCCCACTTTGACATCATGGGGTATTGTGTGTATGCCAGTGACACAAAATCTAAATGTAATCGATTTTAAATTCAGGCTGTAGCACAACAAAATGTGGAAAAAGTCAAAGGGTGYGAATACCTTTCTGCTCTTTACCTCTCTCGTTAGTCCACGTTTCTTGTTAACATAAACTACCTTCCACTGGGCGCACACTGGTTGAATCAACGTTGTTTGCACGTCATTGCAATGACATTACTTGAACAAACATAGGAATAGACGTTGAATTGACTGACGTCTGTGGCCAGTGGGCTATTTCTTTCAATCTCTGTACACCAAGCCTGATATTCAAGTCAATGACCACGCTACCACAAACATGAACTTTCTATCGAAAATGCCATGAACTATGATGTGTCATCATGACGGTGTGTTACATACAATAGAAGAAGACAATAGATGATTCATCTGGCTGTGTCAAGAGGGCGGGCACAGAGGACACGTGGACTCTTCCGTTTTAAGATCAGGGTTTCCATGGATACACAACAACAAAACATCTCATTTTCAGGGATATGCCAAGCACTTCTCCCATAATTAAGAACGAAAAATAGCTAACTAGGTGCTTCTTAACCTTGGATATTCGTTGTGTTATTATAATGGTGACTTTCCTGTCAATATTTTAGCTGTTATTTATTTTGGTTGATGATAGTGGACTGTTTTTGACGATCATCATGGTAAGTAGAATCAGAGACAGGCCCACAATCTTGCTTGACATAAAAATGACATTCATGAAAGTCATAATTATTTGCTGGTCTGTACACACTTTCAATTACTGTATAACTCTACCAGTACCAACACTGTTGACTTTGTCGCAGCCACAGAGTATAGGGTCTTCATCTAGGCTCTCTGGTAGCTCCCGTTCACGTCGCTATCGCACCCGTGCACTCACCTCTCATGTGGATGAGAGCCTCTTTGGAACCCAAAAACAGGTGGGCCATATGTCAGCCATTTCTTTGATCTGCATTGGATAAACACATAGCAATAAGATGTGACAGTTGAACTGTGCAAGGTCTGTGTGTGTGTATGTATCTATGTGTGTGTGTGTGTGTGTGTGTGTGTGTGTGTGTGTGTGTGTGTGTGTGTATGTATGTGAGTGAGATAGAGAGTTGGTGTAAATGTATGTTGGATTTTCTTACTCAAGGCTCTGTCAGCCTGCAATGTCAAGGACACTGAGAGGGGTGGCCGGTTTGGACCCAGGGGCCAGTCCAGGTCTGCTCCAAGTCAGAAGACTCAGAAACTAGAGACAGTTCGCATCATCACAAAGGACCTCATCCGAGACCTGAAGCAAGTATCAGTCAATACCTCAACTTCTCATTCGGTTACTTGATGTGATCATCAAGTCTAATGCTTTGTGAACATAACAGTACTACACTTGGCATTGTTTATTCTGTTTACTCATTATAAAAGAGAATGCCATCCAGTTCCATAAACCTACATTGCACCAATAAACATATCCCACAATCACATTTTACAAGTGGTGGTGAATTACAAAATAAAAACAAATCATGCTGTCATTTTGCCAGGATCCCAAGTAAGGATCCGTCTGGGTTGTCTGTCATCCTCCGCCCAACTGATATCGAGCGGATAGCAACAGCTTCTCTGGTTTCAACCAAGGAGGAGCGGGAGTTCACGTTGGAATCCCAGAGGAGGGAGAGAGAAGCAGCTATGGTGAGGAAGGACAAATGTACCTGATGAATTTGTAAGCAACCTTTACCACATGAAAGCTGGGTGACTAACTGGCAGTACAGGGTCCCACCCAAACTAACCTTTGCACTGTTTCAATGTTGCTGTTTTTCTTGACCAGGATGCTGCTGAGGATAGGAAGGCCCATATCCGCCAGGCTGACCTATCTCGTCAAAAGAACCAGGGCCTAAGTGAACTGGAGGCCGAGGCCAAGGAAAGAGCTCAGTACCTGCTGGAGAGGGCCAACGCCATGAGGATGGAGCAGGAGGACGAGGTCAAGAAACTCAATGAGGTACAGCAAGAGAATCAACCGTTCACTCTCTCATTGCTCACTCTTTCTCTTTACTTCACTACTCTTTGTTATTTGTTTTATCTCAACTTCAGTCCCAACATCACTGCAATATCACACTTTTCCCCAGTTATTCTACCCATGCCCTGTCCAGACTCTTCCATCTCCGTGTCCTTGTGTGTGTTGTGCATGGTACCCTTTTGTTGTGGCCAGTTGATCCTGGGTGCCCGGTGCCACGCGGTGAGGGATGCCCAGATCCTGGAGAGGCAGCAGATCCTGGCTGAGCTACAGGAGGAGGAGAGGCGGCTGGATGCCATGATGGAGGTGGACCGCAGGAGAGCCCTGGAGGCCCAGGAGCAAATCGAAGAGCTGCGCAAACACCAGAGGATCCAGTGAGGACACATACACACACACACACACACACACAATGGCCCATTTAAAAGCAAATACACTACATCTCTTCCAAACTGTAATGCCTCAGCTGTCTTCCCTGTGTGTGTCTATAGGGGAAAGCAGCTGATTATAAACCAGATTGAGGAGCGTCTGGAGGACAGGATGCTGCAGAATGAGATGAAGGAGCAGGAGGGCCAGCAGATGCTGGAGAACCTGGAGAAGATGCAGATGGAGGAGCTGGAGGTATTATTAGTTAGAGACAAGTCTCCTTGTGCAGTACAACAGTCTTATCGCCAGGGTAATGTATTACCACTTTGAATTTCAGTTTTGAAATTCCTCATGAATTAGCCTGGTCCCAGATCTGTTTGTACTCTTGCAACTAATCAATATCATTAATGAATGAATCGTAATGCAGTAAGGCATAAGGAATAATGAACAAGAGAATGGTGTGGTGTGTCTCCCAGGCTCTGGAGAGGAAGAAGGAGGAGCAGCAGCGTCTGCAGCAGGAGATCCTCCGTATCAACGAGGACAGCCTGCTGGCCAAGGAGCGCRACAAAGAGGAGGAGAGACTGGCCGACCTCCGGGCTATGGAGTACACCCACAAGAAAATGGTAAGAGTTACTCCATTATGGACTTTATTATAGGTCTTTGGCCTTCTTGTTTTGGGTCAGAAAGCAAAAGGGCAAAAAAGGTGTCTAAGACTGCGTTTACACTGGCAGCCTAAGTCTGATATTTTTTCCACAAATTGGTATTTTGAGCAATCAGATCAGTTCTTTTATCAATAATTGGGGGGGGGGGAAATCTGAATTAGAATGCCTGTGTTAACGCAGCCAAATATACTTTTGTGTGACCCCTACAGGAGCGGGAGGCTGAGTACGAGGCTGAACAGAGACGCATCAAGAGAGAGAAGGAGAAGGACGTGGCCAGACTGCGAGCCCTACAGGAGAGAGAAAAAGACCACAAGGCAGAGCAGGTGAGCAGCACCAAAGTTCCATTTGTTTTACAGTGGCTCACACTGACCTGTTGTCGTAATTGATCATAAAAGGTATGGAGGAATGGTTACAGTGGTTTTGTGTATGACTGTAAGGATGAGTTTCGAGCCAGGAGGAACCAGGAGGGAGCAGAGAGGGATTGGAGGAGAAAAGAGAAGGAGCAGCTCAAAAAGAAGGTGGATGTTGAGGAGAGGTTGAAGGCAGCTCGCTTGGAGCAGGTCACACATAAGGAGCACCTCCTATCCATCGAGGCTGGGCGAGAGAGGGCTGAGTTTGACAGGGTTTTGAGGTACACCCTGACACAATGTAAATGTACCCACTGAGCATACACTGGTTGAATCAACGTTGTTTCCACGTCATATCAATGCAATTACGTTGAACCAACGTGGAATAGATGTTGAATTGATCTGTGCCCAGTGGGTAGTTACTACTGTACTAACCCGATAACTGTACTTGTATTACAGGCGGTTTCATAAATCAAAGCATAACACTATGCTATGCCTTGGACAACCAGGCTTTAAAATGTTAGTAAAGGTCTCTGTATTAGCAGTTGCGTTTTACAGCCAGTTTTTCTCTCACCCCAGGGCCCAGCAGGTATCCATCTGTAAGGAGAAGGACAAGGAGGAGAAACACAGGATCAAGGTGTTGCGCCACGCTGACGGGGTGCGCCAGCAGGTGAGGGAGCGGGAGATGCAGGCCATCGCCCTGCGCAGGGAGGTCTACAAAGAGGGAGACCGGCTGGATGAGGAGGCCCGCCATCGCCGCATCCGCCTTGATGAGATCAAGGAGAAGAAGCTCAGGGAGCTCAAGTAAGTACAGGGACTGGATAGAGACTAACTATGTACAGGGACTGGGTGGGGACTAACTATGTACAGGGACTGGGTGGGGACTAACTATGTAAAGGGACAAAGTGGTACGTAGAATTGAGGGGAACTGAGAGAATATTACGTGAAAGCAACAGCACTGTGTGTAAACCAGGTGTTTTTGGGGGGATGGTCAGGTTTAGTTTTGTAATTGATGTTTGTTCATTTTAATTGTAGGGCTGCTGGACTTCCAGAGAAGTATTGCAATGAAGTGGAGAGACGGGTGCATGCTCTCCCTGCTCTGGCTCACTAGCGTGACTGACAGACTGCAACACACCCTGATCTTTATCAAAGATTTCACAATAGAGATAAATTGGCACTGCCATCACACTTTCTGACAGGGTAGAGAAAATAATTAGTACAGGGTATAAATCTAGTGCAGCACCGGTGTGTTAGTGATCATTAGATAATTTCTGAATAAAGATGACTATTACAAACTATGAATATTTATAATTGTACTGTAGGCTTGACCTTAAGTAGTGCACATTAACTATTCAACAACTGATTGGAGCAAAAATAAAAATGTATTGTTTATATATTGACTTAAATGTGATTTTAAAATATTATTTTTTGTTTGATCAATTAATTGGACTGTGCCTAACATATTCCAGTCATACAGAACCCAAGATTATTTGATCAACAGGATATCATTTTTATTTAGTCTTTTAAATGTCCCTTTCAGCATGGCTTTTATGGCAATGTTTATTGTTAATATGCATGATAATAGAAAGGTATGTTCAGAGATTAGGATGACACTTTACACACAGCTCAAAAGTACTTCGGGAATAGATCAAGGTAAATACAGGCTTTTATTTCCGACCATTCTCAACAAATCACTGTATGCTGTAGTACTGAGATCTAATTCTTCATAATAACCATTGAAATACATAACCTACAGGAGTGTTACTGATCTAAACAAGTTGACATTAGGACACCAAAAGGAGCCTGTCCTCCAATTCCTCTATTTGTTCTCAGAGCCAATCGCACTGTCCGAACCAAACGGGACAGCTCTGTGGAGGACGACGAGTAGGATCGCCACTTTTTTTAATGATCCTTCTTATGTACACACAAACATATGGTCACCTAGAACACCACAACACCTGGCATASACAGACCTCAGCACAAGGAGGGTGGTGAGTAAATACACATGTACGGGTCTGCAGTCAGCMTTCGATCGCCCCTGCATATACACAGACACAGTCTCACGCACAAGCACTGTACACAGCAAAACAGGTCACCTAGATTAAAACACACAGAGTCAACAAAGGAGGACTAACATCTACTTGACTGGAGAGCCAGTATAGGCCAAGGGGGATTCAAATTCTTATTTAGATCATTAGATCACACACACTCAGATACATACGTCTATGCATTTAAAACTCCATAAAGCTACACGCCTGTGCAGAATATACTATTGTTACTTAGTGTTGCTAGCTATAGTCATTGAAGTGGCAATATATGTTCAAATATTATGTAACCTTTTTTCAGAATATACAATAATGAAATGCATTATACATACAGACAATAGACAATGTAAACTGTTCACACGTTCAGTACATCAAAATTAAGAGTTTCTATTAGTTTCTTCTCACGACAGTGCAAATCAGATGTTCCAACKACTTCAAAAAGGCTAACTGCTTCTTTCTAAGGTCCACTTAAATACATAACATAAACCTGTTAAAAAAAAATCATTAAAGGAAGTGTTCAGTAGTCATAAATATGGAATGTGGAAAACCAAGAAAAAAAAGTGGTCCAATTTCTGTTCAAAACAATACAAATAAAAGTAATTCATTGCAGTTAAGGGAGAACAGAATAAAAATTGAATGAGCACAGGTTTGCTTGATGTTTGTCTATTCTGTGAGTAGAAGAGCATGGTAGGCTGGTGAGGAACATAAGGAGAGACAAACAGATGACTTAGGGGTCGGGGTGGTGGGCATTCACATGCCGTAGCCAAAGCCAGGCTGGGGAGGCTGGCCGTAACCGGCGGGTGCTGCTGGGTAGCCGTAACCTCCATAGCCAGGCTGGGGGGGMACAGCCTGACCAGGGCCTGAAGTGAGCATGAGCTGGGGCGTGCCTGCAACACAAACAGAGGACACTAGCATGAGATCATGCCAAAACTGCTAACACAAACACACTCTAAAGGGTTAACATTGCCTAGGTGCTAAAAATACAAAGCAAAGCATAATAGGCCTGTGTTTATAATATATAACAAATAGAGGGGAAGGGTTATGTAGAGGTCGTCATACCATAAACAATGGGCTGGGACTCGGTGTTCTGCTCCTCCTGTTTCCTTAGGGACTCGGAGGCGTCAAGCTTGTCGACCTGAGGCAAGCAGAAAAGTGAGCATGTTAACCAGACACAACCAGCAAGGGGAGCTCTAATGAGACGCCCTTATAACTGACCTCTGGGTTATTTCACTGGCTGGCCGATGGGACCATTCCTGACAGGCAGAGACAAATAAATTCAAGATTAAAACAGGCTGCAAGTGGCAGGCCATGCTACGGGTTTGGGAGTTTTCTTTTTTGTCAGGCATTGTCACTAGTGGCTACTGGTGTTACTAGCTACCAATCTTGACCAGCATTAGGGTTGTAAACGAGTCTAACTTCAGATTAGACACACACAGCTAGGCTTAAACAAAACACAATGGTCCCACCATCCAGCCACCAGATGAATCCATTTCCATGTGTTTGGACTGTATGTGGAGAACCAAACCCATTTCAACAGCTCTAATATGGTCCAACGTCACAGAAACTGAACTACCAGGGATTACAAGCACTACCACAAATGCTAACAAGAAAACTTTCCCTACCATGAAGTAGAACAAACATATCCAACGAATCAACTGGAAACCACAATAATAAAAAAGCTCTAAATGGTAAGATTATATTTATATTAAATTGTCGACCAGCAAATATGGCAAATCTTTATCCTGTCAGTCCTCTTGATTAGTTGTTAAGCAGCTCAGAGCAGGAATTGTAAGACAAGATAAGACTGACAATTCACAAGAAAAAGCGAGCAGCGTCTTGAATGTAAGTGAAACACACAACCTATGCATCCTGAAAATTCACAATATCACTTCTAGAAAAGCATAAGTCAACTATGAGTATAATTCTTTCCTGTCAGATCACAACGTAGGGTTCAGTTCTCTACATACTTGCCTTCTGGCAAAACAGTCAGTACGTTGCTTTAAGATACAGGTAAACAGGCTGTAGGTTCATTGAAGGGGAAAGAGACATGCTGAAGCGGCAGTTAGGTTAATTTCTCTGTTTAGAAGAGTGCATGAGAGGCAGAGAGCCACAGTGGAGGGAGTGTGAGGATGAAGGGATGGTTTGTACGGCCAGTCAAGGCGTCGCGAAGCAGGCACAGCCAACAACGATGTCTCCTAGCCTGTCCAAAGTGCTGCAAATGCTATGGAGGGGGAAACGCATGCTTGCCCTGAACACACTACAAGTTTGTAACACGCGTTCCACACCCTAAGCACACGCAGTACCCCACTTGTCATTGGAGACCACACTTAAGTTCTGGAATAGCAAAGAAACTACAATGCAACTAATAACAAATCAAAGGAACAAAATTATAATAACATACAAAAAACGTCTACATACATGTTCCAATTTTTATTTTCTTTAACTAGGCAAGTCAAGTGAGAACAATTTATTTACAATGACTGCCTACCCCGGGCAAACCCGGACGACGCGGTGCCAATTGTGCGCCGCCCCGTTGGGGCTCCCAATCACGGCCGGATGTGATTCCGCCTGGATCTGAACCAGGGACTGTAGTGCCTCTTGAACAGAGATGCAGTGCCTTAGACCACTGCGCCACTCAGGAGCAGGATATTTAACATTAAAATGTTACATTTTTTACTTTGCGAGTTAATTCCGTAAACAGTTATATAAGAAGGAACTCTGAAAGAATGGTCACTTCATCAATTTCCATACAGAGTATGTTCTACACTCCCACTTTACAGCAGTCTACAGCTGTGCATAGCCAAATGTGAGGCTACATAACTTCACTATAAGGACAACATTGAACAATTCAAATGTGGTCCCAGGGCTGTTTTAACATACATTTCAGTACAAATCAAACCTCATTACCCTACCAAGGTTGTCCACTAAATGGCAAGTGGTACAGATTCTCACAGACTCAAGCCAACAGCAGCTCAGTGATATTACAGACAGTGGTAGTTTTTAATTAGTATCTACAGGTCTAAGGGAGAGGATTGTCTGACTACAGTAGGTTGTCCTTTCCTGTTCCTGGACAGTTACTGAGTTTGCTGGTTTATGTGGACAGCCTCAAAGGAATGGAACTAAACATCCCTCTGTTTTGGTGTTGCTGGGGTGAATGAGTTCCTGAATCCTGATTGGTCAGTCACTGATTCAACCCTGGAACAAAGAGCAATAGCTAACAGAGCCATTCCAAACCCCAGCAGCTCCCCAAAGGCAGGGTGGGAGATCACCACTCCAGAATAMTCTGGGTGGGTTGTCTAGTCAAGGTGTGGAGTCAGAAGCAGCAGTGACATGGGAGGGGACAGACTCATGCAGTTTCCTCTAGTTTCACTCCTCCAAACTACAGACTACAGGGGRTCAAAAAGAATGACTGGAAATGGACTGGACTTTCACCTTTTCCTTAATCGCATCAACCTGAAAGGGAATTCAGAGAGGCAACTTAAGGAGAAAAAAAACACTGAAACTCTCCCTCAACAGAGAGAAATGTGGAATCATCAAATCAACAAAGAGAACAGAAGAAAAATCACAGTGAGAGAYGGAAATGAGCCACTTTTGATACAAATGCAAGCTCTAGTACAATTGTTGATGTGGTACTTTTAAGTTAGAATTACAATATTTATCAAACAGATATATTTTATATCAGCAGACTTGTTTCGAAAACATCATTATATTAAGCATAACACAACATGCATCATTTTGTACAAGAGCCCCCCCAGTAGACTATACTACCATTTTGTTCCATCACAAGAACTGATAGTTCTGGTATTTCTTGCCATATGACAAATATATGTGGCATAGAGAATACTAAGCAGTATGAATCTCCTGACGTTGAAAAGTAGCAGAGATGAAAATCAAAAAGAAACATGATTACCGGTATCAGGATCGAGATAAACAGAACAGGATGAGATCGGCTGAAGTTGTGGTTGTTTAAAATCTCCTAAAAGGTGAACTTAAATTGCCTAAGTAAGTGCATCACCATGTTAACAGTACCTACTTTTCACTGGAGACACTGATAGTCTGGTAAGGGTTAGGTCATGTATAAAATACCCTATGGGGTGAACTGCCATCCGAGGCGTGGCCAGCCTAACCCACCTTGGAGAGGTACTCCCTCATGACCTGGATGAAGTAGGGCATGGAGAAGTCCATGATGTTGTGCCTCCAGGCCGTCTCCAGCACTACGTCAGGCCTCAGCAGGTCGTAGCAGGTGAAGAGGCAGGCGGCAAAGCACTCCTTCTTATCCTCCTCCAGGAACCAGGCCAACAACTCCTCAGCCAGCTCCACGTCTTTTGACTCAGACGCATACTGCATGGCGTCCTACACATCAAAACACCACAGACATGCACATCAAAACAGGGGAGACACATGGGGAGATAATTCAGACTGAGTGACATATCTAAAAGCAATGATATGACCCACACATTTTACAAAAACAACAGCAGCATGGGTATCTGTGTGAGCTGAGGGTCACTGGTCTGTAGACAAAATATTAGTTGATATAAAGTTGAGGAGAAGCTGGACCTTGTAGAGTTTGTCCTTCTTGCAGAGTTCCACGCTCTGCTTCCAGCGGTTGTTGCCTTTGAAGAGGTAGGCAGCGATCCTCCTGAACTCAATCAGCTCGTGCTTCTCCAGGCCTTGGGCCAGGGTGATGTTGTCAAAATTGTCGTAGGCATCGATGGAGGCACGCAGGGCCTGGACAGGACAGAGTAGTAACAAGAGAGAAAGTCATTTGCATGACAGATAATGGATGCACATTCTTTTTCAACAAAATAATATTTTCAATGGTAATTTCAGTGTTTTCAGTTTCTTTTCTCCACAGTATGCATAACAAAGCGTACAGTGAGAAGAAAAAGTATGTGAACCCTTTAGAATTACCTGGATTTCTGCATAAATTGGTCACACAATTTGATCTGATCTACATCTAAGTCACAACAAGACAAACACAGTCTGCTTATATTAATAACACAAACGAGTATATTTTCTCATGTCTTTATGGAACACACCGTGTAAACATTCACAGTGCAGGTTGGAAAAAGTATGTGAACCCTTGGATTTAATAACAGGTTGACCCCCTCATTTGGCAGCAATAACCTCAACTAAAAATTTTCTGTAGTTGSGGATCAGACCTGCACAACGGTCAGGAGGAATTTGACCATTCCTCTTTACAAAACTGTTTCAGTTCCACAATATTCTTGGGATGTCTGGTGTGAACGGCTCTCGAGGTCATGCCACAGCATCTCAATCGGGTTGAGGTCAGGACTGACTGGGCCACTCCAGATGGCCTATTGTTTTCTGTTCAAGCCATCCTGGTTGTTGATTTACTTCTGTCTAGTGGGTTGTTGTCCTGTTGTGTCACCCAACTTCTGTTGTGCTTCATTTGGCGGACATATAGCCTAACATTCTCCTGCAGAATGTCTTGATAAACTTGGGAATTCATTTCTGTCGATGATAGCAAGCTGTCCAGGCCCTGAGGCAGCAAAGCAGCCCCAAAACATGATGCTCCCTCCACCATACTTTACAGTTGGGATGAGGATTTGATGTTGGTRTGCTGTGCCTTTTTTTCTCCACACATAGTGTGTGTTCCTTCCAACGAACACAACTTTAGTTTAATCTGTTCACAGAATATTTTGCCAGCTGCTCTTTTGCGAACTTCAGACGTTGTAGCAATGTTTTTTTTTGGACAGCAGTGGCTTCTTCCGTGGTGTCCTCCCATGAACACCATTCTTGTTTAGTGATTTACGTATTGTAGACTCGTCAGAGATGTTAGAATCATTCAGAAATTTCTGTAAGTCTTTAGCTGACACTCTAGGATTCTTCTTCACCTCATTGAGCATTCTGCGCTGTGCTCTTGCAGTCATCTTTGCAGGACAGCCACTCCTAGGGAGAGTAGCAACAATTTGTCTTACCGTCGACTGATGAACAGAGGCCTTTAGAGATACTTTTGTAACCCTTTCCAGCTTTATGCAAGTCAACAATTCGTAATCTTAGGTCTTCTGAGATCTCTTTTGTTCGAGGCATGGTTCACATCAGGTAATGCTTCTTGTGAATAGCAAACTCAAACTTTGTGGGTTTTTTGTAGGACAAGGCACTCTAACCAACGTCTCCAATCTCATCTCATTGATTGGACTCCAGTTTAACGGACTCCTGACTCCAATTAGCTTTTGGAGAAGTCATTAGCCTAGGGGTTCACATACTTTTCCCAACCTACACTGTGAATGTTTAAATGATGTATTCAATATAGAAAAGAAAAATACAAGAATGTGTGTTACTAGTTTAAGCACACTATGCCTATTGTTGTGACTTAGATGAAGTCAAAATTTATGCAGAAATCCAGGTAATTCCAAAGGGTTCACATACAGTTAAAGTCAGAAGTTTCCATACACCTTAACCAAATGCATTTAAACTTTTCAAGTTTTTCACAATTCCTGACATTTAATCCAGGTAAAAATTCCCCGTCTTTGGTCAGTTAGATCACCACTTTATTTTAAGAATGTGAAATGTCAGAATAATAGTAGAGAGAATGATTTATTTCAGCTTTCAAGTCTTTCATCACATTCCCAGTGGGTCAGAAGTTTACATACACTCAATTAGTATTTGGTAGCATTGCCTTTAAATTGTTTAACTTGGGCCAAACATTTCGGGTAGCCTTCCACAAGTTTCCTCCGGACAGGCCGATTCCTCCTGACAGAGCTGGTGTAACAGTCAGGATTGTAGGTCTCCTTGCTCGCACACGCTTTTTCAGTTCTGCCCACACATTTTCTATAGGATTGGGGTCAGGGCTTTGTGATGGCCACTAATACCTTGACTTTGCTGTCCTTAAGCCATTTTGCCAACTTTGGAAGTATGCTTGGGGTCATTGTCCATTTGGAAGACCCATTTGCGACCAAGCTTTAACTTCATGACTGATGTCTTGAGATGTTTCTTCAATATATCCACATAATTTTCCTACCTCATRATGCCATCTAYTTTGTGAAGTGCATCAGTCTCTCCTGCAGCAAAGTACCCCCACAACATGATGCTGCCGTGCTTAAAACTAAACGTGCTTCACGGTTGGGATGGTGTTCTTCGGCTTGCAAGCATCCCCCCTTTTCCTCCAAACATAACGATGGTCATTAAGGCCAAACAGTTCTATTTTTGTTTCATCAGACCAGAGGACATTTCTCCAAAATGTACGATCTTCGTCCCCATGTGCAGTTGCAAACCATAGTCTGGCTTTTTTATGGAAGCTTTGGAGCAGTGGCTTCTTCCTTGCTGAGCGGCCCGTCAGGTTATGTCGATATAGGACTCGTTTTACTGTGGATATAGATACTTTTGTACCCGTTTCCTACAGTATTCCCAGGGTCCTTTGCTGTTGTTCTGGGATTGATTTGCACTTTTTGCACCAAAGTACGTTGATCTCTAGGAGACAGAACGCATCTCCTTCCCGAGCGGTATGATGGCTGCATGGTCCCATGGTGTTTATACTTGCGTACTATTGTTTGTACAGATGAACGTGGTACCTTTAGGCGTTTGGAAATTGCTCCCAAGAATGAACCAGATTGGGGAGGTCTTTATTTTTGTTATGAGGTCTGATTTTCCCATGATGTTTGAAGGTAGGCCTTGAAATACATCCACAGGTACACCTCTAATTGACTCAAATGATGTCAATTAGCCTATCAGAAGCTTCTAAATCCATAACATAATTTTCTGGAATTTTCCAAGCTGTTCAAGGACACAGTCAACTTAGTGTATGTAAACTTCTCACCCACTGGAATTGTGATACGGTGAATTATAAGTGAAATAATCTGTCTGTAAACAATTGTTGGAAAAATTACTTGTGTCATGCACAAAGTAGATGTCCTAACTGACTTGCCAAAATTATAGTTTGTCAACAARAAATTTGCGGAGTGGTTGAAAAACTAGTTTTAAATGACTCCAACCTAAGTGTGTAAACTTCTGACTTCAACTGTACTTTTTCTTTCCACTGTATGTTAAAATATCTTAGTACCGCATAGTCTTCCTCCGTGATGAAGAGGTTGTTAAGTGCTTCGTTGACACCTTTGTTGTTGTGGTTCTGCACTGACCGCAGGTACGGCTTGACCAGTGACAGCTGCTTGGTCTGGAGGTGGACAGAGAAAAGTTCAGTCAGTGGACAGTCAAGCAGGTCGTTCTGAATGCCAAATATTGACATACAAGATAGATTGTAAGCTATCAAGTATGGACAGAGTAGCGTCCCAGTACCTTCATGAAGAAGTTGACAGCGCGGGTGTGGTCGAGTCGTGGTGATAACACTATGAGCAGGTCGTTCAGTAACAATGGTTTGAACTCCAGGTAGAACTGGATAGCCTTGTAGTACAACTCCACATTGGCCACCTGGTACGACAAAGCATCATACATTCAGCTGCAGGATGTGGATTTCTATTCAGTGACAAATACTTGGTCTAATACAATGACCATGGAATACATCTTAACCTTGAGTGACGAACATGAAATGTTTGCAAATCTAAAACATGAGATCCAGTCAATGCTGAGATTGGGTGTTGTTGCAGTCAGTCAGTTACCTTGGTGACGATGTCTTTGAACTGTCCTTCCTTCCAGGCATCGGAGGGGTGGCTCATCATGGTGATGATGGCATTGTCAAACTCCTCATACTTGTCATAGAGGAAGACCAGCTCCGCCCACAGGTGGGCCTGCTCTGCAGCCCTCAGGACCTGCAGACACACATTAACATTATCTTCACCCACCTCAAAACAGCACACTGAGATAGTCACTGAATCTCTCACACACACACACAAATAACATATGAACAAATAAAATAGGAAGACTATTGCAGATCATTTGAATCCCCTTGCATATAGACATCTATGTGGCAGTGTTCTTCCTCTCCCTCTCTTACCTTTGGAATGTTGACTCTGGACCAGAAGAGCTCCAGGTGCTCCCTCATCTTCTGGGGTTTGAACTTGGAGTAGAGGATGGCCAGCTCGGTGAACATGCCCATGTGAGCCCGCTCCAGGCCCAGGGCTGCCTCCAGCATGGTGATCAGCTCCTCAAAGTAAGCACGGTCCTAGAGACAAACACAACCATGGCATCTTCAATCAACACAGGACCATTAAAAACACATTAATCACATGCTATGGTATGATTGGGTTAAAAACTCTTGCCTGGATAAGGCAATTGCTATGAGAGTGACTATTGGTAGTAATTGAACCAAATGGTAGTACCTTACCTGGTAGTAATTGATGAGCTCCTCCAGTTCATCAGCATGGACAACAATGTGCAGGCCACACATCTGGGCCAGGCGGAACTCATTCCCATCCACACAGGCAAAGCACACCTCTTTCCAGGTGCGGGTGCTGTTGGCCTTGCGGGCTCCGTCCACGGCGGCCTGGTACTCTCCCAGGTGGACCAGGGTGGACGCTAGCCGCCCGAAGTTGGACACATTGTTGTAGAGCAGCTTGGCCGCATCATACATCTTCTCATCATAACACCTGTCACCCACCTGGTATAGAGAAAGACAATAAGAAAACGTATGATACTGGTCAGCAGTGATGGAGAGGGATGTGTCAGGTAAACCTGTGTGTGTGTGTGGCAGTGTGTGTATATCGTGTTTGGAGAGTACCTGTTGTATGTGGGCGTTGTTGGGTCCATTGATGAACTCCTCCAGTTCAGCCAGGCGGTTGGTCTTGGCCAGTGCGAAGATGAGCTCTGTCTCTACGTAGGACTCGCGTGACTTCTTACGGGCCATCTGAAGGAACTTCACCAGGTCCTCCCAGTTACCTGAGGATAGTAGGGGAACACTAAGCCTTTTTCCCCTCGCCTGGTTGCCATCTCTGTTCAGCTATTACATTCCACTCCTTKWACTCTGTCATTTGCCCAGATACTGGTCTTTCTTCAATTCTGAACATTCTATAATTTGAATCATGATTTGATCGTGATTCGATAACCCTCACAGCTATCCTTACGCAAATATTGAAACTATCACCTTTTTTTTCTCTCAGATTGTGTTGGTGTCTGGTTGCTCGGCAACCATTTTGTTTCTCCAGACTAAACCAGTTGGTCAAAAGTTTAGCTCACACCAAAATTCTCAAACTAAATACATACTGCAATTCCAGCCACAAGACATCTTAGCTTTGATTTTATGCCTTGCCTAGCTAACAGCTAAATGTTTGTTTCGAGGCGCCACATGTTGTCATGGGAAATATGAATGATTTCATTCAACCAATGAGCAACATCGCCAGAAATTCAGCTGCATATTGAAGGTTGAGATCGGAGAAAGGCCAGTCTCTTTGGCATATGACACAAGGAGTGGAACCAGAGACTGGTACCCAGACTACATTACCCCCATTTAGATACAGCATGTGAATACCTTCACCTCAAATGGTAAGCCTACATTGAAAAATGTGGTTGCTCGCATGCTGGACATTACTTGGAACAATGTTGTCTCTTACCGCTCTGGGCTGCAGCCTGGCCCACCTCCATGTAGGCAGAGGGGTCGTCAGCCTTGATGTAGGAGTCGATGGCCTCCTTCACCAGACCCTTCTGGAGCTGAGCCTTGGCCAGCTGGCTCCACACTGGAGGCTCATTGCAGCGCTCAGCAAACTCATAGGCCCGGTCCAGGTTCCCAATGTGCTCAATCAGAACCTAAAAACATACAGAAATAACTTTTGCCAAGTTCACCTCTTGATCTGTAGAATTCAAGCAGAACAGTAGCATTGTCCACAATGTGAATTGAACCAGCAACCGTTTGGTCAATGGTCCATTTCCCAGAGCAAAAGACTTGACCACTGACCTGCACGGCAGAGGTGTTGACGTCAAACTTCCTGAAGATGGCGAATGCCTCCTCAAAGAGCTCGTTGCTGATGGCGATGTTAGCGATGTCGGGGGCGTCGTAGTTGTCCAGGCGGTTGATGTACTCCATCACACGGGTACGTAGTCTGCTTGAATGCTGTTGAAATATTAGGTTTGGAAGGTTTCTGAATAAAAACACAGATGAATTCTGCTCAGCATTGACAAAGTAAAACAACAAAGGTTTAACATTCTAAAGCTTCCCGGTATTGAAAGAGCAGACACACAATGGACAGCTCAGTCTGCAGTGAGCACAGATAGTAGAGCTACAGTAGCCCTAGTACCTGTGTTCACTGAAGACCGAGTTATCCAGAACGATCTTCTCCAGCAGCTCAATGAGTTCGTTGGGGAGGTCTGCAGTCATGAAGGCCTTGACTGTGACTGACACCTCCTCTGGGTCCTGGGTCTCAGACAGGGCAGTCTGAACAACTGATAAAAGATAGAAACATAACAATCATTCATTACTCCAGAATGGAGGAAATATAGCCACTTGGAGCCAAAATGGGTCACAAATAAATTTAACCATCATGAGAATATGAGGAAAGTGTGGGTGGGGCATCGCAGTAGAGGTTGGGACAATGGTTTTAGTGAGGATGATGTTTGCGTTTCTTATTTAGAAAAAAAAGTTTATCCCTTTCTGCTATCCAATTGGTAGTTACAGTCTTGTCCCATCGCTGCAACCCCCGTACGGACTCGGGAGAGGCGAAGGTCGAGGTCGTGCTTCCTCCGAAACACAACCCAACTAAACCAATGTGTAGGAGGAAACACTGTACACCTGACGACTGTGTCAGCGTGCACTGGGCACGGCGGCCACTGGAGTCGCTAGTGTGCGATGGGACAAGGAGGAGCCATCCCAGCCAAACCCTCCCTAACCCGTACGACGCTGGGCCAAATTGTGCACGCCCCATGGATCTCCAGTCGCAGCCGGCTGCGACAGAGCCTGGATTCTAACCCAGAATCTCTAGTGGCACTGCGATGCAGTGCTTAGACCACTGCGCCACTCGGGAGCCCCGATGTTGCATTTCTAACATGCAGGAACAGGTCCATACCTGGTCGATGAGGGGTCTTCTGAATGGGTTACTCTCCAGGCAGCACGCTGGCCCACAGCTCAGGGTCTTTACGGCGAACCAGGTAGCGAGACAGACTCTTGAACAGAGAGTTCTCATTGCACACCTKTACAGGAAATGTAAGATGATCAGTATGAGGCCAAACATATGCAAACACTGCTAAATTACCATTTCAATGTACTAGTCAAGTTAAAATGTATTTCTTATTTCCCCACTCACATTAATGAGCTCCTGGTCACACTGTCCTCTCTCGTAGGCCACGCAGGCCAGGTGTGGGTCCCTCTTCTCACAGTACTTGCCCACTACGCGGCTGTCGTAGAAGGTGTTCTCACGAAGGAAGCGCTCTGGGTTGTTGTTGCTGTCGATGTAGATCTTGGCCAGGGCATTGTGGGTAGCTGGCTCCTCACAGCCATCATGGATACGGGCCTCCAGCCAGGGTAGGAGCAGCTTCAGTCTGGAGACAACACACAGATACATTTTCAAGTTTCAGGCGCTCATAAACTAGACATATTTCCACTTTTAACTGAGTCAAACAGCACCATCTTTCATCTTTTTTCATCACTACTTTCTCTTYCAGAAGTAATGTCACAATTAAATGCACTACAGCTGCAGTTGGTGACAAAAACAAGCCCTCGCAAGACAGGCCCCTTTAATATAAAGCCAGTCTGGGCTGAGAAATCTTTCTCCCTGTCCCCACGCTCCTTACCGGTTCCTCTTCTCCACTTCAGCCACCAGTTCATCAGTGGAGAACTGTCCTTTCACCACCAGGATCAGACTCTTAATCACATCCTCAGCACAGTCCACATCCAGCAGCCCTCCAATCACCACCGGCAGACGGCTGGGGTTCACCTGACACACACACATACATATTTTAGTTACAGAACATTTATAAATCATACAGCGGCAGTGACCCTTTAATTCAGTGTGAATAAAGAAGCTGTAAAGTCCTACACAGGTTAATAGGAGGTTGTATACCTTCTGCACATAGATCTCAATGTATTTCTGCAGGGTGTTGCGGTACAAGTAGAGGACCAGGTCGTGGACAAAGTCGAAGCGGTCACACACAATGATCAGGGGTAGCTGATCAGTCAGCTTAGCTTCCTGTGAAGAGGCAAGATTCATATCAGCTCACAAAATCAAACTAACATCCAGACCTGGCTTTCAGGGTAATTAACCAAATAAAGACTGAAGTATGCTGAGCTGTGATGTCATGTTGCAGTATGCCTCCTTTTCTCCCTTACCTTGAGGAAGTTCTTGACTCGTTCTGGGTCGTAGCAGTTGCTCTCTCTGCAGATCCTCTCCACCTCTTTGATCTGTCCCGTCTTACAGGCGGCCTGGATGTACTTGAAGTGGACCTCTGGGTCCTGGCTGAAGTTAACGATGGAACCCAGGAAGTAGAACAGACCTGGAATGAACAGAGACAGAACTTAGTCCCTATACAGATAGAGCGAAAGGAAGAACAACTGTGGTTGTTGAGACACTCATGACCATGTTCCATGCAGGTGAGGATAAGACTAGGTGGTTTGAGTCAGGTGTATGGTCTGCTCACCTTCGAAGCTCTTGAAGGACTCAAAGAGCTCGGTGAGGGAGTTGGTGGAGAGCTGCTCGTGGTACTTAGAGGCCACCTGGACACATATTTGCAGGTTTTGACGGATGTTGGCCGACAGCATGGCCCGAAGACACTCCAGAGAGTCCTCCACTGATAGGGAGCCAAAAAAGTTCACCAGCCACTGTAGGACAGAGTCAATATATATACAGAGTCAGTGCACAGACAGAAGATGCACACATTAGTCAAGGTCACATTTCTTAAGAGCAAAAAACAACAAACACACACACCGCTCTCCAAGACTATTAACATTCTGGTCAAGGACATTCTATTCCATGCAGTGTGTGATTGTGTGTTAGATAGTCTCCTATACCTCAGGGTTGAGCAGGTGTGTGTGCACCACAGCCCGTTTGATGTCGTACAGGTCGGTGTAATGCTCCAGAGCCCTCTGCAGCAGGCCAGCCTTCTCACACAGCTGGGCAACGTGGGCACGGTCGTAGTGGGTGAACATCTGGTTGCCCAGGATGGCATCAGCCACCTGAAGTGGGAAAAAAACAGCATTCATTTAAAATAGAGTCCTCGAGTCAGTGGAACAAAAAACATAAAATTGCTGTGGGTGTGATATGCATGTGTACCTGTGGGGCGTGGACCAGGTTCATCTCCAGCAGGCGTGTCTGCAGAGGCCCCTCAGCAGGCCTGTTGTTTTTCAGGGCGTCCAGGAGGAAGGAGGTACACTGCTGGATCAGGTTATACTCCATAAACACGTCAACGATCTGAACAGGGAGACAGACCGACACAATACATCAGCTACCACACATCATTCATGTTACTGTATACAGCCATCATTTGATACAGCCACCTCACAGAAAAGCAATGAACCAGGTTTTTTCCATTCAGCAAATTTAAATATAAAGGGAAATAGGACGATAAATGAATTCTTGAGGTGGTGAAGACGTTTGGCCCTTTGGCCTCTGACCTGTGTGATGTCACCCAGCGGCTCCTCGTCCTGCACCAGCATCTGGGAGAACTGTAGGCCTTGTTCTGGACTGATTCTCATCACGTTCCTCAGCAGGAACATCCAGTCTGGGGTGTAACCYACCTAAGTGTGGAAATACAGAAAACATATTGTATAGTTCAAAATTGAACACAATCTAATTTGACCATATTACAGAACTCCATTTTGTGTCAAGTCAAATGTTATATTGGACAGGTCTAGTAGATAAAAATAGAAATAACACCACTAACCTTTTTGGCGTAGAGGACAATTTTCTGGAACTGTCCGGTCTCAGCGAAGCACTGGATGACCTTGTTGGGCACGTTGGCCCTGAGATAGACGCTGAGGGCCAGAGTGGGGTCCACTGACTTCACCAGGTCCCCCAGCTCCTCTGAACACTCCAGCTGTAGAAGAATACATGCAATGTTCATTCATTGAGACAACTCACAACAAGCTGTGAATTCCTAACCAACACTGTTTCTAACCGAGTCCTAGCCAGCCCAATAGTTAAAGGGATATTTGAACAGACCAGTGCTATACGTTGAGCAACACATAATTGGAACATAAAACTGTAAAGCTCAATGTTGAACATCCGAATGTAACAGTGAACATAGCTATAGTATCAGTTTATTATGATAACTATGGTTTCCTTGCCTTGTCCTCTTTCAGCCATTTCTCCAGCAGCTGCTTGCGTCCCTGCTGTAAGACGGGCCTGCACAGCTCCAGGGACTCAAACTTGTTGAGCTGGCCCTGGTCCAGCAGGATGCCAAAGTACTGCAGCAGGGGAGAAGTCTGGCCCGGCTGGGCTGGCACACTCTGGAATTTACGGATGGTGTCTGGGGTACGCAGGATACCCTGGGGAGGAGGAAAGGTGTGAAAAATGCAAGATTACATTTTAAAAAGTGTGAATATGATAAAAGACAGAACGAGTAGAAGAAGAAAAAACATCCACAAGACGGAAATGTGTTTTGCAGACAAAATATCATCCCACAGATAGGGATTATGTCATTGTTCGGTCGTTTTGGTGCATTGGCAGTACCTTGGGAGCATTGGCGGCCACCTTGGCAGCCTCAGAATAGTTCCCTGCAGCGAACAGGGTGTTGAACTTGCGGGCGAACAGCTCCTCGGCCCCGGCCAGGTTGTTGCGTACGGCCATACGCAGGGCCAGGTCTGGGTTCTGGAGCACGTTGGTGATGTAGGGGATGATGTTCTCCTCCTCCACACACACTGACAACACCTGGTCAAACACATAACACACAGACAAGGTTAGAGTCCACTCCTACACAGACATGAAAATATGTGTACTATTACATTAGTTTATATGTGGAGACAATTGTAACAAAATTGGTATATCATTCCTTTGTTAATCTCATATTTATTCCAAATTGAATTGACTGTAAAAAAGATTTACTGCTGGAATAGAGAATGGTATTTGTGAATTAGGCTTGGTAGATTCATGTACACAGATGGCCATCCCCATGGAGCAGTGTGTGTGTGTATGTACAGTGGGGAGAACAAGTATTTGATAACCTGCAAAATCGGCAGTGTTTCCTACTTACAAAGCATGTAGAGGTCTGTMATTTTTTATCATAGGTACACTTCAACTGTGAGAGACGGAATCTAAAACAAAAATCCAGAAAATCACATTGTATGATTTTTAAGTAATTAATTTGCATTTTATTGCATGACATAAGTATTTGATCACCTACCAACCAGTAAGAATTCCAGCTCTCACAGACCTGTTAGTTTTTCTTTAAGAAGCCCTCCTGTTCTCCACTCATTACCTGTATTAACTCCATCCTGTCTCTTATACACATCTAGATGTGTATAAGAGACAGGTGTCAGGACATCAGGGATACAATTGTAGACCTGCACAAGGCTGGGATGGGCTACAGGACAATAGGCAAGCAGCTTGGTGAGAAGGCAACAACTGTTGGTGCAATTATTAGAAAATGGAAGAAGTTCAAGATGACGGTCAATCACGCTCGGTCTGGGGCTCCATGCAAGATCTCACCTCGTGGGGCATCAATGATCATGAGGAAGGTGAGGGATCAGCCCGGAACTACACGGCAGGACCTGGTCAATGACCTGAAGAGAGCTGGGAGCACAGTCTCAAAGAAAACCACTAGTAACACATTACGCCATCATGGATTAAAATCCTGCAGCGCACGCAAGGTCCCCCTGCTCAAGCCAGCGCATGTCCAGGCCCGTCTGAAGTTTGCCAATGACCATCTGGATGATCCAGAGGAGGAATGGGAGAAGGTCATGTGGTCTGATGAGACAAAAATAGAGCTTTTTGGTCTAAACTCCACTCGCCGTGTTTGGAGGAAGAAGAAGGATGAGTACAACCCCAAGAACACCATCCCAACCGTGAAGCATGGAGGTGGAAACATCATTCTTTGGGGATGCTTTTCTGCAAAGGGGACAGGACGACTGCACYGTATTGAGGGGAGGATGGATGGGGCCATGTATCGCGAGATCTTGGCCAACAACCTCCTTCCCTCAGTAAGAGCATTGAAGATGGGTCGTGGCTGGGTCTTCCAGCATGACAACGACCCGAAACACACGGCCAGGGCAACTAAGGAGTGGCTCCGTAAGAAGCATCTCAAGGTCCTGGAGTGGCCTAGCCAGTCTCCAGACCTGAACCCAATAGAAAATCTTTGGAGGGAGCTGAAAGTCCGTATTGCCCAGCGACAGCCCCGAAACCTGAAGGATCTGGAGACGGTCTGTATGGAGGAGTGGGCCAAAATCCCTGCTGCAGTGTGTGCAAACCTGGTCAAGAACTACAGGAAACGTATGATCTCTGTAACTGCAAACAAAGGTTTCTGTACCAAATATTAAGTTCTGCTTTTCTGATGTATCAAATACTTATGTCATGCAATAAAATGCAAATTAATTACTTAAAAATCATACAATGTGATTTTCTGGATTTTTGTTTTAGATTCCGTCTCTCACAGTTGAAGTGTACCTATGATAAAAAATTAMAKACCTCTACATGCTTTGTAAGTAGGAAAACCTGCAAAATCGGCAGTGTATCAAATACTTGTTCTCCCCACTGTATGTGTTTGATACATAAAGATGGAAAGGAGCAGCAGGCTTGGAGGGTTAGCGAGCCAGGAGCTTTATAAGGAGATTAGGACGCCTGACGGGACCTCCAACTGTGTTTCACATGGTGCTCACTGCTGGAGCTGGAGGCGCCGTTTGAGCAGCTATATACAAGGCTTCCCTCAGCCAAGGTCACCAAGTGACACACACACACGTCAATCATACTCTTAAGAGACAAAAGCACACTGCCACACAATTTCTAACACACACTGTTTAATAAATGGGACTCTCAAACCATCACACAGGTATAGTATTTGTGATTTCTGAGGAGAGCTGGAGCAGTGGGCTCTACAGACATGGATCAGCTTTCCATCCTCCTGAATACTTAATGGCTCGGTGTGTTTCGGACAGGAAACTCATTGATCAGCTCACTGGTATTTGGTTACTCCTGATAAAAGGACTAACACACTCCCCTTCACTCCCGGCTACCCAGTGGAGACTTACCTGTCCTTTCCTGTTGACTCCAATGATGCCAGCGGTTGGTTCATGTGGGGCTGTAACAAAGATGGTCTCCCCGCTGATCCTGTTCATGTAAATACAGGTGCCAGTCTCCAGGTCATACAGGTGGATGTAGCCATATTTGGTGATGAGAAAGACAACATCCTGCTTAGAGCTGATCTAGAGGACAGAGAGCAGGGACACAAGGCTTCAGTAGCTGTATCATAGCGGGTATTAATGCTGAGGCCCTGCATGTCTGTATGGAATAGGTATGAGTGCTTGTCCGTCTACTGTGAAGTGGTTCCAGTACCTGCATGGCTACAGGGAAGTCATTCTGGGCCTCAGGAGGGAAGAACACGTCCACTGCCTTCTTTGGAAATGGCTGATTGCCTGTTGGTGGGGTCCCCACTTCAATTATGTGTAACTAGAAAAGCAARAACATATTCAGAAGAAAAACAACATCTCCCGTTCTTCTCCCCCCCATTAAATTACAGCACTTGCTGACTACTCCATGTCCATGCTGAGCGGAGAGTCCTACCTTTCCTCCAGCTTGCCCTCGGACAGCGAAGCAGAACAGTGTGGATTCCTCTGTGTTGCCCTCCATTTTGAACTGGGCAAAGCCTGCGGCGTGGCCCTCAATGGGCTGGGACACCTTCCTGTCCACAGAGTACAGCTGCATGGCTCCCACCACACGGTTTTGCTAAAATGAGGGAAAACACACTTGTGTTACAGCAGTCTTTTCCAGTGGTAAATAAGCCTTCAGGGCAGAACATTTCATGACGCTGTTCAAGCTTCAATACAGCTAAAAAGCAAGAGATTAGCCTCTATCAGGTCAGTGTATTGCTGTACAGTAGTGTGGACACTCACACGGATTAACTTCTATGACCAACTGATTATTTAAAAAAAAATGCAAGTCACTTTACAGTAGATTACAGCTAGTGTCAACCAGAAATACAATCTAATTCCTTCTATTTCAGTACCTGTGCTGAAATCCCAATGAGAAGCAGCCATTTCTGTTTGGCGTCGGTGCGGTAGTTGATGATTTGACAGCCTGCAAGGCTGGAGTGTCGGTCAAAGACTTTGACTGGCTGGGAGTCTCCCTCCATGCTCCAATGGTAGACGGCATTGTCTGTGACAAGTGCTACAGTGTTGAGGGAGATCCACTTCCAGAAAGTGACATCATCAGTCATGGTGTGAGCCTTCATCTTGCTCTTCATCTCAATGTTGAAAATCTGGAGGGTTTTTGCAGCTGAAAATTCATACAGAAAAAGTTATGATGATATAGCACTTGCCTAGTTAAATAAAATAAATAAACATTATCACCACTAACTAATGTCAACTACTAATCCCCACACACAAACATTAGACTATAGGGGAAATTAAAATACTGTAATAGCAAATTCTACTTGATTTAGAAATATTGGTAGTCGTGGTTCGGTGCGAGCACCCCTAAATGACCATACAAAACAGCACTTGCAATGTAGAAAGCAAGACCACAGCGGACAACCAATAATATGGTCAGATCTGCATTCAGTTATGAAAACATTCAATACAAAAAGGCATTAGACATTGACCAATCCAGATGAGGCTAATAAGCAACAACCTCTAGGGACTGGGTGAATTGACAACTTACAAACAAGTGCCTTCAGAAAGTTCATACCCCATGACTTATTCCAACATTTTGTTGTATTACAACCTGAATAATTCAAAATGGGTTAAATAGATGTATCAACCATCTATGCACAACACCACATAATAACCAAGTGAAAACATGGGTTTTTTAAATGTTGCAAATTTACTGAAAATGAAACACAGAAATTTCTCTTTTACATAAGCATTCACACTCCTGAGTCAATACTTTGTAGAAGTACATTTGGCAGCAATTACAGCTTTGAGTAGTCTTGGGTATGTCTATCAGCTTTGGACAACTGGATTTGGGGATTTTCTCCCATTCTTCCTTGCAGATTTTGTCAAGCTGTTAAGTTAGATGGGGATYAGCAGTGAAGTCAAGTCTTTCCACAGAGTTTCAATGGGATTCAAGTCTGGGCTTTGGCTGGGCCACTCAAGGCCTTTTACATTCTTGTTCTGAAGCCATTCCAGCGTTGCTTTGGTTGTATGCTTGGGGTCATTGTCCTGTTGGAACATAAATCCTGTCACCAGTCAAAGTCGTTTGTACTCTGAAGCAGGTTCTCATCAAGGACTTGCCTGTATTTTGCTCTATTCATTKTTCCCTCTTTACCAGTCATCCCCATAGCATGATGCTGCCACCACCATGCTTCAGGTAAGGATGGTGTTAGACAGGTGATGAGCTGTGCCTGGTTTTCTCCAGACATAGCGCTCTGCATTCAGGCCAGAGTATCTCATTAGACCACAGAATCTTTTGCCTTATGCTCTGTCTTTCACGTGCCTTTTTGCAAACTCCAGGCGTGAGGTCATGTGCGTTTTTCTCAGGAGTGGCTTCCGTCCAGCCACACTCCCTTAAAGCCCACATTGGTGAAGTGCTGTAGAGACTCTTGTCCTTCTGGCAGGTTCTTCCATCTCAGCCAAGGAACTCTGTAGTTCTGTCAGAGTGGTCATTGGGTTCTTGGTCACCTCCCTGACCAAGGTCCTTCTTTCCCGGTTGCTCAGTTTGGTCTGACAGCCAGCTCTAGGCAGAGTCTGGGTAGTTCCATATTTTTTTCCATTTCCCAATGACGGAGACCACTGTGCTCTTGGAAACATTCTAGAAATTGTTTTATACTTTTCCCCAGATATATTCCTCATCACAATTCTCTCAGACTTCATGATATAGGTTCTGCTCTGACAACTGTGGGACCTTACATAGACAGGTGTGTTTCTTTCTAAATCATGTCAAAACAATTGAATTTGCCAAAAGTGGACTCCAATCAAGTTGTAGTGACATCAAGGATGATCAAAATAAGTTGGATGCACCCGAGCTCAATTTCGAATGTCACAGCAAAGGGGTGTGAATACTTATGTAAATTAGATTTCAGTATTTTATTTTCAATCAATTTGCAAGCATTTCTAAAAACATGTTTTCACTTTGTCATTATGGGGTATCAACAAATTTTTTAAATAATTTTGAATTCAGGCTTTAACAACAAAAGCCAAAGGCTGTATAAGGCCCTTCTACTCAAGTCCTAACGTATCTGCTTAGTTATAAGTCAACTTCAGGGGTGTGAATCTGGAGTTCAAGCAGCTCTACCAGATTCCTAACCCACTATTAATCCTGAAGGAGTTTTGGTTGGGTCTGAATGCAGATTAACGCAAGACCACAAAGCACAAACAGATGTGATGAGGTACGAGAAGTGTCTTGGGATGCACCGACTGCCACCAATTTAATTTCAGGCTTTCCAATCACTGGCTTATTATTGGAACAACGAAAGAGTTTCCTAGTCATTCATTTCTTGTGGCTGTAGCCTATGATGAACCTGCTATAGTTTTCACATTTTACCATCGAAAAGCACAGCCTACAGTACCAGTCAAAAGTTTGTGCAAAGCTGTCATCAAGGCAAAGGGTGGCTACTTTGAAGAATCTCAAATATATTTGGATTTGTAGAACACTTTTTTGGTTACTACATGATTCCATGTGTGTCATTTCATAGTTTTGATGTCTTCACTATAATTCTACAATGTAGAATAAATGAACAATGTAGGATAAATGAAAACCCTTGAATGAGTAGCTGTGTCCAAACTGTTGACTGGTACTGTACGTCTGCCTATAGGCCTACGTGTCCTGTTGTGTAATCTTAAACACCTGGACTACAAATCACAGACCTTAAAAAAATATATAAAAACAAAAGGCTAGCCCATCTAATGCAGAGATATGACACATTTGATCACTTATCTTGCCTGACAAGTAAACAATTAAAATATAATAAATTATAGGCTACATAAAGACCAATATACAGGGGTGGGGTGTCAAATCAACATTAATCAATCAACACAAAAATACAAATGAATTTGGCTACCATAGTCCAGCATTGAAATAAATACTGCATATCAGCTTTTCCTGTAGTCTAATAATATGCAGAATCTGCAATACATTTGGTCTCTGAATAGAAGTCTCTCTTACACTACAGTCAAGGACGCACTGACAAAATCATGCAAACCATGACTACTTCGGCCTATAGGCCAAGACCAGCTCTCAAACTGGATATAGTCATAATAGGTGCACGAATAACAAATTATCAAAAGTTATCCCAAGGATCTTGCTTCAGAGGAATATTTCACCGTCTCAGCCAGTGCAAGCCTTGATCTCTAGGCCATTGAGACAGTAGTATGCAATGTGCCATAACGGGGACTTGTCGATATAAAAAGGTGCACATTGGTACATGGCATACGCAGTAGAGGTCGACCGATTAATCGGGGCCGATTTCAAGTTYTCATAACAATCGGAAATCGGTATTTTTGGGCGCCGATTTGCCGTAAATGTTTTTTTTTTAACACCTTTATTTAACTAGGCAAGTCAGTTAAGAACACATTCTTATTTTCAATGACGGCCTAGGAACGTTCTGCCTCAGATTTTTAACCTTGTCAACTCGGGGGATCCAATCTTGCAACCTTACAGTTAACTAGTCCAATGCTCTAACACCTGATTACATTGCACTCCACGAGGAGCCTGCCTGTTAGCGAATGCAGTAAGCTAAGGTAAGTTGCTAGCTAGCATTAAACTTATCTTATAAAAACAATCAATGACTGTCATTGCTCCAATGTGTACTTAACCATAAACATCAATGCCTTTCTTAAAATCAATACACAAGTATATATTTTTAAACCTGCATATTTAGCTAAAAGAAATCCAGGTTAGCAGGCAATATTAACCAGGTGAAATTGTGTCATTTATCTTGCGTTCATTGCAYGCAGAGTCAGGGTATATGCAACAGTTTGGGCCGCCTGGCTCTTTGCGAACTAATTTGCCAGAATTTTACGTAATTATGACAACATTGAAGGTTGTGCGATGTAACAGGAATATTTAGACTCATGGATGCCACCCGTTAGATAAAATACGGAACGGAATAAACGTTTTGTTTTCGAGGTGATAGTTTCCGGATTAGTCAAAGGTATATGGTTTAGAGAGAAATAGTCGATGCGTTATTATTCCTGTAATAACTTGCGGCTGAATTTGAAAGGGGTTCCTTCGTTATTTTACCGTTCATGTCGTCCATAGAGAATGTCTTGATCTACTTCAAATAAGGTCTGTGTTTCGTGCAGGCTTAAACCGCCTCGACGTTTTGATACCCGTGTAAATCGCACTAGGATAAGGTAACGTTTGTCAACATATTTTCATAAATCCACTCTACAAAAGTTTTTAATCTTCGCTTATATTTAGCCAATATTGATCAGTTACCTTGTCCTATGGATATCTACACAGTTATAAAATTGGCACGGTGACGTAAGCCTACACGAAACACAGACCTTATTTTAAGTGAATCTAAAAATATCCTATGGAATAAATGAAGGAACCGCTTTTCAGATTTTGCTAGAAGGTGTCATGGGAATTATGACTCGCACTTTGGTTGTCAATTCTTACCATGCCCATTATTAAAATAGGATTTCCTGCATATAGAAATTAAAGTTTTTGTTTTCAACATTCATCACAGGTAACTCTATTTTTATTCAAACAGTTGAGAGTATTTGTCTCCTAAGCAGACTCTTCAGTATCATTGTCACTTCAGAGCTGTGTGCGTGGGTGTTTATTTATGTATTATATTAAGTTAAAATAAAAGTGTTCATTCAGTATTGTTGCAATTGTCATTATTACAAAAATGTGTGTGTGTATGATATATATATATATTAAAAAATGTTTATAAAAATGTTTTTTTTTAAAATATTTTTTATTATTTTTTTATTTTTTATTTTAATCGGCCGATTCATCGGTATCGGCTTTTTTGTCCTCCAATAATCGGTATCGGTATCGAAAAATCATAATCGGTCGACCTCTAATACGCAGACGTTTTTACTTCAGGGATTTTTTTCCTCTACCCTAGAGGTCTTGATGAACTTACTTGTATTTCCATATTCTGTTTGTCATTTATCCTATATCCTCCCGCTCTTTAAATCATCCCCCTTGTGCTTCCATTCTACTTTCTAACACTCCTTCCTATGTAAACAGAACATACACAGTACTGGACAGATATTCCAACACAGTGCAAACATGATTACAACTTCCACAACTCATGATATATAAAATCCAACTCACCGTCTGCAAACATATAAGAAAGCATTAAGAAACGAAAAGAGCAAAAACAAGCAAAATAGACAAGCATTCATGATTGTATGACAATTTTATCAGTGTACAAAGGAGTTAAATAATTTCAAATTTGACTATAAATTGCAAATTACAAGCAGTTTTACTACAGGCCTGTATATGGTCATTAACACACAAAGCAGAATGTGACAGGTCTAGATCAATAACTTGCTGACAAACATTAGGACAGCAACACACAGGGAAATGGTCTACAGCAGTCAAAGTTGTAGTTAACCACTTAGTTTGGGTGAATTCAATTGTTAAAAACACAGCCTCTGTACATATTAGTTGAGTCAAAGGAAACAGTTCAGGGGGTTGGGGTAAGTGGAAGTACTTACCTTTGAGTGCAATAACTTTGCTAGCAGGGTTCATGATGGCGCTATCTGCAGAGATGGGTCTACGGATGGGAGTGTTGGGGTCGGCCATATCAATGATGACMACCTGTGCCTGCTCGCCCACCTTCTCTCTTATACAGATGAACTTATCAGACTCCATAGTCAGGGTGCTGAATCCAATGTTAGCTGGGTTGATCCCCAGGTTCTGGAGCTAAAGGAAATGGAATTACATTTTTTGAATGATTTATTGAAAAAACTATTGCTAGCGTGACTGTGTTGCAGAGGTGGTTCTGTGAACACTGCTTGCATGATGAGTGAGTAATCTTGTCTGAGACCTGAACATGTTGGCTCCTGTCCTGGAACTAATGCCTTAGCTTTAGTTCAGTGGGCTAACTGGCCTCAAGGYCCATGCACAGGCTCATTGATTAAGATGTTATGTTGATGATGATTCGTGATGTAGTTAGCCATTTGTAAAGACTCAAACGCATTACCCTTTTATCATGCTATAGCCATATAGCTAGCTACATCCAAATAAATAATACTAGTACTAACTAGCTAGCTATGCTGTTTTGACCAGCATAGAACTACTGTCTGTTGATTAAGCCAATTTAGATTACTCAACACCTGCCTTACTTGAATGAAGGTCCAAGGTAATCTAAGATCAGTGTCAGACTAGCAGACATAGCTAAATGCATCTGGCTGTTATTGAATAGACTGTCACGCAGAAATATCATCGTTCTAGTTAAGTAGTTAGCTATTAAATATGTTTGAGTTAGCAGGCCAATACAAATAGTAGCGGTCATACGAAAGCAGTTTTAACGTTACGTTTGATGGCAACCCTAGAAAGTTAACTGGCTAGCTGACACACTGTGGTAGTCTTTTCGCTAGCTAGTTAACATAACATGGCAACGGGGGAGGAGAGGTCATTCATTTCGCTGCAGGTGTTGGACTGCTAGCTACAGTTATCTTAGCTAGCTAGTTAGCGAAAATCATCAAACAGTCGAGAAAAATCTGGAGGTGTGTAGCGCGATAACTACACTACCTGGTCACGATTAGTATTTAACTATATTGTTTTCATACCTGCAGGTGCTCCTGGAAGCGGATAGGTAGTATTTGTGCCATTGCGGGTTTTCCTTTGCTTCTACGGTGTCCTGAAATTCTAGCTAAGCAGCTACAATAGCTGGCTAGGTTAGCACTGTGCTAGCTACGACCTCCTCACTCACGATTCGTAAATCGTAGTCAGACAGTGAATATTTACGTCCAATCAATGTGTTATTTTGTATATTTTCTTAGTCGTGATTCCAAAATCGTATGTCAAGTGTAGCCGCCGGATGTTTGTGCGTTTTCTCCACTGCCTGAATGGATGGCAGTGGCTTTAGCACTGATCTCAGTCCAAACCTGCAATGGCGGCGGAAACGACTCAGAATCAGAGATGGAAGAGGAAGCGAGATATCCCACTCCAAGTGTTTTGTTTATACRGTTAATGAACTAAGCCGACAAGACCAAGCTGCTGTCGCATTGAGAACCACCCCTTAAGTAAACCGGAATTGTGAAACATTTTCAGAGTTAAACGGCCTGAGTAAAACATCTTCATTTGCCACCATCTTTGTCAGAATGTTCTCAATCCGGAAGCAGCTGGGGATATCTTGGGAAGGACATCCCAACATGATCGTTCCATCTGTGATTTCATCTTTGCTTTCGACATGGAACGGTCTAAAACACACTTTAATGTGTATAATTGGCCAAACACTTATTGACTCTTATTTTACAATTAGTTCCAATTTTTGTCACGTCATTCGCCCTTTTACATCAGTTCCGGATTAATCACGCTTCAGACAGGCAGCTGATTTTGAATGCACCCTCTGCATGAATATGTTGATATGTTTCAATATCGTGTCTATCACAGGGTCTCAGCTCTAGAATTACTGATTTGTCATTAAATAAATTCAAAACATAGAACAGCACCTGTCATGCATGCTACTGTCCATAATGTCCTGTAGTACTGTCCCATGCAGGTCCTTTCTGAATTATTGTATAATTTTGTGGATAGCCTACCATTTGATCCCAGTAAATGCAAAGTGGGATCCTACCCTAACCATAGATCTAACCCTGACCCCAAGGAACATCAACCAGAAAAACGTTCCTAAACCCCCAACCCCTATCCTGTTGAGTCATATTGAAATACATGTTGAGTCATATTGAAATACAGTATCAAAATTAATAGATACATTCTTAACTATTCAAAATGTTCATAAATGCATTTGAGCTAATTTTTGTACTAAATAATCTCATTCAATGCCTTGACAGCCAGAATATCCCCAAAAATATTAAAGGCTTAAAAAGAGCAATGGAAAGACCAAAAAAAGGAGACTCAAGAAGCTGATGCATTACAAGAAGCGGCTGTATTTGACTATAAAAGGCATCTCTAATCCAGTGTCTCTACGCTGTTTTATTTATATTTCAGTGTAAAAAGCCTATACTCTATTAGAAAAACAAAACAAAAACAGTAACCCAATTACATCTCTTAAAAATAAAACAATCCAACAATGTCCCATTCACCTCAATTAAAATAGAAACAGCATTTCAATTTTGCTAGCACCCCCCCCCCCCCCAATTTTTTTTTATATATATATTCTCCAAGGCAGTTGGTCATGGCCAATTAAGTGACTTAGTCATGGCCGAATTTTTATATTTCAATGTAGTTAGAAAACATACTTAAATTTCAAACAAAATAAACAGTACAGTTTAGGACCACTGCACTGGCAAATTATTAGTGTATCCTTTTGAGCAGAAGGTAAAGATGAGAGTGTTTCGGCGATTCTGAGTGGTACACAAAATGCACACTTTCTCCAGGCCAAGTGCAATGCAGAAAGAACTTGGATTCCCTCCATAGCACAGAACCACAGTACTCTCCTCTCTCACGGCACTCCGGGAGGTCATCCATCACATTCCCTTTGCATGTCTCCTCTGACTTCTCCTCAAAGTCTGTAGAACTAAAGTTTGTGTAGGGTCTCTTTTTTGGCCATTGACAGAGCAGTACACTTGGGAGCGGTAGCCCATGCTTCAAGGCAGTGGTGCAGTATAAGCTCTTGTGCACCAGGCCTGAAGGGAGCAGTGTGTGCTGTGGATGAAAGCCCTCCACCATGGGGTCCCTGTACAATCTGGTAGTTTCCTCCCGTCACCACACATTCTCAAGATAGGCCTATGTCGTCTTGGCCCATATAAAATGTTTTTATTTGAAGGCCGTGTTTGAGGTCGAAGCTGTGCCAGGTTAAAGAGGATTCGTACAAAAGCCAACCAACCACTCTGCCATTACAGTAACAAGAATTAATGATATGATCTTCCCTGAATACTGAAGACCCCAGTAAAAACACTGGTCTGTCTGACAAAGAGAGTGAATAGGAGCAGGATTTCTATGGGGCAGATACATGGGGGGAGAGAAACAATTGTACATGACAAGGAGTAAGAGCAACAGCAGCCGTGATTATGTGATCTACAGTGGTTCTCATGAAATTAAGGAAGAGTCGGATACAAGAAGGGATGAGTGAGGAGAGGTTGTGTCATCACAGATGGGGTGGTAGCAGGTGATCTAGTCCTGTATTTGTGAATCGGTTCCCTGGGTTAACGTGTACATGTCATGTGCAAGTATGTAGGTGTGTGTGAATGTGAGAATGTGTGAAGGAGAGAAAGAAAATTCCCTGGGCTACACTGGAGGGGGTGATAGGGGAGAGGTCCACACAGGGCCATAACCTCCATCCATCCCATCCCCCTGTTCCTCTAGCAGAACTATGTGGAACCCCTCTTCTGTAGCTCCTCAATAAAGGCTGTGGAACAGGAGAGAGACAAGAAACAATCAATACAACACCTGACAAAGAAAGGTACTGCCTTTGTTTCCCCCCCCCCCACTTAATTTGGACTTTTATACAAATGTCACTGGATCGGTTTATATGTGAAAAATAGTTGTGGCCCAAAACAAATATCTGCATAGTCTCACCTCTGATTATCTCTTCCTTGACTTTTTGTAACTCCTTCCGCATCTCGTCAAGAATCTCCTACAGGAAGCAACCAAAACATTCTATAATTTGCAGTCTTAGTATTGAATATGATTATATGTTTATACTAGTCTTGGCATTAGAGGTGCTTCAGAAAATAATATTTACCTGTTTAATCCTCTCCATATCTGTCTCTTCACCACCTCCAGCATCATTACTACCACCTGCATGCTTCACCCTGGATAAGGTGTGGAGATGGGGTGGAAAGAAAGCGAGTGGGTAGGGGAGGCAGAGAGAAAGGGAGAGASTGATTAAGATCGAACATAGTCCCATCACTGACAACCCACGCTGTCAATCCAACCCATCACCATAGCACCCCCAAAGAGGCCTCAGGAAGCACCACACATACACCACAGACAACCCAAGGCTAGCTTTCAAAGTTTCAATGACATTTGACTGTTGACCACAGAACCAAATGTCCAGAAATGCCAGGCAAAACACACAAAATTCCATTCTATACTACATCAAGGGATATCAATTCACATATCAAAATGGAATGATGCAGATGAGAAAGGCTGTCACAGTAGTCATAGCTTTCTGAAGTCCACTAGGTGGTGCTGTCAACAGTACAATAGCCCAGCACCACGATCTGAAGCTGTGCCCCTGTTGACCTGACAGAGAGAAGGGAGATGGGACGGTATGCTAGGGAGAACAGGAAAGCATCAGTCCTGTTGTCTTGTCAGGGGAGGGACTTTGTACCTGGGACCCTGGGGCAAGGGAGAGGTGGAGTCCATGCTCTTGGAGATGGAGTTATTCCTGTTTGTGAGACACACACACTCTGCTCTTACAATGGGAAGCAACCAATTCATCAACACACACACCCCTCTTTGAATTGAGACTGACATACGTCCACACAGGCTGCTCTTACTACAGACACAGAGAGAGAGAGCATAGGAAGCTGAAAACTTACCTGGGCATAGTGGCTGATTTCTCCCATGGTCTTCTTCCAAGAGTGTCTAAAAAGGAGAGAGGGATATTTTACATCAAAATTGTATAAAAGTCTAATATTAAGCACATTTGTCTTCCTAGGTACAAACAAAACAGACAGACACACAGACAGTTCTCACCACTTTGGCCTTGAGACTCTGAGTCATCCTGTAGGGAGAAAGGAAACAGAGACCAGACAAACTTCAGTGTTTTTTGACTATATGGAAATTGCTCAATTATGTACTCACGACATAGTTGGCCAATAAATTAACAAATACTTACATTATCTGCTGTCTTAGCAGGTGGCTTAGCCCCACCGTCTGCCATTTTTTTCCTGAACAAGATAGACAAAAGGAGAGTAAGAGTGTGGTACAACACTTAAAGATTCACTAAGCCGGATCAGAGCCATAGAGGGGCATACACAGCGCTCTTGACTGGGGCGTATGAATCTGTTCATTTATACCAGTGCTCTCTTCAGTACCACCTACCTCCGTGCCAGGATGGATGCCATCTCACCCATCAGGCCTCCTCCTCCACCACCACCACCACCGATGGAGCCACTGGTGCGGCTTTGATCAGGCTTGGCAGCCGGTGCTGCAGCAGAAGAAGCAGCAGCAGCAACACTACCACTATCATCCTACAAAGAGCAGTAGAAGACACAGGAGTGGTTAGAGTATCGATACAACACCACCTTTAGCTCTAGCTAGCACTGCAAAACAGAGAGGCTCGGCATTCAAAATGATTTGCATTGAAGTCCAAATCAGAAAAAAATGGTGGTTGCATAAAATGTGGAGATCGATACAACAGATACAAAACAACTGTTACRCTAATTCTTATCCTGAGGCCACTATTTCTCCTTTCTGTCTCTCACCTTGGCCACTCTGCGGAGCTTGGCTGCGGCTAAGGCTGTCGCCAGGCCCCCTGCACCTCCCCCTAGGCCCCCATCTCCTCCTGGGGAGGGCAGCGGTGGGGCGGGCGGGGGTCCTGATCCTGCGGCCGGGGGTCCTGGGGGAGGAGGTCCAGGGGGAGGAGGGGGCCCAGATGGAGGAGGTCCTGGGGGTGGAGGAGGGCCCGGAGGTGCTGGGGGGGCCAACGGTGGGACTGGAGGAGTGGGCACTAAAAATATAAAAGGTAAGAGACTGTCACAGTGTTGAAAAAGGCGAACTGTATTGCTGTCAGTGTGGCTTTTTGACACAAGATGGTGCCTCTGACCTGCTGCAGCTTGTTGTCTCTCTCTCTCCAGTCTCTCCCACTCCTGCCGCTCTCTCTCTTGCTGCTCCAGCCTACAGGGACAAAACTCATGGGGATTAACACAGAGACAAACAAACATACACTAATACACCCAAACAGATTTAGAAAGGCACAAATAATATAACAATGTTGTATATGGTGAAGGGATGAATGGGAAGGCACCACATCCTCCATGAAAATAAGGTATCTAGCCAGAGGTGGCATAGCAGAGAAATTACATTTTGTTTTTCATCTTTCGACAATAATAACATGGCAAGTGAACTGAACCAAGTGAACTGTACCAGCAATCCTTTCATTAAAGCAACAACCATGTTCAAACAATCACAGTGGGCACTGTCTAATTGTGACAGATGGCTCTGGAGCAGTGTTAGACTGAAGAGCATATTCGTGAATAAATTGTGCTGACTATGCGGCCATGCTGGGTCTGTGAAGGRGCATTTCACAGCTTCTGATTAGCCCAGCACTGAAATTAAAGTCCACATCTGGCCAAGAAGCCCTAATCCGGGTCGCTCCAGGTCCCCTACCCCAACACATCTGTCACCCACAGGAGCTGCTGTCGCCACACACACTTTAAAGCACTGTTGGTTGACTGAGGGCTGGCGTAGACTTTACCTTGATAATTACTTACGATCGCATCCCAATGATGCAGAGTTTAAAATAAAACACACAAGAATGGAGATATATACAGGGAGTAACAGAACCAGATCAATGTGCAGTAGAGGTAGATACACTACATGACCAAAAGTATATGGACACCTGCTAGTCGAACATCTCATTCCAAAATCATGGGCATTAATATGGAGTTGGTCCCCCCTTTGCTGCTATAACAGCCTCCACTCTTCTGGGAAGGCTTTACACTAGATGTTAGAACATTGCTGCGGGGACTTGCATCCATTCAGCCACAAGAGCATTAGTGAGGTTGGGCGATTAGGCCTGGCTCGCAGTCGCCATTCCAATTCATGCCAAAGGTGTTCGATGGGGTTGTCAGGGCTCTGTGCTGGCCAGTCAAGTTCTTTCACACCGATCTTGACAAACCATTTCTGTATGGGCCTCTCTTTGTGCATGGGGAATTATGAAACAGGAAAGAACCTTCCTCAATCTGTTGGAAGCATGGAATTGTCTAGAATGTCATTGTATGCTGTAGCATTAAGATTTCCCTTCACTGGAACTAAGGGACCTAGCCTGAACCATGAAAAACAGCCCCAGACCATTATTCATCCTCCACCAAACTTTACAGTTGGCACTATGCATTGGGGCAGGTAACGTTCTCCTGGCATCCGCCAAACCCAGATTAGTCTGTCGTCATTCTTCACCCCAGAGAACGCATCCTCCCCGAGTCCAATGGCGGCGAGCTTTACACCACTCCAGCCAACGCTTGTCATTATGCATGGTGATCTTAGGCTTGTGTGCGGCTGCTCAGCCATGGAAACCCATTTCATGAAGCTCCCGATGAATAGTTCTTGTGCTGAGGTTGCTTCCAGAGGCAGTTTGGAACTCTGTAGTGAGTGGCCCAGCCAGAGCCCGGACTTGAACCCGATCGAACATSTCTGGAGAAACCTGAAAATAGCTATGCAGCGACGCTCCCCATCCAACCTGACAGAGCTTGAGAGGATCTGCAGAGAAGAATGGGAGAAACTCCCCAAATACAGGTGTGCCAAGCTTGTAGTGTCATWCCCAAGAAGACTCGAGGCTATAATCGCTGCCAAAGGCGCTTCAACAAAGTGCTGAGTAAAGKGTCTGAATACTTATGCAAATATTTCAAAAAAACTTTTTTTTGCTTTGTCATTATGGGGTATCGTGTGTAGATTGAGGAGGGAAAAAAATGATTTAAATCGATTTTAGAATAAGGCTGTAACGTAACAAAATGTTGAAAAAGCCAAGGGGTCTGAATACTTTCCGAATGCACTGTATAGTCTAGTGAGTGTGTAGTCAGTGCAAAATAGAGTCAGTGCAGATAGTTTGGGTACCATAAATTTACTATTTAGTGGTCTTATGGCTTGGGTGTAGAAACTGCCTCGAAGCCTGTTGGTCCGAGACCAATGCTCCGGTACCGTTTGCTGGACGGTAGCAGAGTGAACAGACTATGGCTAGGGTGGCTGGAGTGTTTTTTCGGGCCTTCCTCTGACACCTCCTGATATAGAGGTTCTGGATGGCAGGGAGCTCGACCCCAGTGATGTACTGGGCTGTCCGCACCCCCCTTTGTAGTGCTTTGCGGTCAAGGACGGTGCATTTGCCATACCAAGCGGAGATGCAACCAGTCAAGATGCAGTTGATGGTGCAGCTGTAGAACTTTTTGAGGATCCAAGGGCCCATGCCAAATCTGTTCAGCCTCCTGATGGGGAAGAGGCGCTGCCGTGCCCGCTTCACGACTGTGCGRGTGGACTATGTTAAGTCCTTAGTGGATGTTGGCGCTAAGGAACTTGAAGCTCTCGACCCGCTCCAAAACAGCCCTGTCGATGTGGATGGGGGGGCGTGCTCTCCCTGCAGTCCACAATCTGCTCCTTTGTCTTGCTGACGTTGAGGTAATAGGTTGTCCGATGCACCACACTGCTATGTCTCTATGTCTCTGGCCACCTCTCTGTAGGCAGACTCATCGCCGTTGGTGATCAGGGTTACCGCTGGTGTATAGTCAGCAAACTTGATGGTTTGCTGAGGACAAGCAGTCGTGGGTGGAAAGGGACAAGCAGTCGTGGGTGGAAAGGGAGTACAGGAGGGGACTAAGCACACACCCCTGAAAGGCCCCTGTGTTGAGGGTCAGTGTGGCGGAGGTGTTGTTGCCTACCCTCACCACCTGGGGCTGGCCAGTCAGGAAGTCCAGGATCCAGTTGCAAAGGGAGGGGTTCAGTCTCAGGGTCCCTAGCTTGGTGATGAGCTTGGAGGGGACTATCATGTTGAACGCTGCGCTGTAGTCAATTTTTTATTTTTATTACAAAATGTATTTAACCAGGCAAGTCAGTTAAGAACAAATTCTTATTTACAATGACGGCCTAGGAACAGTGGGTTAACTGCCTTGCTCAGAATGACAGATTTTGACCTTGTCAGGTCAGAGGATTTGATCTAGCAACCTCACGGTTACTGGTCCAACGCTCTAACCACTAGGCTACCTGCCGCCCCTATGAACAGCATAGTTATTTCGCCTCTTGTCCAGATGGGAGAGGGCAGTGTGAAGTGCAATTGAGATTGCGTCGTCTGTGGAGCCGTTGTGGCAGTATGTGAATGAGAGTGGGTCTAGGGTGTCTGGAATGATGGTGTTGATGTGTGTCATAACCAGCCCTTCAAAGCACTTCATAATTACAGATGTGAGTACTACAGAGCGATAGTCATTCAGGCAGGTTACCTCAGAGCTCTTGGGAACAGAGTCAGTGGTGATCAACTTGACTGAAAATGTCTGAAGTCTCCTTCCAGTTGGTCTCCGCATGCTTTGCGCATACGCCCTGGTACTACAACTGGCCCGGCGGCCTTGTGTTTGTTAACCTGTTTAAACGTTTTGCTCACATCGGCCACGGAGAGCGAAATCACACAGTCATCCGGAAAACAAGTGCTTTCACGCAAGGCACAGTGTTATATTCCTCGAAGTGAGCATAAAAGGCATTTAGCGTTTGAGAGTTCTGCATTGCTGGGCATCTCATGGCTGGGTTTTCTTTTGTAATCTGTTACTGTCTGCAAGCCCTGCCACATACGACGAGCGTTGGATCCGGTGTAATAGTATTCCACCTTCCTCCTATAATGTCCTTTTCAAATCAAATCAAATCAAATCAAATTTTATTAGTCACATACACATGGTTAGCAGATGTTAATGCGAGTGTAGCGAAATGCTTGTGCTTCTAGTTCCGACAATGCAGTAATACCGCATTATCTACCAAGGGAATTCTCTTCAATCATAATCACAGCCGTATATATTCCCCAAGCAAGACACTCGATGGCCCTGAACAACTTTATCTGACTCTTTGTAAACTGGAAACCACACACCCTGAGGCTGCATTCATCGTAGCTGGGGATTTTAACAAGGCTAATCTAAAAACAAAACTCCCTAAATTCTATCAGATATCGATTGTGCTACCAGGGCTGGAAAAACACTAGACCATTGTTATACTAATTTCCGCGACGCTTATAAGGCCCTCCCGCCCCCCTTTCGGAAAAGCTGACCACGACTCCATTTTGTTGATTCCAGCCTACAAACAGAAACTCAAACAACAAGCTCCCGCGCTCAGGTCTGTTCAACGCTGGTTCCGACCAATTGATCCACGCTTCAAGACTGCTTCGATCACGCGGATTGGAATATGTTCCGCATCGCGTCCAACAACAATATTGACGAATATGCTGATTCGGTGAGCGAGTTCATTAGGAAGTGCATTGACGATGTCGTACCCACAGCAACGATAAAAAACATTCCCAAACCAGAAACCGTGGATTGACCGGCAGCATTCGCGTGAAACTGAAAGCGCGAAACCACTGCTTTTAACCAGGGGCAAGGTGACCGGAAGCATGACCGATACAAACAGTGTAGCTATTCTCTCCGCAAGGCAATCAAACAGGCTAAGTCTCAGTACAGAGACAAAATCGAGTTCGCAATTCAACAGCTCAGACAAGAGGTATGTTGGCAGGGTCTACAGTCAATCACGGATTACAAAAGAAAACCAGCCCCGTCGCGGACCAGGATGTCTTGCTCCCAGACAGGCTAAACAACTTTTTTGCCCGCTTTGAGGACAATACAGTGCCACTGACACGGCCCCCTACAAAACCTGCGGGCTCTCCTTCACTGGCAGCCGAGTGGAGTAAAACATTTAAACGTGTTAACCTCGCAAGGCTGCAGGCCCAGACGGCATTCCAGCCGCGTCCTCAGAGCATGCGCAGACCAGCTGGCTGGTGTGTTTACGGACATATCAATCAATCCTTATCCCAGTCCTGCTGTTCCACATGCTTCAAAAGGCCACCATTGTTCCTGTTCCCAAGAAAGCTAAGGTAACTGAGCTAAACGACTACCGCCCCGTAGCACTCACTTCCGTCATCATGAAGTGCTTTGAGAGACTAGTCAAGGACCATATCACTCCACCCTACCGGACACCCTAGACCCACTCCAATTTGCTTACTGACCCAATAGGTCCACAGACGACGCAATGCAACCACACTGCACACTGCCCTAACCATCTGGACAAGAGGAATACCCATGTGGAGAATGCTGTTCATCGATTACAGCTCAGCATTTAACACCATAGTACCCCCAAACTCGTCATCAAGCTCGAGACCCTGGGTCTCGACCCCGCCCTGTGCAACTGGGTCTGGACTTCCAGACGGGCCGCCCCCAGGTGGTGAGGGTAAGCGTAACAACATCTCCACCCCGCTGATCCTCAACACTGGGCCCCACAAGGGTGCGTTCTGAAGCCCTCTCCTGTACTCCCTGTTCACCCACGAACTGCGTGGCCATGCACGCCTCCAACTCAATCATCAAGTTTGGGATGACACTTACAGTGGTAGGTTGGATTACCAACAACGACGAGACGGCCTACAGGGAGGAGGTGAGGGCCCTCGGAGTGTTGGTGTCAGGAAAATAACCTCACACTCAACGTCAACAAAACAAGGAGATGATTGTGGACTTCAGGAAAACAGCAGGGGAGCACCCCCTATCCACATCGACGGGTCAGTAGTGGAGAAGGTGGAAAGTTTTAAGTTCCTCGGTGTACACATCACGGACAAACTGAATTGGTCCACCCACACAGACAGCGTTGTGAAGAAGGCGCAGCAGCGCTCTTCAACCTCAGGAGGCTGAAGAAATTCGGCTTGTCACCAAAAGCACTCACAAACTTCTACAGATGCACAATCGAGAGCATCCTGTCGGGCTGTATCACCGCCTGGTACGGCAACTGCTCCGCCCACAACCGTAAGGCTCTCCAGAGGGTAGTGAGGTCTGCAGAACGCATCACCAGGGGCCAAACTACCTGCCCTCCAGGACACCTACACCACCCGATGTCACAGGAAGGCCATAAAGATCATCAAGGACAACAACCACCCAAGCCACTGCCTGTTCACCCCGCTATCATCCAGAAGGCGAGGTCAGTACAGGTCGCATCAAAAGCGGACCTGAGAGACTGAAAAACAGCTTCTATCTCAAGGCCATCAGACTGTTAAACAGCCACCACTAACATTTAGGCAGCCGCTGCCAACATACTGACTCAACTCCAGCCACTTTAAAAATGGGAATTGAATGGAAATTATGTAAAAATGTACCACTAGCCACTTTAAACAATGCCTTAATACAATGTTTACATACCCTACATTACCCATCTCATATGTATATACTGTACTCTATATCATCTACTGCATCTTGCATCTTTATGTAATACATGTACCACTAGCCACTTTAAACTATGCCACTTTATGTTTACATACCCTAAGTCTCATCTCATATGTATATAACCGTACTCTATACCATCTACTGCATCTGCATGCGTTCTGTACCACCACTCATTCATATATCTTTATGTACATATTCTTTATCCTTTACACTTGTGTGTGTGTGTAAGGTAGTAGTTGTGGAATTGTTAGGTTAGATTACTGTTGGTTATTACTGCAATTGTCGGAAAACTAGAAGCAACAAGCATTTCGCTACAACTCGCGCATTAACATCTGCTAACCATGTGTATGTGACTAATAAAATTTGATTTGATTTGATTTGATTTGAAAAGGACATTATAGGAGGAAGGTGGAATACTATTACACCGGATCCAACGCTCGTCGTATGTGGCAGGGCTTGCAGACAGTAACAGATTACAAAAGAACCCAGCCATGAGAGCCAGCAATGCAGAACTCTCAACGCTAAATGCCTTTTATCGCTCACTTCGAGAAATATAACAGTGCCTTG
>NC_036841.1:19851615-19954403 GCF_002910315.2 Salvelinus sp. IW2-2015
TCGACATTTGATTGTGAGGAGTTCTAGATCAGGTGAACAGAATGACTTGAGTTCCTGTGTGTTGTTATGATGATCACACCACTTCTCGTTAATCATAAGGCATACCCCCCCGCCCCTCTTCTTACCGGAAAGATGTTTGTTTCTGTCGGCGCGATGCATGAAGAAACCAGCTGGCTGCACCGACTCCGTTAGCGTCCCTTGAGTTAGTTAGAGTTTTTGTATGTGTCTATGTCTGTGTCCCGTTCCTTGTAAGCAGTAGCTCTTGCCCAGCGCGGATATTGCCTGTAATCCATGGTGTTTGGTATGGATATGTTCTTATAGTAACTGTGGGGATGACATCACCCATGCACTTATTGATGAAGCCCGTGACTGTTGTGGTAAACTCATCAATGCTATCGAATGAATCCCGGAACACATCCCAGTCTGTACTAGCAAAACAGTCTTGTATCCTCGCGTCTGCTTCATCCGACTACTTCCGTATTGAGTGAATCACTGGTACTTCCTGTTTGAGTTTGTTTGTAAACAGGAAGCAGGAGAATGGAGTCATGCTAAGATTTTCCGAAGGGAGGACGGGGGAGGGCCTTGTAAGCACTTATGTGGGTAGAATAAAAGTAGTTTAGAGTTTTAGCACTCCTACTGGAGCAGCAGACGTGTTGGTAGAAGTCAGGTAAGACGGTTTTATGTCCCCCCGTGTTAAAGCCCCATACAGTTCATTGAGTGCCAGAGTGGTGTTGGCTTGTGGAGGGATGTAGACTGCCATGATAATTACAGATGAAAACTCTTGTTAGATAAAAGGGTCTGCAATTTACCATGAGGTATTCTATACTGAACAGAAACATAAAAACACAGCATGCATCAATTTAAAAGATTTTACTGAGTTACTGTTCATATATTGGACGTACTGCCAAATTCTCTAAAACAATGTTGGGAGGCAGCTTATGGTAGAGAAATTAATATTCAATTCTCTGGCAACAGCTCTGGTGGACATTCCTACAGTCAGCATGCCAATTGCACACTCCTTCAAAACTTGAAACATCTGTGGCATTAAGTTGTGTGACAAAACTGCTAATTTTAGAGTGGCCTCATATATGTATAAATGTATATATGTATAAATGCAAACGTCTATCTCTATCAGGTGAGCAAAAGCTAGAGATTTCCAGGGCCTCCCAAGTGGTGCAGTGGTCTAAGACACTGCATCGCAGTGCTAGCTACGTCACTACAGATTCTGGTTCGATCCCAGGCTGTGTCACAGTCGGGAGACCCATGAGGCGGCGCAAAATTGGCCCAGCATTGTCTGGGTTAGGGGAGGGTTTGGCTGGCCGGGTTGTCCTTGTCCTTGTCCCATTGTGCTCTTGTGGCAGGCTGGGTGCAATGCATGCTGACACGGTCACCAGGTGTACGGTGTTTACCCTGACACATTAGTGCGGCTGGCTTCTGGGTTAAGCAAGCAGTGTGACTTGGTGGGGTTGTGTTTCGGAGGACGCAAGGCTCTCGACCTTCGCCTCTCCTGACTCCATACGGGAGTTGCAGAGATGGGACAAGACTGTAACTACCAATTGGATATGTAACTCCTAATTGGGGAGAAAAAGGGGTCAAATAAATAATAATAACAAATAAAAATAATTGCTAGAGATTTCCTTCACACTTGAAGCAGCACACCAGTTGTTATTTATGAAAAAAACACTCTGCATGGAAAATCCACCGAGTACTACGTGCATAAGACATAATATTGCAGCTTTCAAGTATTTTTCTTATTCTTAAGTGACTGAAGATTTGCTAATAGAATCGACTCCACTTCGTCTCGCGTCTAGGCCTGGAGATTTTTGGTAGCCCATGGAACAAAGGTAATAGGGTTCGGTATGAACAGTGGAACAGCTGATTTGTAGTTGAAGTCAAAATCGAGGTTAGTAACTGTCAATCTGGTTTCCAGAAGTGCATGGCGGTCATATGTGATAATACTATGAACTTTCTGTACAAGAAAAGTAAAGAAACACAATAAAAGTCACTATATAGCAAAAGACTTGGAACTCGTAAGATGTCGCCCTTCTGTCGGCGCCATCGTGACAATCATATCTGTGACCATTACTACCACCATTTGACGGACAACCTTGCCAGCCTATCCCAGAGTCTCCACAATGTGTCATATTACCCATTAGACTAAATGAGATTAGGGGTAAAGCTGGATGTATCCTTGGCGAGTGTGGGGTCCACAGGAAGAGGTAGGAAAGGATGGATTTCGATGTCAAAGAGGAGTTGACCTTCTTTAGCTTTTCAACCTCCGACCTCAAGAGGCTGGCTGAGGGCTAAGCGGCGTAAGGCTAATGCTGACAAATCCTCTGAGTCAGTGTGGTTATGTAAAACCGTGTCAGTGGGACTGGTCATATGAAACTGTCTTGTCTTGATACCTGTACTAACCCTTAATTACAACTCAATGTGGAAGTAAAGGTGAGTGTACTGTACTTCCCCCCCCGGATATCCCACACTTGGTACCTCCGCTGCTGTTCCAGCTCCTCTGGGGAGGGTCCATTTGACACTGGGCGGGGGAGGGTAGCGTAACCTGGAGATAAAGAGATTTTCTTAGCATGACTTGCTGTGAGATGCAAGTCATGCTCATGTTTCCACACATGCATCTCTCAATTATTTTTCAGATTGTGCTGTGCCTTTAGGTATTGTAAAGCATGTTGTCATGTATGTTGAGGCTACATGTAAAATCCATTCTAATAGTACCTGCGTCTGCCAGGGAGTTGAGCACCTCCAGTGCATGGGCCATTCCGCTGGCGAAGAGGGCGGCATCCTCCTTACTGCCGAAGTTGAGCCCCCACACCTGCCGCGCGTCTCGCCACTGGTGGAAGTTGGGCGTGGCCTCATTGTACTTCAGGCCCTTCACAATCGGACAGTTAATCACCACCTTAGAGAGAAGGGGGTCGGAGTCAAGACACTCCCAACATTGGCATATCATGGATAAGGGAAAGGGGGACACATAGTCAGTTGTACAACTGAATGCATTCAACTSAAATGTGTCTTCTGCATTTAACCCAACCCCTCTGAATCAGAGAGGTGCGGGGGGGCTGCCTTAAATCGACATCCACGTCATATCCCACTTCTTTATCAAGAAACAAGGTGATGCTCTGTATAGTTGAAATGGACAAACTGCAGATTTTAGAGAAGTGAACGGTCCTTACTCAGGTTGTATGGAAGGAACTACATGTGTAATGGCAATATTAGACCTTAATACAAACACTCAGTGATAAAAATCCATACCGGTATGTGGATCCATACCAGTAATCATGATATATCGCCCAACCCTAAGTGTTAGTGTTTAGGGTGCATCTCAGTCTAATGTGGCATGGTATCCTCTCTTCCATCTTCCTAATTGAAAGCTTTTTCCACATTGCACTCAGCCTGTGCTTTCAGATCAAGGACAGGAATCCAGTTTGGACAAGAGAAATGCACTCTAGGTCTATATCAGTCCAGCAGGTGGCACCAGCCTGGTGATTCAATACAGGCCATGGTGCTCTGGGTTTGAGTGACTCAGTTTGAATGTGCTGATGCATCGTTTCTCTATTTGTTTTAAAACCCCTGAATTCCACAGAGCGGAGGAGCGAGCGAGCACCTAAACTCCCCACGCCAAAAGAGTCAGGGAGAGAAAGAAGCAGACACAGAGGGAGGGGACAGAGATACTCAGAGAGAGGGGGAAGGCTTCCTTAATTGTCACAGGAAATGGTTGAGCTGGCCAAATACCTCTCAGGAAACATAATCCACTTTAAGATACGTCTATGGGAAACACTCAGGCGACTGGATGTTTCAAGAAATAATTGTACGGAGAGAGAGCAGGAGAGGGGGAAGAGAGATGGGATGGTGAGATACTATATATATACTGAACAAAAATATAAATGCAGCATGCAACAATTTCAACTATTTTACTGAGTTACAGTTCATAAGGAAATCAGTCAATTTAAATAAATTCATTAGACCCTGATCTATGGATTTCACATGACAGGGCAGGGGTGCAGTCATGGGTGGGCCTTGGAGGGCATGCTACCAATTGGAATTAGTTTTTCCCCCACAAAAGGGCTTTATTACAGACAGAAATACTCAGTTTCATCAGCTGTCCGGGTGACTGGTCTCAGACGATCCAACAACTGAAGAAGCCGGACGTGGAGATCATAGGCTGTTGTGGTTACACGTGGTCTGCGGTAATGAGGCCAGTTGGATGTACTGCCAAATTCTCTAAAACAACGGGGCGGCTTATGGTAGAGAAATGAACAAAATTATTTTATTGTCCCGAGCACAAGGTGCACCTGTGTAATGATCATGCTGTTTAATCAGCTTCTTGATTTACCACTCCTGTCAGGTGGATGGATTATCTTGGCAAACGAGACATGCTCACTAGCAGGGATGTAAAAATATTTGTGCACAGAATTGGAGAGAAAAAAGCTTTTTTGTGCATGTGGAAAATGTCTGGGATCGTTTATTTCAGCTCATGAAACATGGGACCAAGACTTTATATGTTGTGTTTATACATTTGTTCAGTATATATAGTGCTGTTTGTCTCGTTCTATTGTTAAAGCTGTGACAGTACAGGAGTTGTAAGTATTGACAGGTCTCACCCAGGACTGTACTAGCCTGTTGGCCCTGATGGGGGAACTACAGGAGACAGAACACAACTCTTTGAACCAGCACATAGAACCTGAGGTAGGGTGTTTGTGCTTGCGTCACAGAGGTGGTTAGTGGGCGTTAGCCTGCCTGCACATGGCCATAGGTGGATAAAGGGCTGATTCACAGTTCTCCAGCTGGCCGGGCTTGTTGGTACTAGAGGTTTGAAGCTGTTGATGATGAACAACATCACACAAGACCAAACACACACAATCAGTGAAACAAGCATGCACACAGACTAAAACCCATTGTCATAGATACTGTACATATAGACACACACGCACTCTACCTGCTGATCTGTCTGCATCTTGCGTCCCACCACTCTGAAGGCGTTAGTGGAGGGGTTGTGGTAGATCTGGACCCTGCTGAAGGTCTGAGGCCCTGTTCCTGCCGGGAGCCACATCTTATTCCCATCATCGTAGATCATCACCGTAGCACGAGCCTGGCAGATACTGGACTCACTAAAGGAGAGACAGTGTAATGATTTATTATGCAAAAAAAGCTTAGAGTTGAATAGATAGAGAGCTAGAGAGAGAAAGGGGGGCCAAGAGTAAGGGAAGAAGGGATGGTGTTGGGAGAGGGGCTAATAATGGTGGAGGGAACCAGGGGAAAGTATAGTGGAGGACAGCAGGGTAGGAAGAGAGGGAGGGGAGAAGAGAGGGAGAAAGAATCATAAAAATGAGCTAGGTCACATGCTGCCATAAACAAGACATGCTTGAGAGTTGAGCCAGTCCATACAGGCCATCATCCAGTTGCTCTGTTCAAACTCACCCAGCCACTGTCACACTATGGCTGTCAATGGACCCCCGAGCACTGATGCAAGCCAACTCAATACACTCTTAATGAAGGGAGGAAGCAACAGGTAATACACCATATTGAATGGTGTCTCTTCAGCACAATCAACAGGCCATTTATATGCCTGTGAGTGTATAGTCTAAGTTTAGGTCCTCCCTTGACATGTATATTGTGAGAATATGCAGATGCCTTTACCAGATGTTAGTGCATGTATGAAAGAGAGAGACATCGTGAGGGAAGCGATGGAGGAAGAGTAGGAGAGACAGACGAGAGAGCAACGGGGCAGCAGGTAGCCTAGTGGTTAGAGCGTTAGACTAGTAACCGAAAGTTTGCAAGATCGAATCCCCGAGCTGACAAGGTAAAAAAAAAAAAAAAAAATCTGTCGTTCTGAGCTAGGCAGTTAACCCTAGGGCATCATTGAAAATAAGAATTTGTTCTTAACTGACTTGCCTAGTTAAATAAAGATAAAATAGGAGACACAGAGAGGGAGAAAAAGAGAGAGCAGGAATGCAGTAGGGTTGTTCCACCAAGTCTTTTGAGAAGTGTAACTTGGTCAAAAAATTGTTACTTTAGATTTCCTCTTAAAATCAGMCATGAATCTTCTTGTGACAGGGGGAATGGAAACTTGTGTGCAACAGGGAGTGGCAATTGAATGCAAGCTTCACAAAAATGTATACTCGACCCGCTTATTTTTCCACCACAAAACACCAGAAAAATTGACAAAGAGTCAAACCAGCTGAAGTAAATAATAATCTAAATGSCTAATTTAAGGAGGTACATTACAGTTCGAAAGTTTGGGGTCAATTATAAATGTCCTTGTTTTTGAAAGAAAAGCACAATTTTTGTCCATTAAAATAACACCAAATTGATCAGAAATACAGTGTAGACATTGTTAATGTTGCAAATGACTATTGTAGCTGGAAACAGCAGATATTTTATGGAATATCTACATAGGCGTACAGAGGCCCATTATCAGCAACCATCACTCCTGTGTTCCAATGACACATTGTGTTAGCTAATCCAAGTTTATCATTTTAAAAGGCTAATTGATCATTAGAAAACCCTTTTGCAATTATGTTAGCACAGCTGAAAACTGTTGTACTGATTAAAGAAGCAATCAAACTGGCCAACCTGTTCTTAGGGAAATGTACCAGCTAATAGAAACCTTGGCATTTCGCAGCCCCTGGTCTTTAAGAGAAAGTAAACACATTTTAGATACTACTGGAAATTCAAACCAATCTATAGGAGAGGACTGCAGTGTTATGCAAGTAGGCTTATGTGCAGTGGCACTGACAGACAAGTGTTACTGACTAGAGCCAGACATGGTGACAATGACAGACAGATAGTGAGGGCCACCCCGATACTCTGGCTCATATCAAGGCTCACACACTCCCCTAGTCACATAAAGGAGAAGTCCCTGACCTTCAGACAAGGCTGAGTAAGTGAGTGACAGAGTCCCTATTTCAACTACGAGAGATGAGTCTGAGGAGCGGTGTGTGTGTGTGTGTTGRTCGTGGTGAGTGAGTGTATAGAATGTGCATAGAGACAGTATGAAAATAAAATAGGAGGGTCAATGCAGATAGTCTATGTAGTCATTTTTTTTATAGCTATTTAGCAGTATTATGGCTTGGGGATAGGAGCTGTTCAGGAGCCTGTTGGTGTCAGACTTGATGCTCCGGTACCGCTTTCCGTGCGGAAGCAGAGAAAACTAAAAGCTAACATGCTTCATGATCAAGTAATGTTAGCATATCAGTAATACACGTTTACCCCTCCAAAACAAATATAAAAGTACAGTAATGTTAGCGAATGATGTCATTCATATTATAATATAGGCTACACAGCTAGGAAACGTTAGATAGAAGGCTAGCTAGCTAAATAAAATAGAGTGAATAAAAAGTGCCACAGATGTCTCAAGTTGAGGGAGCATGCAATTGGCATGCTGACTGCAGGAAATGGCTGTGCAAAGTTGCTTGATATTGGCAAGAACTGGAACACGTTGTCGTACACGTTGATCCAGAGCATCCCAAACATGCTCAACAGGTGACATGTCTGGTGAGTATGGCCATGGATGAACTGGGTCATGTTCAGCTTCCAGGAACTGTGTACAGATCCTTGAAACATGGAGCCGTGCATTATGCTGAAACATGAGGTGTTGGCGGCGGATGAATGGCACGACATTGGGCCCCATTGAAGAGAAGTGGGACAACATTCCACAGACCACAATCAATAGTCTGATCAACTCTATGTGAAGAAGACATGTCGTGCTGCATGAGGCAAATGGTGGTCACACCAGATACAGATTTTTTTTWWTTTTTTATGTTAAGGTACTTGTGACCAACAGATTCCCGGTCATGTGAAAAAAAGAAAAATCAATAGATTAGGGCCTAATGAACTTATTTCAATTGACTGATTTCTTTATATGAAGTGTAACCTAGTAAAATCTTTGAAATTGTTGCATTTATATTTTTGTTCAGTATAATTTCTGAATCCTTAAGTAAAACGTGCTGGCTGTAGCTGAATGCTGACGTTTAGCTGAACAATAACTATTTGGAGCTCTTAGGCTTCTACACCTGCACGTGCTTCTACACCTGCATTACTAGCTGTTTGGGGTTTTAGGCTGGGTGTCTGTACAGCACTTCGAGATATTAGCTGATGTACGAAGGGCTATATAAAATAAAATTGATTGATTGATTGATTGGTCTTGTATGAGTGGTGTCAAGGAGACAGTTGTGTTTACACTGCCCTGCACTACCTCCGGAGGTATCGGTCCAGACATGATAAGTTCACATTGCAGTACATGTGTAGCCAATGGTCTTTTTGCCAAAGTCTAGTCTAGTCGAGAGAGAACCAGGAAGAGCAGACTAATTTTATTTATCAATCTCTTTTCCCCACTCCTCCTCTCCCTCCATCCATCCATCCCGTGATACAATCTCCCACTTCCTGTGACACAGCTCTGTAGCCACAGCCCACCTCTTGCTCCCAGCAATGCCTAATAAGGGTTGACTCAGCCTGACTAGTGAACACACACACACACAAACACACACAAACACACACCCTTTCAAGTTTACACACTCATGTGCTCACTGTTGACCCAAATGTTTGTTAGGTAAGATAGGTGAAGAAGTTAATAGATGGAAAAAATAAAATAAAGATGTCCCTGGCTGGGGACATAACGGTGTGAGGAAAGAGAGACGTGGATTGTGGTCAGTAAGCACAGAAACAGAGGTGCCAGCTGAACTTAACCAGCAAGTATGCCAATATTCTATTTCAAAAGGTTTTCTCACATTTGTTTTCAGTGAACGTGACCCACCCAGGTATAGAGCAGTGAGGGCTGCTGCTAACTGGGAAGGTACAGAGAAAAGGACTGGGAAACAGATGCATTTTTAATATGAGAGAAAGCATAGGCTCAGGAGAACAGAGTGAAGAGTGAATTATTGATACATCTACAGATATTGAGACTACATGTGTGTGCATACGTCGACAGAGTCCGAGAGGTTGGCAGGATGCTACATGGACACACGTTTTTCACACATTAGCTTCTGAATGAACCATGAAAAATAAATGCCATAAACAACCTATTCCTGTGACAGTGTCCAAACAACACATATAATGCAGTCCTTGAAGGTTAGCTAAGAGTCTAGACTAGTAGTTAAGCTAAGTGTTAACTAGCTGACTAGTTCATTTAACCTGTGAGAGTGTACTGTGAAAGCCAATAGGTCACTGGCTGAACCTTAAAATAACTCAACCAGGCAATGGTCATTTTCAGTCTTAATCTGAGGAATTTTCACATACCCTTGAAACATTAGCTGTGGCTACTGCACGTGTTAAAATCATAACCAAGTGCTCTTGCATGCAAAGGTTATGAAAATATTCTGTCTGTCAAGATGACAAATTATAGGCTCCTAGCAACCTAACTGATAACATTATGATAATAACATTAAGATAAGTTTATGGCCTGAATACAGACAGACAACGCCTACAGGAGAACCAATAAACCAAACTCAAAGACCAAGTTTAGCTGAGAATTAAAATAGAAAGACAGAAACTCCAAGTTAGCCAACACTGACATTTGGAGCCGGAATGGGAGCCTATAGTTTCTCAGTCAGTGAGGGGTTAACAGGAAACTGCAGTGCACGACTGGGGCACACGCTCTAAGAAATGTCTGTATAAGGCTTTGCTCAGAGCTTGTACTGACAAGTACAGTCAGGTCCAGTGGCTCTCCCTCTCTGTTTACCAGGCCATCCCACCATGCTTCTCCACACTCCTTATTTTCTTCCTCCCCCTCTTAGTCTCCACATCTGGCCCCCATCGTCCCTCTTAATCCCTCAATCCTCTTCTTCATCTCTGCGTTCATACTTAGGCTACCAGTTAAATCAGTCTACTGTTTTTTGGGCTCAAGCCCCCTCCGCTAAACAATTTCCCTCCACTTGTTCCACTTTGGCCTTCTATCCCTCTGTTAATCTGGCAGAACATGTTGGACACGCATACACTAGATGACCAAAAGTATGTGGACACTCGAACATCGCATTCTAAAATCATGGTCATTAATATGGAGTTGGTCCTYCCTTTGCTGCTATAACAGCCTCCACTCTTCTGGGAAGGCTTTCCAATAGATATTGGAACATTGCTGCAGGGACTTGCTTCCATTCAGCCACAAGAGCACTAGTGAGGTCGGGGACTGATGTTGGGCGATTAGGCCTGGCTCGCAATCGGCATTCCAATTCATCCCAAAGGTGCTTGATGGAGTTTAGGTCAGCGCTCTGTGCAGGCCAGTCAAGTTCTTCCACACCGATCTCGACAAACCATTTCTGGACCTCGCTTTGTGCACGGGGGCCTTGTCATGCTGAAACAGGAAATATGCTGTAGCACTAAGATTTCCTTCACTTGAACTAAGGGGCCTAGCACGAACAATGAAACACAGCCCTAGACCATTATTCCTCCTCCACCAAACTTTACAGTTGGCACTCTGCATTCAGGCAGGTAGCGTTCTCCTGGCATCCGCCAACTCCAGATTCATCCGTTGGTCTGCCAGATGGTGAAGCGTGATTCATCACTCTAGAGAAAGTGTGTCCACTGCTCCACAGTTCATTGGCAGCGAGCTTTACACCACTCCAGCCAACACTTTTATTTGTCAAATGCGCCAAATAAAACAGGTGTAGACCTTACCGTGAAATGCTTACTTACACGCCCTTAACCAACAATGGAGTCAAGAAAATATTTACTAAATAAAMACAATAATGAGGCTATATATAGGGGGTACCAGTATTGAGTCAATGTGCGGGGGTACAGGTTAGTCAAGGTAATTTGTACATAAAGGGGTAAAGTGACTATGCATAGTTATTCATTGCGCATGGTGATCTTAGGCTTGTGTGAGGCTGCTCAGCCATGGAAACTCATTTTATGAAGCTCCCAAAGAAACAGTTATTGTGCTGACATTGCTTCCAGAGGCAGAACTCAGTACTGACTGTTGCAACTAGAGGTCGACCGATTATGATTTTTCAACGCCGATACCGATTATTGGCGGACCAAAAAAAGCCGATAGCGATTAAATCGGCCGATTTTTATTTATTTATTTTTAATAATGACAATTACAACAATACTGAATGAACACTTATTTTAACTTAATATAATACATCAATAAAATCAATTTAGCCTCAAATAAATAATGAAACATGTTCAATTTGGTTTAAATAATGCAAAAACAAAGTGTTGGAGAAGAAAATAAAAGTGCAATATGTGCATGTAAAAAAGCTAACGTTTAAGTTCCTTGCTCAGAACATGAGAACATATGAAAGCTGGTGGTTCCTTTTAACATGAGTCTTCAATATTCCCAGGTAAGAAGTTTTAAGTTGTAGTTATTATAGGAATTATTAGGACTATTTCTCTCTATACCATTTGTATTTCATATACCTTTGACTATTGGATGTTCTTATAGGCACTTTAGTATTGCCAGTGTAACAGTATAGCTTCCGTCCCTCTCCTCGCCTCGAACCAGGAACACATCGACAACAGCCACCCTCGAAGCATCTTTACCCATCGCTCCACAAAAGCCGCGGCCCTTGCAGAGCAAGGGGAACAACTACTTCAAGGTCTCAAAGCGAGTGACGTCACCGATTGAAAYGCTATTAGCACGCAACCCGCTAACTAGCTAGCCATTTCACATCGGTTATACCAACCTAATCGCGGGAGTTGATAGGCTTGAAGTCAAACAGCTCAATGCTTGAAGCACAGCGAAGAGTTGCTGGCAAACGCACGAAAGTGCTGTTTGAATGAATGCTTACGAGCCTGCTKCTGCCTACCACCGCTCAGTCAGACTGCTCTATCAAATATCAAATCATAGACTTAATTATAACATAATAACACACAGAAATACGAGCCTTAGGTCATTAATAAGGTCAAATCCGGAAACGATCATTTCGAAAATAAAACGTTTATTCTTTCAGTGAAATACGGAACCGTTCCGTATTTTATCTAATGGATGGCATCCCTAAGTCTAAATATTGCTGTTACATTGTACAACCTTCAATGTTATGTCAAAATTATGTACAATTCTGGCAAATTAATTACGGTCTTTGTTAGGAATAAATGGTCTTCACACAGTTCGCAACGAGCCAGGCGGCCCAAACTGCTGCATATACCCTGACTGCTTGCACGGAAGGCAAGAGAWGTGACACAATTTCCCTAGTTAAAAGAAATTCATGTTAGCAGGCAATATTAACTAAATATGCAGGTGTAAAAATATATACTTGTGTATTGATTTTAAAGAAAGTTATTGATGTTTATGGTTAAGTACACATTGGTGCAACGACAGTGCTTTTTTCGCGAATGCGCTTGTTAAATCGTCACACGTTTGGCGAAGTAGGCTCTGATTCGATGAGAAATTAACAGGCACCGCATCGATTATATGCAACGCAGGACAAGCTAGATAAACTAGTAATATCAACCATGTGTAGCTAACTAGTGATTATGTTAAGATTCATTGTTTTTTTATAAGATAGGTTTAATGCTAGCTAGCAACTTACCTTGGCTTCTTGCTGCACTCGCGTAATAGGTAGTGCAGGCTGCCATGCAGGCTCCTCGTGGAGTGCAATGTAGTCTGCCACAATCGTGTCCAAAAATGCCGATTACCGATTGTTATGAAAACTTGAAAATCGGCCCTAATTAAATCGGCCATTCCGATTAATCGGTCGACCTCTAGTTGCAACCGAGGCCAGATGGTTTTTACACAATACGCGTTTCAGCACTCTGCGGTCCCGTTTTGTGAGCTTGTGTGGACTACCACTTCTCGGCTGAGCCGTTGTTGCTCCTAGATGTTTCCATTTCACAATAACAGCACATACAGTTGACCGGGGCAGCTCTAGCAGGGCAAAAACTGACAAACTGACTTGTTGGAATGGTGGCATCCTATGACAGTAAAATGTTGAAAGTCATTGAGCTCATCAGTAAGGCCATTCTACTGCCAATGTTTGTCTATGGAGATTGCATGGCTGTGTACCTGATTTTATACACCTGTCAGCAACGGTGTGGCTGAAATAGCTGAATCAACTAATTTGAAGGGGTGTCCACATACACATCTATACAAAAGTATGTTAAGTGCTTGCCATGTCCTGCCATTGTGCCTTGTGGTCATTCATGCCAGACAAACTGTCCAGTATAGCACATCACATCAACAGATCAATACAAAAATCGGTATTGCGCTCTAATTTGGTCACAGATACAGTCATATACAAATCAATAACGGTGCTCTACTCCAAAAGCTTTTTATTTTTCAGTTTATTCAGATCTCAGGAGGACTTCACACCTATTGGAAATGTGAACAAATGTTATTTCACTCATAGGTCCTCTTCCCTCTCAGCCCACTTTAAATGCTTTCMAAAACATCTCCTTTGAAGTGAGAGCTAAAACAATGAAAAGTAAAGCAACGCTAACTCGCCCTCTCAGCCTTGATAAAAATATAGACCACAGTTCCATGTTGTGGATGATGATGCAGATACCGATATCACACATTCTTAAAAGCAGAGTAGAAATAACCTGGTCCTGTCTCTCTAAGATACAGCGCACAACCTGGGACTCTCTCTAGCACCACCAGGTGAGTACACACACACAAACGACAGGGGCATAGGTGACCAACCGTGTGACCTCTTATCCAGTTTATGTACAAAAAACATCAAAACAATTGCATTAGTTTKGGCTCAAAAATGTAAGTTAAAGTTGAAGTTACCAGTGTCATCTGACAGTATTGTCCTCAATGAATTTACCCTCCAGTCAATTACAGGGCTGTCAGTGACATCACAGACTCAGTGATACCTCTGGCCCAAGTGACACTGACACACTGACACACACTGACACACAGACAGTAACTTCACTGAATAACAAGTAGTGTTAATCTCTCAAATACAACAACACAGAGCATCCTCTTCAGCGTACAGCCTAAGTAATTTAATGCTATCCAAATAAACAGTTGTGAAGATGGATCGCATACCTCAGCCCCTTGAAGTACAGGTATTTGTAAGAGGCTAACCATATGGAGCGATTGGCTGACTACTGAAGCCCCAGACTAAAGATTGAGGAGGACCAGGGCCCCTAAGGGTAATCCTTGGCCTACTGCTGGTAACTTTCCTAACTCTATCCTTCTCTCCGTCTCCCTCCCTTCCGCGTGCCTGCTCCCTCACACAGGTCCTAGCATGCTGCGACACAGACTTTAGGCTACTGCCTTTAGTCTCTCCCCTGTCAGCCACATACGCTGGCTATATTTTTTTCCTGTCTCTCTCTCTCTCAGAAGGTGTCGGACTATCATTCTCTGTCTCTTATGTTCGGCCTCAAACTCTTATGCACCAACTCTCTCACTTTCTCTTTCTCAGTCAAGTTCAAACCACTCAGCATTCTTTGCGTCAGCATTCTTTGTGTGCTGACTCATCGGTGCCTGAGTTTCTCTGGAATAGGTCTCTCCAACGTTGCGGAAACGTTCCCTGGCTGTCTGGGCCAGGCCTCTGACCACTTGAAAGAGGCCGAGGAGCAAAAGCAGCATTCCAGCTCCTGAAGCGCTGTGGGGGGGTTGTGACTGGCACTCACTATGCCCTTATTTGGACCATCGAATCATCACTCTCCTCTCTGCGTTCGCTTAATTCCTTTTACATGTCGAAGCGTATCCTCCCTGAGAAGCTAAGGAGGCAGGGGAGGAGGCAAACCCCCTTGGAGAAGATCCCCCTCATTAGGGGTTGAGAGATGAAGAGAAACTCCCCACCCTCTCCCTATCTGTTGTCCAGACATGTAACCATGTCCACATCTCCAGAGAATATGCTATGGGTATGAAACTGTGCCCACCGTGCACAAAAGAGGGAGCGATGAAGGATAGAATCTATATTGAGTTGATAACTCACTTTTATGGAGGTCTGTGAGTGCTGCATGCCTCTGGCTTGACACTTAGCATTAGCTATATATTTCACTGAACAAAAATATAACATTTAAAGTGTTGGTTTCATGACCTGAAATAAAAGATCCCTGAAATGTTCCATACGCACAAAAAGCTTCTCAAATATTGTGGAAGTCCCTGTCAGTGAGAATTTCTCCTTTGCCAAGATAATCCATCTACCTGACAGGTGTGGTATATCAATGAGCTGATTAAACAGCATGATAATTACACAGGTGCACCTTGTGCTGGGGACAATAAAAGGCCACTCTAAAATGCGACAGATGTCTCAAGTTGAGGGAGCGTGCCATTGGCATGCTGACTGCAGGAATGTCCACCAGAGCTGTTGCCAGAGATTTTAATGTTAATTTCTCTACCATAAGCCGACTCCAACATCATTTTAGAGAATTTGGCAGTACGTTCAACCGGCCTCACAATCGCAGACCACATCACATGTACCCACTCCAGCCCAAGACCTCGACATACGGCTTCGTCACCTGATGGATCGTCTGAGACCAGCCACCCGGACAGCTGAAGAATCGGAGGAGTATTTCTGTCTGTAATAAATCCCTTTTGTGGGTAAAAAAAATTATAATTCAGATTGGCTGGGCTTGGCTCCCCAGTGGGTGGGCCTGGTAGCCTAGTGGTTAGAGCGTTGGACTAGTAACCGAAAGGTTGCAAGATCGACTCCCCGAGCTGACAAGGTAAAAATTAGTCAGTCATTCTGCCCCTGAACAAGGCAGTTAACCCACTGTTCCTAGGCCATCATTGAAAATAACAATTTGTTCTTAACTGACTTGCCTAGTTAAATAAAGATACAATTAAAATGTAAAAAGTGGGTAGGACTACGCCCACCCATGGCTTTGCCCATTCATGTGAAATACATAGATTAGGGCCTAATAAATGTTTTTCAATTGACTGATTTCCTTTTATGAACTGTAACTCAGTGAAATTGTTGCATTCATATTTTTGTTCAGTATAGATGCTGAGTAGTAGTAGTGGAAATTCCATTATCACTATCCTCAAAACGGGTCAAAGCTGGTCAAGACACAGGAAGTCTCATTTTCATCTTAAGTACACAATCAAATCATGTATCTATCAAATGTTGCTGTTCTACTCTTTGATGGTATGCGCGGTCTTCAAAACGGTTCAACTTGCCTYGTGGTCACTAAAGTTCATGCATGAACATGCTTATTACTTGAAAATGAAGCAATGGAACGAGGATCAGTAAGTCTACCTTTTGAATGAGGTGGTCATTTTTACAGTTACAGCCCATTGTGGACATTCAATAGGGACGATACATGAATTCACTACCCATTGAAAAGGTATCCAAATTACTAAAACCTAGAATTATTCAACATAGATATTATCAGACAGAGAGACCCAACTGGGAGATCTGAAGAGGCAACCAGTCCCGCGATAGCAGAAAGCTGATCGTTTCGGTAAACAAGATTAGTCGCTTCGCTAACCATTCACAAAAATGTCACCCATGCAGGAAATAGTTTTTGATGCCCAATCTATTTAACCCACAGTGGCATCGCTTGAGCCTCAATATAAATCTTCCAACCAAAATATAGCTTTTATCCAGTCAATCCACTCTCAGCATCCTCATGTATGGCTGTAGGGGAAAGTCAGTAGACATGACAGAGAGAGTGCGATGGCTGTCACTATAAAACCGTTCTCCACAGACGCCCATTATGCCACATTATGGAGTGGCACTCTCCTGAACCTACTCTGTGTGTGTGTGCGTGTGTGTGTGTGTGTGCCCATTAGCAATCTGATTCAGAACAACAGTGAATCACTAGACATTAATATTTGCCTAAGGAGGAAGAGAGACTTATGAATGGAGAGACAAAGAGAAGAGGAGGAAGGGGAAATGGCAGCCTTTGCTGACCATGCATTAAATCATTACACCATGGCTACTGCAACAAGACCCAGCCTGTCTCAGCCATGGCCAGCAACCACTCCAGCAACCACTTTTAGTATCCAACATAGAGATCCTATTAAATGACTATTCTAGGTCCTAATTCTATGGTATCCAATGCCTAGTGGTTAGTCGCTCACCTACAGCTCCACAGTGACGGTGCAATTTGTACCCTGTGTAGCTATGCTGATGCCCTGGGCTTGTTGGGACAAAGCCAACCAAGGCCTGGAGCTGCCCAGGGAACCAGAAGGAGAATATGATGACGGTTGTTCCAGAGACAACAGCGGCTCTGTGAAAGCACATTTTCCTCCTGACCTATAGCATCTATATGGATCAGCTGCAGCACTACATTTCTCCCTGATGGGATATAAAAGGAGAAACTGGGAGCATTGGGAATGAGGGATATGGGTGTGTGGAAGGATACTAGCTAGGGTGGAAGGAAGGAACTTAAATGGTAAATATGGGAGTGTCAGGCTGAATCCCAATCATCCCTTACCCTCGACCCTCCATTTGCTCATTCACGCGCCCCTCTACTATATGCACAAGTGTCCCAAACCTGAGGGAGTAGCGGCTAATTAGACCCTCTGATAGCCACTAGCACCGAGCAAGCAAGGCTGCAGGCTCCAGAGCTAAGTGCTATCCCAACACACTACGATATGTTTGGCATTTGCGCAATTTCATAGAATTGAGAGGTGTACCTAATTATATGACACGTGCGTTTGATTCAGCGTCAGTGTACCATGCTATAGGAGGGTGTAGAGGATTCTCTTGTCAGTGGCAATGAACAAAGCCCTATTGTTGCTTCCGGTTTACCATGCCCTACCCACCATTCTACAGACGCCTAGACTGTATACATTTGAGTAACACCTCTGAACAAAGAGGGGGGGATATTGTAATCTAGATGCTTAGTAATAGAAGAAAACCCACAACAACCACCAAGGAAACTGGATTTGGCCCTATTGAGACAATAGAAGGTTTTGTACATTGTGCACTGCTTCTAATCCCAAGGCAGGCCCCCACATAAAGGCCTATTTATTTGCCCTAGAACAAGTAGCACCGATGGGGGTAAATTGTTATGGGGGAATGGTGATCAGGTGTTGACATAAAAGGACAGTAGCGTTAAATGGGAGAGCTTGTGATAATGCATGGCACAGATTGCTCGGCCACAGCGACATTCAGTGTTAATGTATAAATGATGCGCAAAGTATTTTTTGGTGAATACTACCACACGGTCTCTCATTGTGGTGAGGGAGAATCCCATTGATTTTTGTACAGGGAACCCACCTGAATGTACTTTCATGAACAAAGGAATTAAGGAAATAGTTTACTTACGGAGACATAAAAATCACCATACCAACATACACCAAATGATTAGTGATGACAAATACACAACGACGTTGTGCCATAAAATTCTTAACTACATGATTACAGCAATGAATGTTACTAATGACTGTGTCAAACAGAGACAAAGTTAGACAAACACCAGGCATAATAGCTCCTGACTCCTCAACCAGGAGTCACAGGGTCAAAAGATCACTGATGATGGTAGAGGGGGAGGGGAGGGTAGCAAGTGGAATACCCTCCCTGTGAGTCTACATTAGCCACCGGCTTCCAGTCTGGCCTCCATAGCCCTTCCAGTCTGGCCTCCATAGCCCTTCCAGTCTGGCCTCCATAGCCCTTCCAGTCTGGCCTCCATAGCCCTTCCAGTCTGGCCTCCATAGCCCTTCCAGTCTGGCCTCCATAGCCCTTCCAGTCTGGCCTCCATAGCCCTTCCAGTCTGGCCTCCATAGCCCTTCCAGTCTGGCCTCCATAGCCCTTCCAGTCTGGCCTCCATAGCCCTTCCAGTCTGGCCTCCATAGCCCTTCCAGTCTGGCCTCCATAGCTCATTTCAATACAGTCAGGCAGACAAAGAATGATGTGAGAGAAATAAAAGGAGACTGTGGGTGAGTCAGAATCGGTGTTCTTGCTTTTAAGTAGATCAATACTACATGTGCTCAGCATGGAGAGTGACAGGGGAACATTTTAAAAACTGATGAGAGCAGCCTTCTATTACTCTAAACACACAAGGCGCCAGGTAGCCTAGCGGTTAAGAGAGTTGGGCCAGTAATCGAGCAAGACATTTAACCCAAATTGCTCCTGTAAGTCGCTCTGGATAAGAGTGTCTGCTAAATGACTAAAATATTGAAGAAAAAAATAAAAGGTATGTGCGCAGCGTGGAGAGAGTGAAAGGGGAAAATGTCAAACTGGCAAGAGCTGTTGCTTGTAGACATACAGTATATACACTGCTCAAAAAAATGAAGGGAACACTTAAACAACACAATGTAACTCCAAGTCAATCACACTTCTGTGAAATCAAACTGTCCACTTAGGAAGCAACACTGATTGACAATACATTTCACATGCTGTTGTGCAAATGGAATAGACAACAGGTGGAAATTATAGGCAATTAGCGAGACACCCCCAATAAAGGAGTGGTTCTGCAGGTGGTGACCACAGACCACTTCTCAGTTCCTATGCTTCCTGGCTGATGTTTTGGTCACTTTTGAATGCTGTCTACAACCCACACAAGTGGCTCAGGTAGTGCAGCTCATCCAGGATGGCACATCAATGCGAGCTGTGGCAAGAAGGTTTGCCGTGTCTGTCAGCGTAGTGTCCAGAGCATGGAGGCGCTACCAGGAGACAGGCCAGTACATCAGGAGACGTGGAGGAGGCCGTAGGAGGGCAACAACCCAGCAGCAGCAGTACCGAGATGAGATCCTCAGACCCCTTGTGAGACCATATGCTGACACATGCACATTTGTGGCCTGCTGGAGGTCATTTTGCAGGGCTCTGGCAGTGCTCCTCCTTGCACAAAGGCGGAGGTAGCGGTCCTGAAAATATTTGGCATAGGTCCTCAGATCGTCAAAAGGTTCTACAGCTGCACCATCGAGAGCATTCTCCGACCGCAAGGCACTACAGAGGGTAGTGAGTACGGCCCAGTACTACACTGGGGCCAAGCTTCCTGCCATCCAGGACCTATATACTCGGCGGTGTCAGAAGAAGGCCCAAAAAATTCATAGACTCCAGCCACCCTAGTCATAGACTGTTCTCTCTGCTACCGCACGGCAAGCGGTAAAGGTGCACCAATTCGAGGTCCAAAAGGCTTCTTAACAGCTTCTACCCCTAAGCCATAAGACTCCTCAACAGCTAATCAAAGGGCTACCCAGACCCCTCTTTTACACTGCTGCTACTCTCCGTTTATAATCTTTGCATAGTCACTAACTCTACCTACATGTACTTATTACCTCAATTGCCTCAACTGACCCATGCCCCTGCAAATTAMCTCTGTACCCCCTGTATATAGCCTCACTTGTTCATTTTACTGCTGCTGTTTAATTATTTGTTACTTTTATTTTCTATTAATCTTTTTTTTACTTAACACTTTTTTCTTAACGCATTGTTAGTTAAAGGCTTGTAAGTAAGCATTCAACTGTAAGATCTACCCCTGCTGTATTCGGTGCATGTGACATAAAATGTATTTGATCCGCAAAACCCAGATTTGCCCGTCGGACTGCCAGACGGTGAAGTGTGATTCATCACTCCAGAGAACATGTTTCCACTGAGTCCAATGGTGGCGAGCTTTACCACCACTCCAGCCGACATTTGGCATTGTGCATGGTGATCTGAGGCTTGTGAGCGGCTGCTCAGCCATGGAAACCTATTTTATGAAGCTCCCAACGAACAGTTCTTCCAGAGGCAGTTTGGAACTCGGTAGTGAATGTTGCAACAGAGGACAGACAATTTTTACACGTTATGCGCTTCAGCACTCTGCGGTCCCGTTCTGTGAGCTTGTGTGGACTACCACTTCTCGGTTGAGCCGTTGTTGCTCCTAGACGTTTCCATTTCACAATAACAGCACTTACAGTCACTTACATCCCTAGCAGGGCAGAAATTGACAAACTGACTTGTTGGAAAAGTAGCATCCTATGACGGTGCCACGTTGAACGTCACTGAGCTCTTCAGTAAGGCCATTCGACTGCCAATGTTTGTCTGGAGATTGCATGGCTGTGTGCTCAATCTTATACACCTGTCAGCAACGGTTGTGGCTGATATAGCCAAATCCACTAATTTGAAGAGGTGTCCATATACTTTTGTATATATATATTTTTTTCTTTATTTCACCTTTATTTAACCAGGTAGGCAAGTTGAGAACACGTTATCATTTACAATTGCGTGTAAGTAACCGTGTTGCGCTTAACTCAAATGGAAGGCAGTCAATTCAGGAAGTGGTTTGATTTTAAAATTCTGACATGTTTTTACTTTCGAAATAAAAAGTTTGTACTTTTCAGTTTACTGAGAAGTCATTGCAAACGAATTCCCTTTTTTCGATTGTTGAATTGTAATTTCTGTTTACTTCCAAAATGGACTGCCTTCAATTCAAATTGACTCCAATCATGGTAAGTAAGCATTTCACCGTAAGGTCTACCTACACCTGTTGTATTTGGCACATGTGACATAAAATTTGATTTGGTTTCAACACAGCGCATGGAATGACTTGTTAGATCAAATGTGGCATTTTCACAACCACCTTWCACCTGAAGGGTGTCCTGTGTAGGCCTACTGTATGCTAGCCCAGCCCAGGGGGGAGTCAGTTAGTACCAGACACCTGGAGCGAGTCACAGCAGGCGTCACTTTGATAACAATGAATCCTCCAGCTGCCATTAATGAAGACTGATTTATTTCCTGTGCGTCAGTGTGCATACAGTCAGAGAAAAACATGGAGGAAACGGGCCAGAAAGGGTCAGCTTATTATGTTTATAGGGAGAATGTATGCAAAGCCAGGGTGGACAGAGAACATGTAACAAACTGCCTTGGATGTATTGACTGAGGTTTCTATTTATTAGATTTGGGTCAGCTCAGGATCTAGGGCTAGGCCTACCTATATTGGGAGAAACCATGGAACATTTAACCAGTTGGCTGCACTTCTGTGTCAACATTCAAATACGGTAGACTATGCTGGAGGACAATGAACTTGATGTGAYCGACAACATTACATTCCTCACCCATTATGTAAGCAAGGTAAATGACATGACCTCTTTAGGTGGGGCCGGAGCCCATTCATTTAGGAGGCTTAGAGGTGAGTGTTGGTTTTAACAAAGTAAATCAAAGTGATCAGCAACAGGTTAAAAACAATACAAGGCCTTACTTGCCCAAATAGGTTTTACAAAAGCAGTGGGAGATTCAAGATTGGTTAAAGATAAAGAACTTGTTGCACAGGTTATGGAAACACTACAAATATACCTTGTGGATAGAGTCAGAGTATACAGATGTACATATGCCCAGGTCATTTGCGAGGGGCCATTGTGTTTGAATCAGAAGAAAAAAAATTACATTCCAGAAAAGCCTAACCAGTGTCTGCTTCAAAGCATGTAATTGCCAACTGCACAAGCTTCAACAGGATGTGGAATTTGTAGACTGGAGTGTTCCATGCTCGGCGCAATTTGGTTCCGTGTACAACCCTGGTTGGCCAACTACTAGAGGGAAAAAATAGAGACCTTGCATGGATACGTGGTGTTATACGGCAAGCCAGCTGACCAGACAGCTACATGCCTAACTTACACAGAGTGCTCAACCACAGGGCACCATTGCAGATAGCAGCAGTCCCATTTCCCAAATAGGCCACAATAAATCTTGATTTCATGATAAACCTAAAATCACTACGGGACACATTGTCATTCAAGTAAAGTACAAGTTACCCGCTCTAATGCCCTCTGGGCCTAATGTACTGGAATTAGGCCACTAAACAATATGTTCAACTATGACAGAGCAACAGGCTACTACTGTATGACAAGGGGACAGATTCATATACATTTTTGACTGACACCAGACAGACACAGCGCTCTAGCTTGCACTTCTCTGATTCTTCTCTCACTCAGCCCCGTTCCAAAATTCAACTGTGCTACAAAGTGAAACATTGTATTAGGTATTCTACATTGAAACAAGTTGGTCTAGTCTGGCGGTCACTTTAATAATGACATGTTTAGTCTATCTTGAGTCCAAACTAGACTACCGAAACAGTTCGAGATCTATCGGTGTTACATGATAAATCATGTGATAGGCTCCAAACAAAAACGTGCACCGTCCATGCTCGAGCACTACAAGCGCACAAAACTGTTGTATTGTAGTTCCAAAACAAAATAAACACAATGAACAGATCGATCAGATTTGACCCGCTTTACCTCATTGTTAGGCGAGAATAGAGATCCACTCCGATGCAGTTTTTTCGGCTTCAGATCTGAGCCCGGTTCAAAAGCAAAACAATTAAATAAAAGACGACGATATCGGCGAGATACACATGTATCTACCCGCAAAGGGGTAGCCTACGATCCACAAGTAGGATAAAGATAAGCACACCTCGACGATTTCCTGGTTTCGGAGAGAGGGGTTGAAAGGCTGGATACAGTAGCGGAGCGCGCTTGTCAACTCCAATCAGGATCCGAGACTCATCTCTCCTTTCTAAACAGGCTACCATAAACCGTGCCAGGACAAACTAAAGTCTCTTTCTTATTTTTGTCAAAGTGGGAAATCCTCTTGATCGGTAATGCTGTGAACCTTCTCTAGACCTTTGTCCTGGTCTGCGTAATTTCGTTGGTGTTTAAACCAGCTTTTAACTCGAAGTAGGTTTTCATTCCATGTTCACCGGCCCCTCCTCTCTGTAGTTAGAAAATAGGTCCTTGCTATCTGGGATCATTGGGACGTCCCTACCCCCCCATTGAAGTGGACATTTTAAAACGGTTAATGTTTGGTTTTTGGGAGTGATGTCCATGTCCCAAGGATGCCGGATTGCACTAACCTTTGAAAAAAATCCACACCACTCTGCCTTTCCCTAGTGGTTGAAAGGCATAACTCCAATTCGGGTATTCAAGGTTGATAGAAAGTTGGGAAAAAACTGTATTTATAATTATTTAAGCAACATAGGCCTGTTGGACTAAACGAGACTGCCCTATAATCAGCGTTGTGCACATGTGAATAGTGGTGAGACAACAAATAGTTTAAGAAACTAGTTGTAGACTGTATGTAGGCAAAACAAATATATATATATATATATATATATATATATACAGTAAATCACAAAAGTGAGTACACCCCTCACATTTTTGTAAATATTTGAGTATATCTTTTCATGTGACAACACTGAAGAAATGACACTTTGCTACAATGTAAAGTAGTGAGTATACAGCTTGTATAACAGTGTAAATTTGCTGTCCCCTCAAAATAACTCAACACACAGCCATTAATGTCTAAACCGCTGGCAACAAAAGTGAGTACACCCCTAAGTGAAAATGTCCAAATTGGGCCCAAAGTGTCAATATTTTGTGTGGCCACCATCATTTTCCASCACTGCCTTAACCCTCTTGGGCATGGAGTTCACCAGAGCTTCACAGGTTGCCACTGGAGTCCTCTTCCACTCCTCCATGACGACATCACGGAGTTGGTGGATGTTAGAGACCTTGCACTCCTCCACCTTCCGTTTGAGGATGCCCCACAGATGCTCAATAGGGTTTAGGTCTGGAGACATGCTTGGCCAGTCCATCACCTTCACCCTCAGCTTCTTTAGCAAGGCAGTGGTCGTCTTGGAGGTGTGTTTGGGGTCGTTATCATGTTGGAATACTGCCCTGTGGCCCAGTCTCCAAAGGGAGGGGATCATGCTCTGCTTCAGTATGTCACAGTACATGTTGGCATTCATGGTTCCCTCAATGAACTGTAGCTCCCCAGTGCCGGCAGCACTCATGCAGCCCCAGACCATGACACTCCCACCACCATGCTTGACTGTAGGCAAGACACACTTGTCTTTGTACTCCTCACCTGGTTGCCGCCACACACGCTTGACACCATCTGAACYAAATAAGTTTATCTTGGTCTCATCAGACCACAGGACATGGTTCCAGTAATCCATGTCCTTAGTCTGCTTGTCTTCAGCAAACTGTTTGAGGGCTTTCTTGTGCATCATCTTTAGAAGAGGCTTCCTTCTGGGACGACAGCCATGCAGACCAATTTGATGCAGTGTACGGCGTATGGTCTGACAGGCTGACCCCCCACCCCTTCAACCTCTGCAGCAATGCTGGCAGCACTCATACGTCTATTTCCCAAAGACAACCTCTGGATATGACGCTGAGCACGTGCACTCAACTTCTTTGGTCGACCATGGCGAGGCCTGTTCTGAGTGGAACCTGTCCAGTTAAACCGCTGTGTGGTCTTGGCCACTGTGCTGCAGCTCAGTTTCAGGGTCTTGGCAATCTTCTTATAGCCCARGCCATCTTTATGTAGAGCMACAATTCTTTTTTTCAGATCCTCAGAGAGTTCTTTGCCATGAGGTGCCATGTTGAACTTCCAGTGACCAGTCAGTATAAGGGAGTGTGAGAGCGATGACACCAAATGTATCACACCTGCTCCCCATTCACACCTGAGACCTTGTAACACTAACGAGTCACATGACACCGGGGAGGGAAAATGGCTAATTGGGCCCAATTTGGACATTTTCACTTAGGGGTGTACTCACTTTTGTTGCCAGCGGTTTAGACATTAATGGCTGTGTGTTGAGTTATTTTGAGGGGACAGCAAATTTACACTGTTATACAAGCTGTACACTCACTACTTTACATTGTAGCAAAGTGTCATTTCTTCAGTGTTGTCACATGAAAAGATATACTCAAATATTTACAAAAATGTGAGGGGTGTACTCACTTTTGTGATATACTATATATATATATATATATATATATATATATATATTGCCACATAGGTGCAGTGAACTGTGTAGGTCAGGCATAGTAGTACTGCGCCCCTGGAGCAAATTATGGTTATGTGGCTTGCTCAAGGGCACATTGACAGATTTTTCACCCTGCCAGCTCAGGTATTCAAACTGGCAACCTTTCGTTTACTGGCCAAACGCTCTTACCGCTAGGCTACCTGCCACCACCTTAGGCCTTCTAACTTCATAAATAATGAAGGAGGAAGATAATGGGAAAGAATATAGCGAATTATACAGTGCTGTCACCACCATGATATCTTGCACTGCATTCCTAAAACTTCTTGAGCGATACTGTAGCATTTTTCTCCTTATGGGGGAGAGGGAACTGGAGCAGAAGAGGAAGGAATGCATTATGTCTCAATGGCATGTGTAAACATCTGAAGCACTGGTAGGCCTGAACACACACGACAGCTGTCTACAGAGCAACTGTCAGCCTGTCACACAATTTGAGCTCCCTCCATTCAATCTGCTGTCTGCTGGCCACTACTGAAACTGCACCCAAAAATAGAGTACATATTTTCAAGCAATTATATAAACTCATGTTAATTATATAATCAGATTTTCCCCATCCAAGCATGTAATTTTGTGGGAAACTGGTGAGAAAATGAAAATGTTTGTGCCAAAGACTATTCTACTCCCAGAAAGTGGTTCACCTAGAACTAGACTGTGCTGTAATGTTAGGATTCTCCCGTCCTGTCCTCTGTACCACTTTTCCACAGTGTGACGTCAACTCTCTCCATAGTTGGCACAGTTTCACATGGGACCTGTTGGACTTGGACACAAGTGATTAGATAATATGAGAGTTAGATTAAGGTAGAGACCAAGGTTATGTTAGAGTGGCTGGACAGTGAGAGATAAGTGGAAGACCCAGGTACATTAGGTGTGTGTGTGTGAGAGAGAGTTTGTGCCCTCTTTTTAGAGAGGGCATTATGTAAACAGGAATCTAGTTTACTGCATTATAGGACTGTAGCAAAAATGAGAGGAGAAGAGATTGAAACTGAGTCTGGAAAACAATGTGAATGGTGGTGGAGGCAAGGGGTTGAGTACTAATCATTTTAATAAGGATTAATATGGGTCATGGATTATTTCACTGTGCATAATAGATAAAATTTTCTTATGAAAAGGAGTGTGTGTGTTTGGACAGGAGAGTGGGAGAGAGAGGGGGGGGTAGAGAGATCTGGGCTGGTCGCCAGGCTGAGGGAAGCTAAAGAAATGTAGCCCAAATGAGCTGACTAGGTCTCTGACCTCTACTAGGGGAAATGGGGAGGATGACCTAAGGCACAAATATGTAAGTCACAGCACAGTGGAAGAAGATAGGTCTATGTTAAGGAGGATTTAGAGCTGAAACTCATACTTTTTTATTTGTGAGTACAATGCTTTATCAAACCTTAGCGGTTTGTCCCTCTTCAACTGTTTGCCTGGTCTGTAGACTGGTGGTGTTWGACAGGTATTGAGTGTTGCTCAGCATTTTGCACTCATGTAGCCTGCAGTAGTTAAAAGTTTAAGCACGCCCTCTACTGGGCGGCCAAACAAAATACAGTACTATTATACGCCGCTAGATGGCGGAAGATACTACATGTTTTTATTAAGAGGATAATTATTTTATGGGTTAATATTGATAATGAAGTGTAGGCCTACTATTTTGTTTGAGAAAAAAATATTCCAGTCAGTTTGTATACATAAACTATATTTGTTGCTATGTAGTCTATAGTTGCGCCCTTATCTGATTTATCAGGAAAAAGAACACATAGCTCAACATAGCTGGCGTGGCCATGTATCAGTACACATTGTATCTCCACATTTCCCTTTAGTCTGCCAATAACATACAGTATGTGATGTATTTGTATTAAAACTCCTATATGTCGGCCTAATTTTAAATTAACAAAAAATTATTCAATAATGATGTGTGGGGGTAGCAGCATTTTTTCTTTCACTGGGATGAGGTGACCTCAAGTGGGATGAGGTGACCTCAAGTGTGTTTGTGTATGTCACAGTAGGTTGGTGGCACCTTCATTGGGGAGGACTGGGTCGTGGTAATGGCTGGAGCAGAATATGTGGTATCAAATATTCCATTTGCTCCGTTCCAGCCATTATGTTGGGCCGTCCTCCACTGCTGTGTTTACAGAGTTGATACTCTCTGTCACTCTTTCTCCACATGCCTCGTGGCACTGATACCACGACCATGGATCTGCTTGGAAACAAACTGCAGCGGTTCAGGTTACCAGGCAAGATCGATGGCGAGTGTGAGCCGCACGCTGGATGAGGGTGTCGCGTTGCGCGGAGGGGAGAGTATCGATGCTAGGTTGATCGCTATCATAATCACACTTCCCCTCTTATCGCGCCTTCTGCTCCAGCTGCCTACTGAATAAAACATCCTCCTTCCTGCTGAAGAGTCACACCCCAAAATCTGGAGGGAAATGCTCAAGAAGTCTCACTCATGCGTAAAGACACATGGCACCCTTTTCTATAACTCATTAGGAATGAATGAATGAATAGGTGTGCATGCTTTTCACTAAACAGAACACTCAAGAGATTGAAAATACTGTATTATCGGTGCTGACATTAACTGCTGCAGACAGAGACCAAAAAAGAGAAATAGGAATGTTTCTCCCATCTCCGATCAGGAAAATAATGAGTTGGCCTACAGATTACAAAGACAAGGATGAGGGGGGTTAGTTTGAGTTTTATCCAAGTTCGTGTCATGTATCTTCTCCCTCTGACACACACATCCCAGAAGGCTTCACCTGAGGGCTATAAATCAGAGACAGAGAACTGCCCCCCCCCCCCCACACAAAGAGACACCACAGGTGCAGTGGCCCTTAGGGCAAGCAATTTAACAGGGAGAGGGGGTGGGGGGCATGAAGAGGATGTATTTGCCCAAGATATGTTCCCTCATATGTGGGAGACCTGGAGGACAGCCCCAGGCTTGGAAGGACTGGGTGGGCCAAAAAGAGCATGGGAAAACTCTCAAAAGAACATGTGTGATGCAGTACCATGAGTAAGAATGAAGTAGCTATGGGAATAGAGAAGCACAACAATAGTTATAGTCATCTATAAGAGGACTCGCCTCAATGGAAAATATGGAATAGGAATCAACACATAAGACTGAATGAGATCTAGGCTAAGATGCATATAGGTGACTGAGATTCCCATCTTGCTTCTGACTGCTCTGCAAACGTGTTTAAATTCCAAAGCACATTCAATTAAACTTAAATGAAAATGGCATCAATTTCACAACATTCAAGATGGGAAAAGCAAACAAATAGCTTCCAGAAAATTACCTGGTTATYTTTGGGAAAAGGAAGTATTGGCAAAATTCATCAATGTTCATGTATCATGTCCCTCCTCCTCTGGGACTCAAGTTAAGAGGATGTCAATCAATAAGACATAATGAGATTTATGTATAACTAACTGTGCTGCTCTTTATGCCCAGCAGGGAATACTTTGTGACCTTTGAACAAACCTAAAGAGCCATGCACAGTCTTAATTCAGACAACAGATGATTTAAAAGAGTCCTGTAAATTGAGAATGATTGTGCTCTTGCACCATTCGGAAAGTCTTCAGACCCCTTGACTTTTTCCACACTTTGTTACGTTACAGCCTTATTCTAAAATGGATTAAAGAAAAAACAAATCCTCATCAACACACACACACAATACCCCTTAATGACAGTGAAAAAAGGTTTCGACATTTTTGCAAATGTATTAAAAATAAAACAGAAATACCTTATTTACGTAAGTATTCAGACCCTTTGCTATGAGACTCGAAATTGAGCTCAGATGCATCCGGTTTCCATTGATCATCCTTGAGATGTTTTTACAATTTTGATTACTGTGGTAAAATTAAATTAATTAGACATGATTTGGAAAGGCACACACCGGTCCCACAGCTGACAGTGCAAAGTCAGAGTAAAAAACCAAGCCATGAGGTTGAAGTAATTGTCCATAGAGCTCCGAGACAGAACTAGCTCTGTGGAAGGGTACCAAAACATTTCTGCAGCATTTAAGATCTTAAATGGAAGAAGTTTGGAACCACTAAGACTCTTCCTAGAGCTGGCCGCCCAGCCAAACTGAGCAATTAGGGGAGAAGGGCCTTTGTCAGGGAGGTGACCAAGTACCCGATGGTCACTCTGACAGKGCTCCAGAGGTCCTCTGTGGAGATGAGAGAACCTTCCAGAAGGACAACCATCTCTGCAGCACCACTAATCAGTCCTTTATGGTAGAGGCCAGACAGAAGCCACTCCTCAGTAAAAGGCACATGACAGCCCACGGAGTTTGCCAAAAGGCACCTAAAGGACTCTCAGGCCATGAGAAACAAGATTCTCTAGTCTGATGAAACCAAGATTGAACTCTTTGTACTGAATGACAAGCGTCACGTCTGGAGGAAACCTGGCACCATCCCGCCGGTGAAGCATGGTGGTGGCAGAATCATGCTGTGGGGATGTTTTTCAGCGGCAGGGACTGGGAGACTAGTCAGAATCGAGGGAAAGATTAACAGAGCAAAGTACAGAGAGATCCTTCATGAAAACCTGCTCCAGAGTGCTCAGGACCTCAGACTGGGGCGAAGTTTCACCTCCCAACAGCACAACGACCTTTAGCACACAGCCAAGACAATGCAGGAGTGGCTTTGGGACAAGTCTCTGAATGTCCTTGAGTGGCCCTGCCAGAGTCCGGACTTGAACCCGATCAAACATCTCTGGAGAGACCTGAAAATAGCTGTATAGCGCCGCTCCCCAGCCAACCTGACAGAGCTTGAGAGGATCTGCAGAGAAGAATGGGAGAAACTCCCCAAATACAGGTGTACCAAGCTTGTAGCGTTATACCCAAGAAGACTCAAGGCTGTAATCACTGCCAAAGGTGCTTCAACAAAGTACTGAGTAAAGGGTCTGAGGGTCTGTAAATGTGATGTTTTTTCTTTTTAATAAACTTGCAAAATGTCTAAACATGTTGTTGCTTTGTAATTATGGGGTATTGTGTGGAGATTGAGGGGGGGGGGGGAAATAGGGCTCTAACGTAACAAAATCAAGGGGTCTGAATACTTTCCGAATGCACTGTACAGTATGCCACTTACTGGCAAATAACCTTGGGACGGGCACTCAAGCCCCAAGTTAACCGCACTGGATTAAGTGCCAACTGTTTGAGAAGAAATAAATATGCTATTGAGACAATTAGCTTACAAAGTGGTCAGGATGGGGTGAGTCGCAGCGAAGGGACAAGATGATACGGAGAACGCAGAGCAGGGTGTGAAGTGACAGTCAGCACATCTGGTCTCATCTATAATGCATGGTTCTTTAAACGGCAGTTTGTCACATATTGAGCGCTGCCACCTGAAATCAACACTGACACCCAAGCTTCTGCCTGGGGAAACAGGCTAGAGGAGAGTGAGAGGATGGAGAGGAGGAGGAGGAGAGAAGTCAAGAGTCAGAGTTCTGTTCATCCCAACATACCCCTTGCTTTCGAGCCTGAAACTATTTGAGATACAGTAGAGAATACATCTGGCTATGTTCTAATAGTGTGTACACGTATTCACAACACTGAATACCATACTTCTCGTCTTTTATTATTAAAATGAAAAACTACATTAGCGCCCAAAACAAAATAGAACGGCAGGAATGATCTTAATCAGCAATCCAAAGTGTGAACTTGGTATCATTTTCTCACCTTAAATTCTAAACACACAACTCAGATTCCTCTCTGTTCCAAAACAAAACATTATTTTCACATAATGACAGCCCATCCACTGCCTGCCATCATCTCTTTGACAAAGACAGGTGAAGTGGGCAAATGAAGAATCTATTTCCCTGTGATGAGGGGGTTTCTCAGCACCACGATCACGGAGTCTCCTCTCAGGAACATCTTGGAGATGTAACGGTCCTTGTTTACTGGTTTGGACTTCTTCTTGCCCTTGCCACTCTTGGGCACTTCTGTCCACATCTCCTTCACATTCTCCAGGACCATGTTGCAGTGTCTGCATTGAGAGGGGAATACAAATGTATACAGTTAACCAAAAAGCATTAAGAATCAAGTCTTTAGGGGGATATGGGTAACATGTGATAACAAAATCTTGTGTCTGTATTTGTTGGACATTTGTGATTAACCATATAACTCCAATTTATGACTTCCCAACTACAGTGGCCTAGCTACATAAATACCTGTCAAATGCCTTGACACGGCCAAGCAGCTTCTTGTTGTTTCGGCAGTTGACGAGGACCTGTGTGTTGTTTTTGACAGACTGGGTGAGCACAGACAGGGGCCCAGTATTAAACTCTTCCTCCTCGCGTTTCTGGAGCTCCTCAGGAGTCATCTCMGWCTTGGGTTTAYTTAACAGGCTCCTRGAAGGATTATTGAGGATACTYATTGTTAACAGAGTTCAACTCCAGGCAATTCAAACATTGTTGATCGAGATGATGATGATGATTGAGACTTGACAAAACTAACGTTAATTCAGACCAACAGTTAGCTGCTAACAAAGTGGAAAACTGTTTTACATGAAGTGGCCAAAGGCAATATGTATTAGCTTGCTGGTTGATAAGTTCCTAGGTTTATTATGGTTAGCTAGCTACAGTAGTTACTATCGCTAGTAACGGTAGGTCATCATGACTGGCTATCGTTAACCAGCCAGCCAGTTAGCCAAATTTAACCACACTTCTTTCCACAGTGATGAGGCTCTGTTTAACTGTATATAAACCATGCACACATTGGTCATTTAAAGTACTTACATATTTTCTTCAGCGAATGGCGACTTTAGCAGGAAACCAAGCTAGTAAATATGTTAGCTTTTTGCCAGCTTCTTTAATCTCTCCAACGCCACACTCGTGTGTTCTTTGTACAACAACTTCTTCTTCTTCTTCTTTGGTTTAAGGGCAGTTGGCATTCAATTATGTTGTATTACCGCCACCTACTAGACTGGAGTATAACTCCCTTATTCTTTGCTTGAAAAATAAATCAACATATACCCTACCATCTAACCCTACACTCACCAAAAACCCACCACCCTACTCCACTATTTAATCTATCAAGTCCTACCTCAGGCCAAAAGCCTTAAAAGACAGGACACCACCACACAACATACCTTGTAACTCTCACATCAAGTCTCTGTACACCCAAATTTCGCTCTGCAGCTGCCACTACAACCTACATTTTCTGTGACTTACGTTCTATCCCTGCAGTACAGTTGATAGCCATTGCTATAAATGCAAAAAATCCAATCTTACTAAAACATATATCACTTGTTGGCCTATCCCTCTGTACTGGGTCCTATGGGCCCTAGTTTTGTCGCACCAGTCATGTGGTCAGGTGCCACAAAAAGGGACTTAGGAAAATTGCAATTGGCTGAGAACAGGGCAGCACTGCTGGTCCTTGGATAGAGAGCTAATATTAATAATATGCATGTCAGTCTCTCCTGGCTCAAAGTGGAGGAGAGATTGACTTCATCGCTACTTGTATTTATGAGAGGTATTGACGTGTTGAATGCACTGAGCTGCCTGTTTGAACTACTGGTGCACAGCTCGTACACCTATTCATACCCCACAAGACATGCAACAAGAGGTCTCTTCACAATCTCCAAGTCCAGAACAGACTATTGGAGGTGCACAATACTACATAGAGCCATGACTACATGGAACTCTATTCCACATGAAGTAACTGATGCTAGCAGTAAAATTTGATTTTAAAAAAGAGATTAAAAAACACATCTTATGGAACAGCAGGGACTGTGAAGCAACACAAACATAGGCACATACACATGCATACACACAATAACATACACACTATATACACACATACACATGGATTTAGTACTGTAGATATGTGGKRGTGGTGGAGSRGGGGGGGGGGGGGGGGGGSACATAGTGCCTGAGGGCACACAGTGTGTTGGGAAATCTGTGAATGTATTGTACTGTTTTTTAAATTGTATAAACTGCCTTAATTTTGCTGGACCCCAGGAAGAGCTGCCAAGGCAGCAGCTAATGGGGGTCCATAATAATTACAAAAATACAAATACTGGTACAGATCCTCTACTCACACCACTCCTTTCAGGAACCCTCCCCTTTGACTCATCTTTCTCTGCCTTCGTCACTGCCTCAGCATACGACAACTTCTGCACTACTCGAACCCTGGAAACCTCAACTTGCCTCTCTTAGTGATAATGAATTTTACAAAATACTTCCTAAGGACCCTACTAATCAATCAAGTCTCTGATCCACGATACATTGTGTACATTTTTGAACGAAGGGGAAATTACAAAGATAGAATATGAGAATATGAAAATTGACTACCCAACCACATTTGTCATATACGCTTTCCTCAAAATTCACAAGAGCATGACAMCCCCTATACCAGGCAGTGGTGTAAAGTACTTAAGTAAAAATACTTAAGTAGTTTTGGGGGGTATCTGTACTTTACTTTACTATTTATATTTTGGGCAACTTTTACTTTTACTTCACTACATTCCTAAAGAAAATAATGTACGTTTTACTCCCTACATTTTCCATGACATCCAAAAGTACTTGTTACATTTTGAAGGCTTAACAGGACAGGAAAATTGTCCTATTCACACACTTATCATGAGAACATCCCTGGTCATCCCTACTGCCTCTGATTGGGTGGACTTACTAAACACAAATGCATCTTTTGTAAATTATGTCTGAGTGTTGGGGTGTGCCCCTGGCTATCCGTACATTTTAAAAACAAAACAATTTTGCTCTCTGCTTTGCTTAATATAAGTAATTTGAAATTATTAATATTTTTTACTTTTGATACTTAAGTATATCTAGAACCAAAAACTTTTAGACTTTTACTCAAGTGGTATGTTACTGGGTGACTTCCACTTTTACTTGAGTAACTTTCCATTAAGGTATCTATACTTTTACTCAAGTATGACATTTGGGTACTTTTTCCACCACTGATACCAGGCAGGCCCATTGTGAGTAGTAACAGATCTCTGACAGAGAATATCTTTACCTTTAAAGACAATTTTGTGAAACCCTGGGCAATCTCTCTCCCCATGTATTTTTTGTAACCTTTATTTAACTAGGCAAGTCAGTTAAGAACAAATTCTTATTTACAATGATGGCCTACCCCGGCCCAACCCAGAACAATTGTGCGCCGCCCAATCACAGCCAGATGTGATACAACCTGGATTTGAACCAGGGACTGTAGTGACACCTCTTGCACTGAGATGCAGTGCCTGAGACTGCTGCGCCACTCGGGAGCCCCTATACCCCTGCCTCGAATAAATTGGAATCTGTGGATCATATATCTGAAAATTCTATTATGTATACTTTTGATGTTACCAGTCTATATACTAACATCCCCCATAAGTGCGGCCTAGAGGCCTTCAAGCTCTACGTCAATGAACATCCCCCTAATGCTCTTCCCAGCACCAATTACTGTGGACTTGGCTGAACTGTACTAACTTGGCTGATCTTGTACTAACTTCCAACAATTTTCTCTTCAAAGGATACTTTTTCTTCCACACCAAAGGGACAAAGATGGGGAGTACTATGGCTCCTAATTATGCTAACCTATATCTAGGAATGTCTGAAAAACATGTGGTGCTGAATCCAGACCTTAACCCCTTTCTCTCCAATATTCTCCTAATTTGGAGATATGTGGATGATGTTTTTGTGATCTATACAGGGACCCAGGAAGAACTCTTGGAATTCCATGCCTATCTAAACTATGAATGAGCACCTTCGTTTCATCATTAACTAGTTTTCTTGATGTGATGGTTATTAAAGACTAAACCTCCCTCTACAGATCCCTATAGGAAACGTACAGACAGGAACAACCTCCTTAGAGGTGGCAGCTTTCATCCACATACACTTATTAAAAGTCTCGCTGTCAATTCAGCCGCATCAGAAGTATATGCAGCTCTGATGCTTCCTACCAGAAACAGACCACGGACCTCACACAAAGGTTTAAGAAAAGGGGGTACAAAGACAATTGGGTGAAACATGCCCAAGTTAAAAAAAAATCAGAACATGTCCCCTCATGCTTCACACAAAACTCACCATTGAGGAAGGCATTTAAGGATATTATCAGGAAGCACTAGTACAATTGAAACCCATCTTTAAATATCCCTCACGTATAGTCTCTAAAAGACCCCCAAACGCGAGGACAAGGTTCTGAAGGGTAATTACAAATGTGGCCAATGTGCAGTTTCACCTACAAATGGGACTCACTTACCCACCCCCGCAAAGAACAAAGATTTAAGATCAATGGCCTGATTACCTGCATATTCCACCAATGTTGTTTACATGTTGAAATGTCCTTGTGGTCTGTCTTACATAGGGAAAACCGGTAGAAGCCTTAAGACCCGGATCAGTGAGCACCGCAGCAATATATGGACAGGTGAGACAAAACATMCGGTTGCTATTCCTTCTGTACAAGCTGGACATCCTATCAGTTCACTGAGATACATTGGAATAGAAATTGTCAAGATGTCATGCAGGGGAGGGGAGATTGAAAGGGAACTTCTTCAAAGGGAATCTTTCTGGATCCACAGGCTCAACACACTGTCTCCTCTTGGCCTTTACGAGGAGTTTGAGTTAAAAACGTTTTAATAGTTTTAAAATGTCCAAATTAGTGTTTTTATCCAAATTGAATATTGTGTGATATACAGTTGAAGTCGGAAGTGTAAATACACTTAGGTTGGAGTCATTAAAACTTGTTTTTCAATCACTCTACAAATGTCTTGTTAACAAACTATAGTTTTGGAAAAACGGTTAGGACATCTTCTTTGTGCATGACACAAGTAATTTTTCCAACAATTGTTTACAAACAGATTATTTCACTTATAATTCACTGTATAACAATTCCAGTGGGTCAGAAGTTTACATACACTCAGTTGACTGTGCCTTTAAACAGCTTGGAAAATTCCAGAAAATGATGTCATGACTTTAGAAGCTTCTGATATGCTAACTGACACCATTTGAGTCAATTGGAGGTGTACCTATGGGTGTATTTCAATGCCTACCTTCAAACTCAGTGCCTCTTTGCTTGACATCATGGGAAAATCAAAAGAAATCAGCTAAGGCCTCAGAAAAACAATTGTAGACCACCACAAGTCTGGTTCATCCTTGGGAGAAATTTCCAAACGCCTGAAGGTACCACGTTCATCTGTACAAACAATAGTAYGCAAGTATAAACCCCATGGGACCACGCAGCCATCATACCGCTGAAGAAGGAGACGCGTTTTGTCTCCTAGAGATGAACGTAGTTTGGTGCAAAAAGTGTAAATCAATCCCAGAACAACAGCAAAGGACCTTGTGAAGATGCTGAGGGAAACAGGTACAAAAGTATCCATATTGACAGTAAAACGAGTCCTATGTCGACATAACCTGAAAGGCCGCTCAGCAAGGAAGAAGCCACTGCTCCAAAACCGCCATAAAAAAGCCAGACTACGGTTTGCAACTGCACATGGGGACAAAGATCGTACTTTTTGGAGAAATGTCCTCTGGCCTGATGAAACAAAAATAGAACTGTTTGGCCATAATGACCATTGCTGCAGGAGGGACTGGTGCACTTCACAAAATAGGTTACATCATGAGGATGGAAAATTATGGGGATATATTGAAGCAACATCTCAAGACATCAATCAGGAATTTATAGCTTGGTCGCAAATGGGTCTTCCAAATGGACAATGACCCCAAGCATACTTCCAGAGTTGTGGCAAAATGGCTTAAGGACAACACAGTCAAGGTATTGGAGTGGCCATTACAAAGCCCTGACCTCAATCCCATAGAAAATTTGTGGGCAGTATTGAAAAAGCGTGTGCGAGCAAGGAGGCCTACAAACCTGACTCAGTTACAACCGCTCTGTCAGGAGGAATGGGTCAAAATTCACACAACTTATTGTGGGAAGCTTGTGGAAGGCTACCCGAAATGTTTGACCCAAGTTAAACAATTTCAAGGCAATGCTACCAAATACTAATTGAGTGTATGTAAACTTCTGACCCACTGTGAATGTGATGAAAGAAATAAAAGCTGAAATAAATAATGCTCTCTACTATTATTCTGACATTTCACATTCTTAAAATAAAGTGGTGATCCTAACTGACATAAGACAGGGAATTTTTACAAATATTCAATGTCAGAAATTGTGAAAAACTGAGTTTAAATGTATTTGGCTAAGGTGTATGTAAACTTCCGACTTCAACTGTATACAGTATTACTGTACAGTCGTGGCCAAAAGTTTTGAGAATGACAAAACATTTTATTTTCACAAAGTCTGCTGCCTCAGTTTGTATGATGGCAATTTGCATATACTCCAGAATGTTATGAAGAGTGGTCAGATGATTTGCAATTAATTGCAAAGTCCCTCTTTGCCATGCAAATGAACTGAATCCCCCAAAAACATTTCCACTGCATTTCAGCCCTGCCAAAAAAGGACCAGCTGACATCATGTCAGTGATTCTCTCGTTAACACAGGTGTGAGTGTTGACGAGGACAAGGCTGGAGATCACTCTGTCAAGCTGATTGAGTTCGAATAACAGACTGGAAGCTTCAAAATGAGGGTGGTGCTTGGACTCAATGTTCTTCCTCTGTCAACCATGGTTACTTGCAAGGAAACACGTGCCGTCATCATTGCTTTGCACAAAAAGGGCTTCACAGGCAAGGATATTGCTGCCAGTAAGATTGCACCTAAATCAACCATTTATCGGATCATCATGAACTTCAAGGAGAGCGGTTCAATTGGTGTGAAGAAGGCTTCAGGGTGCCCAAGAAAGTCCAGCAAGCGCCAGGACGTCTCTTAAAGTTGATTCAGCTGCTGGATCGGGGCACCACCAGTACAGAGCTTGCTCAGGAATGGCAGCAGGCAGGTGTGAGTGCATCTGCAGGCACAGTGAGGCGAAGACTTTTGGAGGATGGCCTGGTGTCAAGAAGGGCAGCAAAGAAGCCACTTCTCYCCAGGAAAAACATCAGGGACAGACTGATATTCTGCTAAAGGTACATGGATTGGACTGCTGAGGACTGGGGCAAAGTCATTTTATCAGATGACTCCCCTTTCCGATTGTTTGGGCATCTGGAAAAAAGCTTGGCCCGGAGAAGACAAGGTGAGCGCTACCATCAGTCCTGTGTCATGCCAACAGTAAAGCATCCTGAGACCATTCATGTGTGGGGTTGCTTTTCAACCAAGGGAGTGGGCTCACTCACAATTTTGCCTAAGAACACAGCCATGAATGAAGAATGGTACCAACACATCCCCCGAGAGCAACTTCTCCCAACCATCCAGGAACAGTTTGGTGACGAACAATGCCTTTTCCAGCATGATGAAGCACCTTGCCATAAGGCAAAAGTGATAACTAAGTGGCTCGGGGGAACAAAAAATCTATATTTTGGGTCTATGGCCAGGACACTCCCCAGACCTTAATCCCATTGAGAACTTGTGGTCAATCCTCAAGAGGCGGGTGGACAAACAAAAACCCACAAATTCTGACAAACTCCAAGCATTGATTATGCAAGAATGGGCTGCCATCAGTCAGGATGTGGCCGAGAAGTTAATTGACAGCATGCCAGGGCGGATTGCAGAGGTCTTGAAAAAGAAGGGTCAACACTGCAAATATTGACTCTTTGCATCAACTTCATAGGCTTTTAATGACAATTACATGAAAACTTGTGAAATGCTTGTAATTACACTTCAGTATTCCATAGTAACATCTGACAAAAATATCTAAAGACACTGAAGCAGCAAACTTTATGGAAATTAATATGTCATTCTCAAAACTTTTGGCCACGACTGTACAYATTGATCACATTCCTTGTGTATGATCATATATTTTGATATATTGAATGTTAATATTGTGGAACTGTTATATGTTTTTACCTCCTGTTTCAGAAAGTGATGTCACTGAGTACTGCCCCTATATACAGTGTATTCAGAAAGTATTCAGACCCCTTGACTTTTTCCACACTTTTTCTACATCTTCAGCAATCTACACACAATACCCCATGATGACAAAGCGAAAAAGGTTATGATTTTTAGCAAATGTATTAAAAATTAAAAACATAAATATTTACATAACTATTCAGACCCTTTGCTATCAGACTCGAAATTGAGCTCAGGTGCACCCTGTTTCCATTGACAATCCTTGACATGTTTCTACAACTTGATTGGAGTCCACCTGTGGTAAATTCAATTGATTGGACATGATTTGGAAAGGCACACATGTCTATATAAGGTCCCACAGTTGACAGTGCATGTCAGAACAAAAACCACACTCTCAGGTCAAAGGAATTGTCCGTAGAGCTCCGAGAGAGGATTGTGTTGAGGAATCTGATGGTCACTCTGACAGAGCTCTAGAGTTCCTCTGTGGAGATTGGAGAACCTTCCAGAAGGACAACCATCTCTGCAGCACTCCACCAATCAGGCTTTTATGGTAGAGTGGCCAGACAGAAGCCACTCCTCAGTAAAAGACACATGACAGCCCGCTTGGAGTTGGCCAAAAGGCACCTAAAGACTCAGACCATGAGAAACAAGATTCTCTGGTCTGATGAAACCAAGATTTAACTCTTTGGCCTGAATGCCAAGCGCCACACCTGGAGGAAACCTGGCACCATCCCTCCAGTGAAGCATGGTAGTGGCAGCCTCATGATGTGGGGATGTTTTTCAGCGGCAAAGATGAACGGAGCAAAGTTCAGAAAGATCCTTGATGAAAACCTGCTCCAGAGCACTCAGGACCTTAGACTGGGGCAAAGGTTCACCTTACAACAGAACAACGACCCTAATTACTATGGCAGACCAGGGGGTTTGGTCAAGATGTTTACACAGATCAGACACAGACAGAGTTGGATTAGCTCGGTTTCAAGGATGTTTATTTAAATAACAAGCAAAAAGAAAATAATAGGTCTCCCCCAGGAAACGCTCTCTGGGATACCGTCTTGCTGCATCCTGTGGGGAACAAAACTGAGCTCCCTCCATTATCCCTGGGACAGAGCACGACTATACGGGAGTAACCTCTCTTCCCCCAGTCCCCTCTCCGTGTGCTGCCCTTTTGGCAGCTTTATGGGACTCGTCCAGCTGGTGAGCAATCATTCCCTTGGTTACTCACCAACCACAATCAGCCCCAATTAGTCCTGACCGGAGAGCCTGTCAAGACCTGGCACGTCCAGCAGAAGGAGCCATCGTCTCATGATGTAGACTGCATCTGTCACCAGGCCTCGGCGAGTCTTCCCCTAATGGTTGACCTGCTGTACGTCTCCCTTCTTGATAGGGCATCCGCTTTTCCATGCTTCACCCCTGACCTGTGCATAACAGAAAAAGAGAAGCGTTGAGGGACAAGAACTACCTGGTGAAAGGATCGTTTGTGTTCCTTCCCATGGTCATCCAGACCAGGGGAGCATGGTCGGTGACCAGGGTGAAGTGTGTACCCAACAGGTAATACTTGAGTGTCTAGTGCCCACTTCACCGCTAGGCACTCTTTCTCAACAATAGAGTACTTTTTCTCTCAGGGTATCAGCTTATGTACATGATGGGGTGCTCCTCCCCATCGTGTACCTGGGACAGGACGGCCCCTAGTCCCATGTCACATGCGTCCGTCTGGACCAACATCGGCACTTGGAAATCGACATTACGAGAATTGGATGGGAGCACAGTGCTTCCTTCAGACGCCTGAACGTCGCTTCGATCTTGCCTGTCCATTCGCTCTAACGGTACCTGCCAACGGTACCTGCCAATATCCTTTGGTCAGGTCAAGGGTGCTGATGTACCGGGCCTTTCCCAATCGGTCGATGAGCTCGTCCACCCTCGGCATGGGGTAGGCGTCGAACAAGCTGATGTTGTTCACACCCTGGAAATCATTACAGAAGCGCAGGCTACTGTCCGGTTTGGGCACCAACACGATGGGGCTGCACCATGCGCTGTGGAACTCTTCGACAACCCCCATCCTCAGCATAGCCTCCACTTCCTGCTTCACGGTCTTCCTTCGTGCCTCAGGAATCCGATATGGCCTCTTTCATCCCGTTTCCCCGGTCAGGGTACGGACGTGGTGTTCCATGAGAGTTGTGCAGCCCGGCTTCTCAGAGAACACCGCCATGGTCCGATCAACGAGCTCCCTGAGCGCTTGCTTCTGGGCCGGGTCGAGGACCTCATTGCTTTGGACCACCACTGGTACCATTGGCTTCCTGGGTCCCGACCATAACACGGCCAAGGCTGTCCTCCCATGCCACTTCTTCAACAGATTCACGCGGTAAATCTTTTGGGGTTTCCGTTTCCCCGGCTGCCGTACCCGGTAATTTACGGGTCCCAGCTTCTCTATCACCTCGTATGGCCCGTGCCATGTTGCCAGGAACTTACTTTTGGCCATGGGGCTTAAAACCAACACCTTGTTTCCACCTGGAATTCTCAGGGCTGGGTTCCCCGATTGTGGACCTGGGCTTGGGCGCGTTGGGCCTTCTCCATATGTTCCCTTACCACTGGCCATGTGGCTGTCATCCGCTCCCTCATCGTCTCCACGAGCTTTACCACGTTGCGTAAGGGGGTAGGTTGGGCTTCCCACACCTCCTTGGTGAGGTCCAGTAGGCCGCATGGCCTCCTCCCATAGAGGAGTTCGAAAGAGGAAAAACTAGAGGAGGTAGTAGCTGGTACCAGTTCTTCCCGTCCTGCTCGATGACCTTCCGCAGCATTTGTTTGAGCGTTTTTTGAACCGCTGAACGAGCCCATCCATCTGTGGGTGATAGACGGAGGTCCGGATCTGCTTGATCTGCAGGAGAGCACACAAATCTTTCATTAGGCGGGACATAAATTCAGTACCTTGGTCTGTCAGGATCTTGTTCGGGATGCCCACCCGGCTAAAGAGGTGGAACAGCTCCTGGGAAATTCCCTTGGATACCGCCACCTGTAGTGGAATGTTCTCGRGATACCGGGTGGCATAATCTATCATTACCAGAATGTACCAGTGTCCTCATGCTGTTTTTACCAGTGTTCCCACTATGTCCATGGCGATGCGTTCAAAGGGCACCCCGATTATCGGTAGGGGGACCAGCCGGTTTTGGAAGTGTGCTTTTGGGGCAGTAATTTGACACTCCGGGCAGCTACGACAATAGTCTTCCACGGCTCTCCTCATCCTACGCCAGTGGAACAATCCGTTCCTGGCAATCCGTTCCTGGGTCGTCTCMATTCCCAAGTGCGCCCCCCACAGGTGAGTGTGGTTCAGCTGAAGAACGGTTCCCACATATCATCGGGGCAGCATCAGCACCTCTCGAAGTTCCCCCTGTTGGCGCGACACCTGATACCAAAGGTTATTCTTGATTTGGAAATGGGGGTATTGCCAGTCACTCACCCCCGGAAGTAGCCGTCCAACCACCACTATTACTTGGGCTGCGGTGGCTTTCAAGTTTGGATCCTCCCACTGGGCAGTCCCGAATTGTCACCTCAGTTGGCCCCCAGCGGGTGTCTCGACTGGTCCCTCGAAATCGAGGAGGGGGAGGATGGGCTCCTCCTCCAGTGGTTCACCAGGGGGGTCGGGTTCTGACGCCCCCTCCGACTTCGACTCCGGACCCGTAGATACAGGTTTGTCAACCACTTGCTTCCGGGCCGTCGTCTTCAGCCGGCTCGTACCTTTTTCCTCAGCTTGTGCCTCCAAATCAAATCAAAACGTTTATTTGTGACGTGCGCTGAATACAACAGGTGTAGACTTTACAGTGAAATGCTTACTTACAGGCTCTAACCAATAGTGCAAAAAAGGTATTAGGTGAACAATAGGTAGGTAAAGAAATAAAACAACAGTAAAAAGACAGGCTATATACAGTAGCGAGGCTATAAAAGTAGTGAGGCTACATACATACACCGGTTAGTCAGGCTGATTGAGGTAGTATGTACATGTATATATGGTTAAAGTGACTATGCATATATGATGAACAGAGAGTAGCAGTAGCGTAAAAGAGGGGTTGGCGGGTGGTGGGTGGGACACAATGCAGATAGCCCGGTTAGCCACTGTGCAGGAGGACTGGTTGGTCGGCCCAATTGAGGTAGTATGTACATGAATGTACAGTTAAAGTGACTATGCATATATGATAAACAGAGAGTAGCCACAGCGTAAAAAGAGGGGTTGGGGGGGGGCACATAATGCAAATAGTCCGGATAGCCATTTGATTACCTGTTCAGGAGTCTTATGGCTTGTGGGTAAAACCTGTTGAGAGGCCTTTTTGTCCTAGACTTTGAACTCCGGTACCACTTGCCATATGGTAGTAGAGAGAACACTCTATGACTGGGGTGGCTGGGGTCTTTGACAATTTTTAGGGCCTTCCACTGGGCCGTACACACTACCCTCTGTAGTGCCTTGCGGTCAGAGGCCGAGCAGTTGCCGTACCAGGCAGTGATGCAACCAGTCAGGATGCTCTTGATGTTGCAGCTGTAGAACCTTTTGAGGATCTCAGGACCCATGCCAAATCTTTTTCGTTTCCTGAGGGGGAACAGGCTTTGTCGTGCCCTCTTCACGACTGTCTTGGTGTGTTTGAAACATTCTAGTTTGTTGTTGATGTGGACACCAACAGCCCCGTCGATGAGAATGGGGGCGTGCTCGGTCCTCCTTTTCCTGTAGTCCACAATAATCTCCTTTGTCTTGGTTACGTTGAGGAATAGGTTGCTATTCTGGCACCACCCGGCCAGGTCTCTGACTTCCTCCCTATAGGCTGTCTCGTCGTTGTCGGTAATCAGGCCTACCACTGTTGTGTCGTCTGCAAACTTAATGATGGTGTTGGAGTTGTGCCTGGCCATGCAGTCATGGGTGAACAGGGATTACAAGAGGGGACTGAGCACGCACCCCTGGGGAGCTCCAGTGTTGAGGATCAGCGTGGCAGATGTGTTGCTACCTACCCTCACCACCTGGGAGCGGCCCGGCAGGAAGTCCAGGATCCAGTTGCAGAGGGAGGTGTTTAGTACCAGGATCCTTWGCTTAGTGATGAGCTTTGAGGGTACTATGGTGTTGAACGCTGAGCTGTAGTCAATGAATAGCATTCTCACGTAAGTGTTCCTTTTGTCCAGGTGGGAAAGGGCAGTGTGGAGTGCAATAGAGATTGCATCATCTGTGGATCTGTTTGGGCGGTATGCAAATTGGAGTGGGTCTAGGGTTTCTGGGATAATGGTGTTGATGTGATCTAWTACCAACCTTTCAAAGCACTTCATGGCTACAGACAAGAGTGCTACGGGTCTGTAGTCATTTAGGCAGGTTGCCTTTGTGTTCTTGGGCACAGGGACTATGGGGGTCTGTTTGAAACATGTTGGTATTACAGACTTCATCAGGGAGATGTTGAAAATGTCAGTGAAGACACCTGCCAGTTGGTCAACACATGCCCGGAGCACATGTCCTGGTAATGCATCTGGCCCCGCAGCCTTGTGTATGTTGACCTGTTTAAAGGTCTAACTCACGTCGGCTACGGCGAGCGTGATCACACAGTCGCCTGGAACAGCTGATGCTCTCATGCATGCCTCGGTGTTGCTTGCCTCGAAGCGAGCATAGAAGTGATTTAGCTCATCTGGTAGGCTCGTGCCACTGGGCAGCTCGCGGCTGTGCTTCCCTTTGTTGTCTGTAATAGTTTGCAAGCCCTGCCACATAAGACGAGCGTCGGAGCCGGTGTAGTATGATTCAATCTTAGCCCTGTATTGACGCTTTGCCTGTTTGATGGTTCGTCGCAGGGCATAGCAGGATTTCTTGTAAGCTTCCGGGTTAGAGTCCCRCACCTTGAAAGCGGCAGCTCTACCCTTTAGCTCAGTGCGTATGTTGCCTGTAATCCATGGCTTCTGGTTGGGGTGTGTACGTACAGTCACTGTGGGGACGACGTCCTCGATGCACTTATTGATAAAGCCAGTGACTGATGTGGTGTATTCCTCAATGCCATCGGAAGAATCCCGGAACATGTTCCAGTCTGTGATAGCAAAACAGTCCTGTAGTTTAGCATCTGCTTCATCTGACCACTTTCTTTTATAGACCGAGTCACTGGTGCTTCCTGCTTTAATTTTTGCTTGTAAGCAGGAATCAGGAGGATAGAGTTGTGGTCGGATTTACCAAATGGAGGGCGAGGGATAGCTTTGTACGCGTCTCTGTGTGTGGAGTACAGGTTGTCTAGAATTTTTTTCCCTCTGGTTGCACATTTAACATGTTGATGGAAATTTGGTAGAACTGATTTAAGTTTCCCTGCATTAAAGTCTCCGGCCACTAGGAGCGCCGCCTCTGGGTGAGTGGTTTCCTGTTTGCTTATTTCCTTATACAGCTGACTGAGTGCGGTCTTAGTGCCAGCATCTGTCTGTGGTGGTAAATAAACAGCCACGAAAAGTATAGCTGAAAACTCTCTAGGCAAGTAGTGTGGCCTGCAATTTATCACAATATACTCTACTTCAGGTGAGCAAAATCTAGAGGCTTCCTTAGATTTCGTGCACCAGCTGTTGTTTACAAATATGCAMAGACCGCCCCCCCCGTCCCCCCTGCCAGTGCGTGTATCCCGCTAGCTGAATATCCATGTCGTCATTCAGTCACGATTCCGTGAAACATAGGATATTACAGTTTTTGATGTCCCGTTGGTAGGATATTCGTGATCGTACCTCGTCTAGTTTATTGTCCAATGATTGCATGTTGGCGAGTAGTATTGACGGTAACGGCAGCTTTCCCAATTGCCTTTTTCGGGTCCTGACCAGGCATCCGGCTCTTTGTACTCTGTACCTGTGTCGCTTCTTCTTGCAAATAACTTGGATGTCGGCCCTGCTGGGTGTTTGGAGGATGTCTTGTGCGTCTTCTTTGTTAAAGAAAAAATCTTTGTCTAATCCGAGTGATCGCTTTCTTGATATCCAGAAGCTATTTTTTGCCGTAAGATACGGTTGCAGAAACATTATGCACAAAATAAGTTACAAATAACGCGAAAAAAAACAGTGCTGCGAACAGCGGACAATCTCGTCCCATGAAGAGGGGTACCGGCACCTCCGGTACAGCACCCACCATCATCTGGCAGTTCCCTTGTGGCGTCACAATATTGGCCCATACGGTTTGATACCACTTTGTGTCACCGTGGACACAGGAAATAGACATCTCCCTACCACGTCCGGTCCCCTGGTTCAGCAGGCTCGTGGTTACGAGCGTAACCATACTTCCGGAGTGTAATAGAGCTTCCATGTCGTGTCCGTCGACCTTCACCGTGACCATGGGTGCCGTTTATTCATGGTGCGCCCAACGGGAGGTGATGTAGTTCACTGCATGGCCCACCTAGCTTCCGGGGCTTGCTGATTGCATCGATTCCTCTCAAGCCTGTAAATTCCAGGCAAGGTGCCCCCGGACGCCATGCTCAAAACACCCCCTTTGGTCTCCATCTACCTGGGGTCGTCAGTGGCAGGTCGGCTCTACCCCAGCCATCTCTCCATGGGTCTGCGGCCCTTTGGCCCTGCTGACTGTTGGTTCGGGGTACACAGCGGTGGGGCTGTACTTCTGTCCCCTCGGACGGGTCCCTGACTCGGCCCGGCACCCACTCAGCAGGGACTCAGTGTTCTGAGGCATCTCCACTGCTCCCAGGAGGTCCTCCAAGGTCTTGGGCGCGCATAGACTCGCTGCCCTCTTCATGTCGTGGGGTAGCGCCCGTAAGAAGCGATCCAGGACCACTTTGTCTAGGATGGAGATGGTGGATACGTTGGTTAGGAGCCATGCCCTGGTAGGAGCCATACCCTGCGCAGTAGTTCGCTCATCTGGGCACGGTGGGCCAGGCTGTACCCATAGCGGCGGAGTATCTCCAGTTTGAGTCCGTTGTAGTTAGCCGCCTGTTCGTCGGTAAGGTCCCACTTCAGCCTTGGCCATCCTTCCCATAGTCCTGTCCTTTAAAATGTACAGAGGTATGTTTCGATGTCGTCGTTTTCCATTAGCGTGCTTGTTGGGCCCGGATGAACTGAGCTATCAACTCGTCCATGCTGATTCTGTGTAAACGTCAACCCCGATATGACCACCTTATCAGACTACCCGCATTCTCCACCACTTGTGGCAGACCAGGAGGGTTTGGTCAAGACTTTTACACAGATCAGACACTGTCACGACTTCCGCCGAAGTTGGTCCCTCTCCTTGCTCGGGCGGTGTTCGGCGGTCGACGTCACCGACCTTCTAGCCATCGCTGATCCATTTTTCATTTTCCATTGATTTTGTCTTGTCTCACATCACACTTGGTTTCAATCCCATCATTACATGTTGTGTATTTAACCCTCTGTTTATCTCATGTCTTTGTCGGTGATTGTTCGTTGTATGTATTGGTGCTAAGTATGTGATGGTGTGCGACGGGTTTTGTACCCACTTTCTTTATTTTGTATATGTTGGTTTTCGGAGTTTGTGAGCATTTATTAAATAACTCCGTTTATACCAAGTTCGTTCTCCTGCGCCTGACTTCCCTGCCACCAGCACGCACCCCGTTACAGACACGGACAATTAGAKTAGCCGGGTTCGAGGATGTTTATTTAAATAACAAACAAAAAGTAAAGAATAGGTCTCCCCCAGGAGACTCTCAGGGATACCATCTTCTGGGCTTGCTGTATCCTGCGGGGAACAAAACTGAGCTCCCTCCATTATCCCTGGGACTGAGCACGACTATACGGGAGTAACCTCTCTTCCCCCAGTCCCCTCTCCRTGGGCTGCCCTTCTGGCTGCTTTATGGGACTCGTCCAGCCCCTTGATTTTTGGCAGTGATTACAGCCTCGAGTCTTCTTACCTGCCTACCCACTACTTACCTAACTAGCACCACCTGGTGCGCTAACCAAAATACAGGGGGTGGTCCGCCCAGGTCTTACCTAGTGTGCCTAGACAGTGAATATACTACGGGTATATGTATGCCCGCGGGCCTCTTGCCTAAACACTCCCTAGGTGCCTTCCCCTTCCCCCCTGGGAACAAATGAAACAGAATATTATAAACAATTTCACAAACACACTGAGAAACACAGGACATCAAATAGGCTCTGACTGAGCAACAAACTCACACAGAACATACCAATGCTGCTCCCATCAATAACTAACATAGTACATACCAACTGCATGTCTCACTCTCAGCAACAACCAACATAATATGACCCTCAGCCATCAGCCTCCTCTCTCAGCCATCAGCCTCCTATTCTCAGGAATCATCTCTCAGCAATGATCTCCCTCTCTCTGCATTATTTTTCTCCTGAACAGAACACTGGCTTTTATATAGCTTCAGAGTCCAATCGGATACAACTGTAACTTGACGAGGGGGCGTGGTCAGCTCCAATCATCAATGGGGCTGACCAATCAGCTGCTTGGGGAGAATTCAGGAAGCCATCTCCTGAAACACACATACTCAAATACACAAACTACAACACAGAAACTGGGGAACGTAACAAATCGCAAAAGAGGATTTAGAATAAACAATTATTTGAGAGATAAAGAATATGTAATTTGATACTTAGGACACACAGCAGATTCCCTAAAAACATGGCACTTCGATCAAGCTACGACCGGAAGTTACTTTTCCGTAGCAGGTTAGGAGAATTAGATTAAGGACAGGAAAAGTGTTAGGGTTAGCGAAAATGCTCTCCTAACCTGCTATGAAAAAGTCACTTCCCGTCGTAGCTGTATCGTTTAGTGGCATGTTTTTAGGTCTCCGGACACATTGAGCTTTAAACTACATATCAGTGCCCACTTCAAATATTGGCAGACACAGACCCACATGTAAATCTGTTGTAGACCTCTTGGTGACAGAGATGAGTGAACGCGTGTGAGAGACAGAGATGTACATTATCTGCACAGTACTGAGACATTGGGAGATTGTGCTTACTGGCGAGAGACAGGCAGGCGCCTGGGGGGAGATACATCCACAACCTTATTTCACAGGGTGGCGACTCTACCTTGGGAGGGCACATGCTAGGGATAATCACACCCACAGGTTGCTGATTTGGGAGGCCCAAGTTTGGGATTGATTTACAAAGTTGACTATCATTATGAAACATACACCCTCTACCTGTCTCAGCCAAACAGCCCCTTTTTCACTCACTCTCTTCCTTAATGGGGGAGCCTGTCAAAGTCCCAGATGAATTCTTACAGAGAGGCTGGGATTATTGACTGTTAGCTGTCCATACACCCATGTAAAGGTGTGTGTGTGTGTGTTGTGTGTGTGTGTGTGTGTGTGTGTGTGTGTGTGTGTGTGTGTGTGTGTGTGTGTGTGTGTGTGTGTGTGTGTGGTCTAGCTACAGGGTCTTGGTGAGCACAAGCTGCCCTTGAGTGCACAGACACATCTTGAGGCCTGCCTCAGTCCCTCTCCTCATGTTGATTTACTCTCTTCCCTGTGGTACTGTGAGTCTGCTGGCTGGGTGATTTAGAGGTGTGGGGTTATTATCAATGCCTGTCAGAGGATGGCTGTTATTTATTACTGAATTCACAGCAAACAGGATTGTATTACAGTTGCCCCAGGACACACAAAGCCCCATCTGTACTAGCTTACTTGTTGATTCACTCTCTATCTTGCTCTAAGTGTTTATACCACAATTACTCATGTGCGTAATGAAAATGTTATTATAATCTTTGTATCTAGACCCTAAGTTTGCCAACAGTGTTGGTGTAAGGTTACATGAAACATCCTAAGAGCAGTATCCTGGTCTAACCGCAGCCGACTGTGTTTGAGACTGGGCTGTCTAGGAAAGGTGGCTACAGTCCACATAAAGCCTCTTTTGTTTGATAGAGGCACACTTCCAGAAATCTGTCATTATCTGTGTCCTCACACATCTATTTTTATTCAATTATATCTCGAATGAGCCCCAAGAAAGGTAAGGAAAAGTTCATCAGGCGGTGATGTCATGTGCAGGCGAAACAGTAGAAGTAGATCAATGAGATCAGCCAGGCTATGATGTCTATCTCTCTCCCTCCCTATACATCTCAGTCAAGGCTGGCTCTGCATGCCCTTTATCACACTGACACGTCTGTAGTTTCAGATTTGAACTTTTGATGATCTTAAAGTCCCAGTGCAGTCAAAAACGTGATTTCACTGTGTTTTATATTTATTTCCACAATATGAGGTTGGAATAATTCTGTGAAATTGTGAAAATGATGATAATACTATTTTAGTGTAATAGCTGTTTGAAAAGACCACCTGAAATTTCAGCCTGGTCTGGTGGGATAGAGTTTTGACCTTCCATGTTGACATCACCATGCAGTAAATKAGTTAATAGAACAATAAGAAAGATAGTTCAAAACCTCTCTGACACTAACAGATAGTTTTCAGTTTTCCCCTCCCACTCCCAGACAGTCCTAGCAAAATTATTGCTTGAGAAATTGCTCTTTGCTAAGAAGCTATTTTTTATTATTTTTTACCATTTCAATTTAAAACAATCATAGTAAGGTGCTTAATTGTTACCCAGATATTGAGATGAAAACAGCTGCATTGGAACTCTTTCAGATACAGCAGCATGGCTATTTGTGGAGGTAACAGTGGGTTCCATCAGCAGGTGCTAATGAAGTTTCTGTTCAAATATGACCATGAGTGTTGAGCTCAGCTATTGAATGGGCTGGGGGAATGTGTGTGTGTTGTGCGTGCATGTGTGAGTGCTATTTGGATGCAGCTGGATTCCTTCTGGACTCATTGACACTCTCTTCCTGTTCCTTAAGTATCACATAACCGGCTGTTATGTTTTGAATGCATATGTAATAAAACTCATCCCTTTTATATCACTATTTTTGTTTTTATTGCACACACATTATAAAATGGATCAAATCAATTACACGTATAGCCTACAGTATATGACATGCACAGAGTTCCCTGTAAACAAACATTTTCARGCTTAAAAGGGAAAAAGATAGCTAGTGCAGATATAGTACAAATCATGCAAGACATACAGTCACCATCTCTGGGATTAATCATTTCTCAAAGCATATTTAGTATAGTTATTTTCTCAAATGTAAGAAGTGCATAACACAGCATTGTGTTCGTATTGAGCATTGAGACAATTGAGATACATTTACAAACACAAATGGAGACAATCACTGCAGATTTGATTTTGAAGTAATAGGCTAGTGCAGACAGAGAGAACTCTTAGCCTATATATTTTTATGAGGAACTTTTACTTTTAATTCAGGAACATCAAAAATAATTCTGGACTTTTGTCTGTAATGTATACATTATTTTAATAGCATCAGAGTAAACACTATATTTCCAATACTTTTTCAGACATGACCAAAGATTTCGTTTTTAAAGGGCAAACCATTAATTACGCACAGCCTTCCTCAAGCAATATCAAATCAAACTTTATTTGTCACATGCGCTGAATACAAGTGTAGACTTTACCATGAAATGCTTACTTACAAGCCCTTAACCAACAGTGCAGTTCAAGAAGAGATAAGAAAATATTTACCATGTAGACTCAAATAAAAAGTAATAATAAAAAGTAACACAATAAGAATAACAATAACGAGGCTATATACAATAAGATTGATAGAGGACATTTATGAAGACAATTGTTCTTTCAAGTTAGTTTTAAGATAATAACAGTGAATTGTTAAAACACATCCAGTTGTCAGAAGATATGTTATATTAATGGAAATATCTGGAGAGCACCTATGGAAGACAGTCGGACAAGATATATATATATATTTTTAATTTTAATTAAATGATTCATGTTTCATATAGCCCACATCGCTAAGAACTAGGCCAGCGAATCGCAAAACGAAGTTATAACACCAAGAACGAAAAAAAACGAATACAAACTTCACAGAGAGTGATGGTTTAGCCTGTGTGTAAAAGTAGCCTAAACGATGATGCAAAATCTCGCAATAACAACCTCGACCATGATAATTACATTCACAGATACCAAATAGTTTATTATTTTCACGACATTATTCCTCATTATGAAACTCTTACTTCATGCGCAATAATTAAAATACAGCATAATTTTCTCATCTCTCTTCATCTTGTGATGTATAGTTAGTCGTCTATTAAAATACAAAATAAAATACTAACGAAAGGAATATATATTTTTTAATGATCTGAACGCACCACAAATATTGACCATTCGTGAAATAATACAACATTAATATAGGCTATTGCACTGAAAACAATTTTAATGGTGAATGGCGTTTTTTGTTGTTGATACGTTTAGATGAAATTGCACATTAAAGCGTGATTGGCAATTATTTAAAACATATTAAATAATTGTTTTCTTTCCAAAGACAGATATGCCTATTTGGGAAATAGCAAACTCACATAAATTATTTGAATCAATTTCGCAGCATTGGTAGACATTAGAAAGATTTAATCCATAAAGAGAAACTGACGTTTTTAATTTAAATATGGTCATTCCCCTGCATTCCAAGAAAGATTGGTGTTGAGGGAGCTCATGGGGCTGCTTGAGGGGAAATAATTAGGGAACTCCGCACACAAACTCCCCAAGCAATCCGATGGCCCATTTTTTCCGGAGTAAATGGGTCCGGCTGGAGATGCCTTGGTTGGGGGGTACTCCTCCTGGCACCATGTATTGAATGTCGCCGGGTGGGGTACCTGGTGATGCGAGTAAAAATAACTAGCTTGTCGGTTGAGCAGGTTAAAGGAACAAGGGTTAGGGAGAGACAAAGTGCATGGCAACGATGAAGAGGCGAATGTTGTGGCTGCGTTCATTTGGTGATGGCGACGGTACTGCGCGCCTGCACCCATGCCAAAATAAGATGACTCCTGGTTTGTTTGGAAGAGTCGTTCTGCTCCAGTATTTATGGCACTCATGTGGTGTGACCGTTGAGAAAGGATCGAGGTGGCATAGTTGGAGTGATTGGGCACTACACATGACCCCATGCCCGGGTGTGAGTTCGCATGAGGTTGAAGGTTTAGAAACGACGGCACCGGCCAATAAAAGGACCCAGTGAACGCCAGCCCGGCGGCAGTGGTGGAGGTCAAACGGGCACCCCGTTTTATTGCCAGCTTTGTCTGGGTGCCCGCCGTGGAACGGCGCCGGAGTTTACCAGTTGTGCCACCTATGAACACGTCCTCGCTTGAAGGGTCAAGCATCCAGTAGTTGCCTTTGCCTGGGTCATCATAATGGCGAGGTACTTTGACGAAGCACTTGTTCAAACTCAGGTTATGTCGGATTGAATTCTGCCATCCTTGTCTATTTTCTTGATAGTAAGGGAAGTTGCCCATGATGAACTCGTAAATGCCGTTGAGCGTAAGCCTTCGCTCCGGGCTCTGGCGAATAGCCATCATTATCAATGCGTTATAGCTGAAAGGAGGTTTCTCTGGTTTAGCTTTTCCCTCTACTCCTCCACATGTCTTCACCTCTCCCACTCCATCGGTATCTTCTCCGTCTTCCCTTTCTCCATCTCTGGAGAGTCGTTTGTCCTCTTGGACTGCGTATTCTTTATGACAGTTCTTGTCTCCATGTAAATCATATGTTCCATCTTGAGCACAAACTTCTTTAGGCCTAGTAGATGGCCCCGAAGAAATGTGTTTTCTGGAAAGATGCCCATCCAGCACGGCACCGTCATCACTCATCACTCCCTCTCGTCGAAACAGCAGGCTGCTGATGCTGAATGAAGACTTGTGGAAAAATCTGACAGGGGCTTTCAAATCCTCCATGTTCAACATCACCCACTTCCCGCGGCGTCTGGCAGTCTGAAGAGAAGGAACGTCTAAATCCACGAAATAATACGCACGTCGTCTTGGGGTGCCAAAGACAAAATGCGCCACTCGTGCTTAAACTCCTGCGCAACAATCCTGATCCAAACATGCATAGTCACACAAGCCGTATACTACAAACTTTGCGATTAGTTTAGTGCGCTGCCAATTTCACTGACTGACAGATGAACTCCCAGGTTCAATTATAACACTTCCGAGGAGCGTGAAACTCAAACCTCTCACCTGCGTCTTGCCCTCTGGGACCGCCTCTCTCCACTCCTTTCCGTCTGTTTACACAATAACCTGGCAAACAGCCCATCAAAGCCGAATTATGTGAAGGTGTGTACGTAATTCAGGACTAGGTAAACTCGTAAAGTAAGTAAACAAGCGGAGAACTTAAACGAGACATAGTTGCGTGGCAGATTGTGTAGCCTAGACGTCTGGCTGGAGAGCATGCAGCTTCCTGCACAACAGTTGACAGGTAAGATGTGTTGCAACATCAAGGCACACAGTATGAAGCCGCATTTATGTTTCACCTCTATTTTCTCAATTTGATATGGGGTCCCCTTTAATACTCCATCATGCAATACAAGTGTACACTTGTTTGGAATGTTGCCCCTTACGCATAGCTTACAATGTTGAAACATCTACAGCTTTTCTACCTTTGACAAATAGTTTTATTTGATTTTTTTGTGATTTGAGAAGCCATTTCAAATAATCCCAAAATCTTAAACTCATCCAGGACAAAACAGCAAGTCAGGACAAGATATGTTGGCCACCCAAAATTGAAATCCCATCCAGTTTTATGTCAATAGTTTGTACTTGTTCAGCAGCATATTTTTTATTTATTTACTCAGTGTAAGTTACCCTTACACCCTTCTCAGTTCTTATTTCCTAGAACACCTTATAGCAGCACACTCATAGAAAAAGGAACATAATGGTATGTGGACAATTTTATGCGAATACCCAAATAAATAATAATGTTTAGTCTAATCTAAACAGACGCATTTTACAACCTTAATATTTTGCCTCTACAATTACACTGAATGGGTGGCGATTTACAACAGATTTCTGAAGCCGCTTGCACATCAATTGCCAAATCATCAATCTGACAAACTGTACATTGCCCACGTATGTCCTCTACAAAACACAGATATATAAAGTGGTCTAATGGTCCACTACATAGCTGATTCAAATAATCAAAGCTTGATGGTGAGTTGGTCATTTGAATCAGCTGTGTAGTGCCAGGGCAAAAACAAAAACGTGCACCCAGGGGGGCCCCAGGACTGAGTTTGGGAAAGTCCATTATCAAATCAAATTTTATTGGTCACATACAAGTGTTTAGCAGATGTTATTGCGGGTGTAGTGAAATGCTTGTGAAAAAAGAGTATGCGTTATAGGCCATGGCTACGATAAAGCGTCATTGCCCCATCTAGTGGTTTAAAAACACACAAGGAAGTCCCAAAATGTTCAGTGTGCTGTTCAGGGTAATCTCTTTCACCACCCGACTCTCTCTCTGTCGAACCAGTAGCAACTGAGCCTGTGGAAGAGGTTATGTTCAGGGAAATTTTAGATGTTTTAGTGCAGCATATAGTCTCTCCCCAGGACATTCGGTGTCCCCCAGGTCTCTATGCCCAAGCAGGGTAAATCCAGGGTGCAAATGCCCCTGGGAAACCCCACACTGCAGGAGCTGTTTAACAGATGACAGGGCTGCTGGACTGGGGCTCTCATCTGAAACAGAGAAGCGAAACCCATTGGCACCAATGCCTTACACATTGTAATGACTTGGAGATGAAAAGTCCAATATTGTGTTTCTTACTGTTGAAGTTGCCCATGAGGGCAATGCCCAAAGAGTCACGGTTATTGTCCTTGGTATGTGCACCCACAACACCCCAGCCTCGGCCCTCATACACTGTGCCATCTCCCCCAATAAGAAAGCTGCAAATGCAAGAAAACAGTTATTTGCATATAGTATTATCCTGACACAATGAATGATATAAAACACCAAGAAAGGAGAGGTCACTCACTTGTATCCAATGTCATCAAAGTTCCTATCCTGCATATGCATTGTCTGTATGTGGATGAGCTGGTCCATACATTCTCGGATGCCCCCGCAGTGCAACAGTGCAGTGTGGTGTATGACAACTCTTTGAGCAGGACACTTAAGGGTCTCCCGGCATCGAGGGGCTACTGCTCCCCACTGTTCCCGAGTAACCACCTCTACTGAAATGCATGCATATGGTTAACAAACCACAGTAAATCTGTGGTGGTCCATATCCAAACTATAGACCTAACAATTCACTTTCGTTTACCCATTCATAACAAAGTATCATTCCTAGATCTCAAAGCATTATCAGAAATCTTAATCATTACCTTTCGATAGAACTCATAGGTACTTCCTTACCATTGACTCTTAAATCCATGTATTATACTATCCAGACTTGCTTTTGATTTAGTCGCTAGAGGCCATTGAAAAGAGGCAGTTTCCTTGACGTTCCTTAGAACAAGTTGTTAACAACACATTGTTAAAGGGGGCGTGTACTGTTTCTCCAGCGGGTTATTACATGTTTTGCGTACTTTCCTTTCACGTGCATGCCAATCACATTAGTCATGCGTTTCTCAATGACACTGTAAATCTGTGGGTCTAAAAACAACGGAAAAATACACACATTGGGAAATACACTGCAGTGGCCAAACAGGTAGGCCTAGAAAAAAAAGGGAAGTCGAAGCCACACCACTAAAGAGGAACATTTCATATTCCCAGTTATAAAACACAATACTTTTTTTAACCATCTCTATTTCAGCTCTTTTGGGATGGCAAGCATTGCAACAGAGATTGGTTCACAGGATCGTGTAACCATGGTAATTCAGGAAATATTTAATATATACAGTGTCAATATATACAACAGTGAAATCAGAAGCATTAAACAAAAGTTGTATTTTTTTTATTTTTCCCTGTTCAAAAAAATAATAATTAGACAAATACCTGAAAAAAGTACTAGAGCTAATACATTATTAACACTATGTCCCAACAGTTAGGTGTTCCTCCACAACAAGGTAATACATGGGATTTAAGTGGTCCATACAAATCTTAGCAGTTCCACGACGTACACGCCAACAAGGTGATGAAGAACTAACACAAAAAGTTWGTATTCCTGTTAATAAAGTTTCTGATTTGGCAGAGTATTTTAGACCCACATAACGATCACTCATTCTGATTTATGCCACAGTGAACCAGTGAGACACAGTAGCCTGTTGGGTGACAGCAGATGCTGTGGATGCATACATCTGACCTCTTCTTCACTCCGTCCAGCGGTGTCCACAGTGAGGGGCCGTGCAGACATAGTACAGCCTCATGGCATCCTACATAGAAAATAAAGCAGTTACTTTCATATATACCACATATTAATGTATCCATATGGCTCAGTGGACTCTAGTATTTCTATATTTGGCAAACTCTTTGGGGACATGGAATGTTCTATAATGAAAAAATAGCAACGCACCTCAGCCTTCATACTGTGGGACTGGAAAAACACTGCCTCCTTGTGACCGCACCTGAAAAGAGAAAAAAGGGATCAATGTTAGATTTATTTGGAAGTTATTTTGAATTGATAGAGGTGTTTGTGAATTGAAATAGTGTGGAGAAATTGCCTGATTTCAGAGAGCTAAAGGAGGAAGATAGATAGAGTGTTTGTTCGAGTGTGTGTGAGTGTTGGCCACTCTCACTTTGGGCAGGGGTGATCCTCTGTCCGGGGAAGCGTTGGATCCTGGGACACATCTGCAATTATCTGCGTCAGCTCACTGAGGAGAGAAGAGAGAGAAGAGACAGAGAGAGAAGAGAAAGGGGTGAGAAAGATAAGACAAATGACTTAATTTCCCATGACAGATGTATATTTCAGTGTCTGAGAATAAGTGGTGGAAAATAGGGATCACTTACTCAACTTCGTGGGTGATCTTGTTGACATAGATGCAGCTGTTGTCTGCTTCTTGTTGATAGTCACAGTTCCTGCACTGTTGAGATACACAGCAGAGTGTATCTCAAAAATGGCTACTACATTCATGCATTTACTTGTTTCAACAATTGAATGCTCAAACACTTCCAAACCAATAAAGGCAGTGCATGAAACTAGCTAACTACTGTAAGCCATTTGCAGTGGGTATATGAATGTCATCACACTTACTGCATAGAGCAGGATTCGATTCTCCTTGTCTTCTTTGGGATACAACATGTTGTTGCTAAAACAGAATGAAACAATGTTGTTATAACATTCTAGCTAGTGTTAAGATAATGGGCTTAATGACAACCCAGAGATGGCGCTAGTGGGGGCACCTATCTAGGATAGCTAAACAGGTGCATTATGATTGTCTGATTAGGATGTCGTGACAGGTAACACCTGAGTAAAGGATTATGCTTGCATCTCATCTAACTCTCCGACGAGAGTTATTCACATATTAACATGGGGTCAGAGAAATGAACCCAAAGCCAAGCGCTACGGAAAAGAGGATAAGGTATGAGGACAATGTAATCGCTGTCGGATAAACGCAAACAAGTGGATCAAATGAGTGAGGAAGGAGAGCCTGCAATGTCTCAGTCAAATTCCGGTGCCTAGCGACATGGACAAGAAAGGCGATTTGTATCAAAACTGGTTATTTTTCCGTGGTCAGTGGGAGAAATATGAAATCGCTACGGGCTTAGATTAAAAAAGACCCGCATCAGAGTAGCAATACTGCTTAGTATAGGCTGGACACCTGAAATGTTGTAACAATGCTTTTTTCTGATAACTAACTCATTGCATCTGCCGTGGAGCCCAGTTTCATAATATTACCATATGTCCCAGCTGCTTTCCGTAGTTTTGAAGTAATCACAAAAAAACAGGCCTTATTTAGGGCATTTTTCACCCTGCCAGCTCCTATTAGTTCTATTGAGCACCGTGGCACCAACTCGCCTTCCAAATGTTCTATTCCCAGCTTAATGTTGTACTTCACAATTCCTGCTTTGCTATTGTTGGCAATGAGATCTGCCCACGTTGCTGGTAGTTAAAATGTAATTAACAACAAATTACTCATGGAACTCTGAGGTCTTCCCATTGTTTACTATAGGGAAATAGGTATATCTGTCTATTTGGCCAAATATCTGACAATGTATATATTTAGATTTTTTCCCCAATTTGGAACCATTTTAAAACATGATAATCTCCTCTGTCTAATTATGTAAGGCTGGGTAGCTTACTCAGTTGTCATCAAACGCTAGCCTCGAAATACCATTTGCCCTTGGAACGCTGAGCCCCCCCCATTGTTTTCCCATGGAGAGGCATGCTGGTCTATTTCGCCAAATATCTCGCAATGTGTATATTTAGATTTTTTCAAGTCGGGCACAATTTTAATCAGGATAATCTCTTCTTTCTAATTACATAAGGTTGGACAGCGTACTCTGCTGTCATCGATCGCTAGACCAGAAATAGTCAAAAGTTGCAATTTTTCCCTACTTCAACGTTATGCAGACAAATACACTTGTCACTATCGAGGTTTACGAATTCTAAGCGTCACTCCAGTCAAAACAGGCTATGTGAATGTCCGATTCCATTCATTTGCTATGGGCTTGCGCTAGTGTTCCAGTTTAGCCAACGTTCTGTCATTTTTCAGCATTGGGTGTATTTTGACTCGTTCTATTTTCCAGCCTACTTGGAAGAGTGCCATATGCTTCAGCGTCACCTATATCTGTGGGAAGAGGCCAGAAATTGTTCAAAAAAAAACTTTTACGTTTTACAAAGACATTTTGAACTCACTCGTAATGTGAATTATGAAATATTCATTTTTTTTTTATAACACGAACAAACTCAAGCAGAGACGCCTGGTCTATGTTGTGAGACTGAGTCAATTGTCTAGATTCATGTGATTTCAAGTCAATGAGACGAAATGATCAGACAGACTTGTGATTGACCGTAACGATAATAGTGAGACGAAATGATCAGACAGACTTGTGATTGACCGTAAAGATAATAGTAAGAGCAAGTATGCTGCGCGAACCACAATTTACGCTGACTAAAGCCACGTATCTATGCAGAGCAAGCACAATTCTTTACTCAGGTATTACAGGTCACGACATACTAATCAGATAACGTTACTCATTATGCACCCGTTTATCTATCCTAGATACTACAGGTGCCCCACTATCTCTGGGTTGGCATTATACCCATTATTTTCATATATAACACGTTAATTACCCCGAGAACTTAATACCATTTTAGACTATCCTGGTACCGTCAGAGAGAATAAGGATTGCGACTCAATTTCATAGCTACTAATAGTATTTAGCTAGCAGCTAGCTAGCTACAGTAACGTTATACACTTTCAAAGTGAACTTCTTTATAACCATCCGCTCTTACCATTCTTGACAAAATCGAATCCCAACGAATCCTGGTTCATATGTACCACCCTCTATATCCATTTGAAATGGTTTACAAATAAAAATTAACGAAATAATGAATAACTCAGAATTTCTGGCTAGCTATGTTGTTGTCTCCCGCTTCCACGATGAAAACAAGACGCACGCGCACAAAATGTTAGAGAATTCGATGGCAGTTTATTAGTTGCAGCGCCACCTGCTGTGGAGGACTAAATGACACCCAACATGCGTGTGTCGTTCCGTGTTTATTATTATCATAATATAAAAAATGCGTTGTTCTTAACCGATAAAATGCATTATCAATTTAATTACACCACTGAGGAGTTGAACACAAGTAAATTGGCACTAAATAAATACATACCAGGACACCCTCTTAGTATGCAATGAAGTTATTATGCCAAAAGAAACCCAACAAACACAGTGTCATTGTCTTCAGTAGCAAAAATGTCATGTCTTGTAGGTCCCCACAGATGAACCCAAACCTGGTCTCCTTCAGTGAGCTCAATCACACTACCAATGCTGACTACCTGGCAACACTTGTTTGGCAGGCTGGTGTGGTATGCTGAGACAACCCGCTGCCCATTCTTTAAAATACTACACTGGGTGCGGCCGTAGGTGGACATATGCAATGTGAAGTGGTACAAGCCAGCCAGCGGGCAGTTGAATTTCCCTGTATGAGTAGTATAGCCATCTCCCTCATTGACCAGGACGTTGGCAAACTTCAGGATACTGCTGTGAGTTGGGTAGCTGTCACAAATGTTTAGTTTGGCTGTGAAGGCTACAATCTTTCCTAGAATGGAAGAATGAACAGATAGAGAGGGAGAGAGAGAGATCAGTCCAGGCCTAGGCCATTTGATACATGCTCAAAGATTTGCCAATAAGATGTGTACAAATTCTTCCTTTTCACAGAAATTATGAAAATACAGATGCCATAAGATATATGTGAAATGCACATATTGTGTCAACTTTACAACAGTATACAAAAGAGTTAGAATGCCTACTTGGTTTGGGACTCACTGGGCCAACCTCTGTTGAATCAGGATTGGTGGGTTTGGGTTCTGTGTTCCAGATTACAATAGAGTTGTTTAGCTCTGTTTCACCGTAAAGGTTTGTCAGTGACATTCATCATATGTCATTTACAAGTGCATTGGACTATTGCATACATACAGAGATCTAGAATCTATTGTAAAAAATATACAGAGTGCCTTCAGAAAGTATTCAGACCCCTTGACTTTTTGCATATTTTGTTACATTACAGCCATATTCTAAAATGTATTAAATAAATGTGAAAAAATCCTCAGCAATCTACACACAATACCTCATAATGATCAAGTGAAAACAGTTTTTTTGACATTTTTTCTCATTTATAAAAATAAAATAAAGAAATACCTATTTACATAAGTATTCAGACACTTTGCTATGAGACTCAAAATTGAGCTCAAGTGCATCCAGTTTCCATCGATCCTCCTTGATATGTTTCTACAACTTGATTGGAGTCTGCCTGTGGTAAATTGAATAGATTGGACATGATTTGGAAAGGCGCACACCTGTCTATATAAGGTCTCACAGTTGACAGTGCATATCAGAGCAAAGAACAAGCCATGAGGTCGAAGGAATTGTCCATAGAGCTCAGAGACAGGATTGTGTCGAGGCACAGATCTGGGGAAGGGTACCAAAAGATTTCTGCAGCATTGAAGGTCCCAAAGAACACGGTGGCCTCCATCATTCTTAAATGGAGTTTGGAACCACCAAGACTCTTCCTAGAGCTGTCCGCCTGGCCAAACTGAGCAATCTGGGGAAAAGGGCCTTGGTCAGTGAGGTGACCAAGAACCTGATGGTCACTCTGTGGATATGGGAGAAACCTTCCAGAAGGACAACCATCTCTGCAGCACTCCACCAATCAGGCCTTTATGGTAGAGTGGCAAGACGGAAGTCACTCCTCAGTAAAAGGCACATGACAGCCCGCTTGGAATTTGCCAAAAGGCACATAAAGAAACAAACCATGAGAAACAAGATTCTCTGGTTTGATGAAACCAGGCTTGAACTCTTTGGCCTGAATGCCAAGCGTCACGTCTGGAGGAAACCTGACACCATCCCTACGTTGAAGCATGGTGGTGGCAGCATCATGCTGTAGGGATGTTTTTCAGCGGCAGGGAGTGGGAGACTAGTCAGGATTGTGGCAAAGATGAACGGAGCAAAGTACAGAGAGATCCTTGATGAAAACCTGCTCCAGAGTGCTAAAGATCTCAGACTGGGACAAATGTTCACCTTTCAACAAGACAACGACCTTAAGCACACAGCCAAGACAACGCAAGAGTGGCTTTGGGACAAGTCTCTGAATGTCCTTGAGTGGCCCAGCCAGAGTCCGGACTTGAACCTGATCGAACATCTCTGGAGAGACCTGAAAATAGCTGTGCAGCAACGCTCCCCATCCAACCTGACAGCTTGAGAGGATCTGCAGAGAAGAATGGGAGAAACTCCCCAAATACAGGTGTGCAAAGCTTGTAGCATCATACCCAAGAAAACTYGAGGCTGTAATTGCTGCCAAAGGTGCTTCAACAAAGTACTGAGTAAAGGGTCTGAATACTTATGTAAATGTCGCATTTCTGTTGATTTTAATAAATTAGCAAACATTTCTAAAAACCTGTTTTTGCTTTGTCATTATGGGGTATTGTGTGTAGATTGATGAGGGAAAAAATATGTATATCTTTTTTTATTTTTAGAACAAGGCTGTAACCTAACAAAATGTGTTAAGTCAAGGAATCTGAATACTTTCTGAAGGCACTGTATATGCATTTCACATCATAGGCCTCTTAAAATATAACTATGTAGGTGAACAGGATACATGACATTTACAAAGATTATTTGCCCAACCAACCTGTATTTCATTAGAAATAGGTATTTAGGTCACTATTGTGTGAATGTTATTACCAGGCTTAAGGTTTCCATTATTGTCTCCACGGCCAGGTTCAAAATCCATGACTATGTACAACTACAGCTGATGAGTTTACTTCTGTAGAAATGGAGTATAGGCATATTAATTGTTGTTGTGTTAGTTAATTAATGCATGTGAATTAAATATGACTAACTTTTGTTTAAAAAATATGTCTGCATTATGAATGTAAATTTGGAAAGAAATCTCATCACATTAAATCTATTTTTAATGTATACAACAATAGTTCGTTTTACCTGTGAACGTCTTGCAGAGGTGATGTTCTAAATATTCGGACTGGTTTGACTACTTGGCTGCTTGCAAACAGACATGTAAAGGCGGTGCTAGTTTCCAAGGTGTGCAAGATGTAAGCAGAATGAAAGCTAGAATAAAACTACAAAGTTTTGAGATGATTCGCGTCAATTCCAAATTGAGAAGAGGAGAATGTGGTGTGTTTGAAAACTGGACAGTTGTAACAACTTTATGCAATCACAACGAGTAAAATAAACAGGAGTTGAACTTTTGAAAAATGGTGTATCGTCAAGCAGGTGGAGCACAACGTCATCACCAACATTCTTGAGGTTCTTTTCAGCACTCTAATAACAATAACAGAATTGTTGTAACATGCTGACCACACTGCTCGCTTCATGTGCGCAAGCGTTACAAAATAAATGTACACATACAAGTTATTCAATCATTGCACCCACACTGCTCACGCGCATCAACAAGCATCTGCTAGCCAGGTGCTAAAATATAACTTTGTTCAAATTGTGACCCTTGATGCGCCTCAAGTCCCGCCTCTCCCATCTCCTCATTTGTTTTTAGGAGCATGATTGATTGAAAAGATGAACTAGGGTCCACACTCCAGTCGGTAGTGGTAATGCACCTTAAAGTTGGTTGCCAACCTCCATATGAAGTCCAAAGAAGAAGAGGCATGAAGGAGGAGAGATTGCTAGAAACACATTTTTACCCTTTTATCTCTGGATTAATTGTCATAGTAGAGGAACATGTGCATTTCAGGTAAAATAACAACCCAATGTTTATATCCCAAAACAAATTAGCTCGCAATAGCAAGTTAGCTAGCTAAATTGCCATAAATGTTTAATGTTTTTCAACCTGTCCCCAAATTAATATAGTTGGTTCAGAGTTCATTTTGATATTTCAACCTGCATGTCCTGATCACGTCTGGTCTGGGTGGACAAAATCAACATGCGCACGCGGACGAGCGGTCTGGTCAGCATGTTAGTGAGGGGGATAAGTCTTGTTGACATTCAGAAAAGGTGTTAGGTCATTTGATGCAGGGATGAAAAGGATATTAGGTTGACATTAGACAATATATTTCTGATAAAAATGTACAATCTTTTTAATTGTACATTTTTATCAGAAATATATTGTCAAATTTCAACCTAAAGTAGTAGAACTCTGCCCCAAGTAAGTTAAAGGTAAGTGGACAGAAAATGACACACTAAAATCCGTGAAGTAGTTGGCATCAGTTGCTTGGACTGATAGTGCTACTCTCTGTCCGGTGATTCTGCCGACTAAGGCCGGGTCTGGGGTGGTTGTAACCCAGTCTCTCATTTACAGTGCCTTGCAAAAGTATTCATCCCCCTTGGCAATTTTTCCATTACAACCTGTAATTTAAATGGATTTTTATTTGGATTTCATGTAATGGACATACACAAAATAGTCAAAATTGGTGAAGTGAAAAAAATTACTTGTTTAAAAAAAATACTATTTTTTTTTTACAGAAAAGTGGTGTGCATATGTATTCCCCCCTTTGCTATGAAGCCCCTAAATAAGATCTGATGCAACCAATTACCTTCAGAAGTCACATAATTAGTTAGATTGTATACAGGTGGACTTTATTTGTGTCACGTGATCTGTCACATGATCTCAGTATATATACACCTGTTCTGAAAGCCCAGAGTCTGCAACATCACTAAGCAAGGGGCACCACCAAGCAAGCGGCACCATGAAGACCAAGGAGCTCTCCAAACAGGTCAGGGACAATATTGTGGAGAAGTACAGATCAGGGTTGGGTTATAAAAAAATATCCGAAACTTTGAACATCCCACGGAGCACCATTAAATCCATTATTAAAACATTGAAAGAATATGGAACCACATCAAACCTGCCAAGAAAGGGCCGCCCACCAAAACTCATGGACCAGGCAAGGAGGGCATTAATCAGAGAGGCAACAAAGACACCAAAGATAATCCTGAAGGAGCTGCAAAGCTCCACAGCGGAGATTGGAGTATCTGTCAATAGGACCACTTTAAGCCGTACATTTCACAGAGCTAGGATTTACGGAAGAATGGTCAGAAAAAAGCCATTGCTTAAATAAAAAATTAAGCAAATACGTTTGGTGTTTGCCAAAAGGCATGTGGGAGACTCCCCAAACATATAGAAGGTACTCTGGTCAGATGAGACTAAAATTTWGCTTTTTGGCCATCAAGGAAAATGCTATGTCTGGCGCAAACCCAACACTTATCATCACCCCGAGAACACCATCCCCACAGTGAAGCATGGTGGTGGCAGCATCATGCTGTGGGGATGTTCTTCATTGGCAGGGACTGGGAAATTGGTCAGAATTGAAGGAATGATTGATGGTGCTAAATACAGGGAAATTCTTGAGGGGAAATCTGTTTGTCTTCCAGAGATTTGAGACTGGGAATGAGGTTCACCTTCGAGCAGGACAATGACCCTAAGCATACTGCTAAAGCAACACTCGAGTGGTTTAAGGGGAAACATTTTTAAGTGTCTTGGAATGGCCTTGTCAAAAGCCCAGACCTCAATCCAATTGAGAATCTGTGGTATGACTTAAAGATTGCTGTACACCAGCGGAACCCATCCAACTTGAAGGAGCGGGGAAGCAGTTTTGCATTGAAGAATGGGCACAAATCCAGTGGCTAGATGTGCCAACCTTATAGAGACATACCCGAGAGGACCTGTAATTGCTGCAAAAGGTGTCTCTACAAAGTATTGACTTTGGGGGGGGGGGGGATAGTTATGCATGCTCAAGTTCAGTTTTTTTGTCTTATGTCTTGTTTGTTTCACAATAAAACATATTTTGCATCTTCAAAGTGGTAGGCATGTTGTATAAAAAATTATCCAATTTAATTCCAGGTTGTAAGGCAACAAAATAGGAAAAATGCCAAGGGGGTGAATACTTTCGAAAGCCACTGTAATTATGTACAAATTAGCACAATGTTTTTATGTACTAATAGCACAAACTTATGGCAAAAACATTGTGCTTATTTGTACATATAGTACATACTTAATGAGAGACTTGGATGCCTGTCTGCACAACCTTCTGTTTTGTTAATCTGCTTCTTCTTATCATTAAACGTACTTTCTGCACCTGCTTCCTGACTCCCAGCATATACGTTACACTACTCAATCTCTAAACCAGATTTGATTCATTTGAACCACTTCGTTTGAACTGTACAATCATATTGCTTCATAAGCACTAGTCTATATATAATATTGGCTTACAGTTAAACTTATTTACAGAATAAAAATACACTTTAACTGAACGCTAACCTGCACTTCACAATTCCAGACTCAGTAACAATGCACAGTCTATTTTCTGAGACTATATCAGATCATTTTACCAGCATTGCGCCGTGTGGAAAAATAGCTTCTAATTTGACTTTATATATACTTGTGATGCCTTTGACACTCATAGCTGTTTTCTCTCATTGACTCCCATAAATTCTCTTTCCTGCGTGAACATGCTTGTTCGCGCACATATAAAAAAGGCTCCAGTGTGATTTGGGCTTTACCCATAGTGAATCAGTCGGTCCCAGTACACTGCCTGACTCTTTCCCTTGGCCCTAAGCCTTCAATTTTTCTATATGTGAAAGGTGTAAGCAATATGGTGTAAGCTCCACACCTTCCTGATTATACCTATCCAGACCCTTAAGAAAAATATACAGGTTAAGTCAGGGACAAGGAGGGGTAGGGAGTGAATTTGGACCAGCAAATAATGAGTATGTGCCATCTAAGAGTTTCACTACCAATCATGTCTGTGGGTGTTCATTCAGATTGAAGTTCACAGTGGAAGAGATGCAGGGGTCCATTTTGACCATGGAGGAGGACACTGGCACTGCTGAGAGCCAGAAAAGACAGAAACCTAATAAGTGCAAAGGTACATAGTCAGTGACAAATTAAAGATAGGTCTATTTTCTTTGTCTCCACTGTCTACAAGGTCAGTCTGGGCTGCCATCTCTATAGTACAGCACATTATCTTAGTTGTTTATTAGTGTACCAGCAATGACAGTGAAAGTCGACTAAGTTATCAACAGCATGTAATTGATATGTTTTAGGCAACGACTAAAATACATGACCATTCTATCAGGTGTAAGAATAAAATTAATGATGACTGAAATAAAGTATTTCTTTCTTTCTTTCATATTTCAAAATGCAAGGATAATAACTCTGTAAGGACAGTGGTGAAATCCAGAGTTATGGTGGTTAGTTAGAACAGAATCTAAAAGAAGAACAGGGAAGGGAAGAACAGTTATGACATTGATGTTATTATGCAATAAACAGGTAAAACAGGTGAAATTGTTTGATTTTTTGTAAACAGTAATAATATATGTCACCTCTACTTGACCTGTGCCTAGTTATTTTCAAGGAGGTAGTCAGTATAGTCAATTCCATCATCCAATTGAGTACATTTTTGAATTTAGTAAAAGGTGTTGTAAATTACACAACCACAAAGCAAGCGATTGCAAAAACTATTTTTTATTTTATTCTGTTCATAAAGGGACAGGGTTAATCAGATGGAAGCCATGCTCCTGGTAAGTAGGCTGCTATGCCAGAGTTCTGTCACTATTACTATCTATTGGGACATATGCAATGCTTGACTTGGGTTGGAGCTCACCGCAGCTGAGTACAGGCACCTCAGATTTACTACTGCTTGAGCTCCTGTTCCTCCTATAGAATATTAGCTCAAAAGTATTGTGGAGCTCCTGCACCTAAATACAAACAGTCCCTGCACCTTAAACGAGTACCGGAACCTTTTTAGTCCAAATCAAGCACTGCAACTAGGTCCACGATTCAATTCTTGCTGAATCCCAAATTAGTCTCTTCCCCTCACCCATCCATCTGTGCATTCACCCCCACCTCTGCCATATGCACAAGTGTCCCAAAACACAGAAGCATCTAAGTAAGAAAAAAAATCAACCACAAAAGTAATTTTTTAAATTCTTCCATTTGACCTATCTTGATGTGGTTTGTTCATTTTGTTGTTTGTTTCATTGCAGTGGCAGAAAATGGCAGAGCACCAGGGTCCACCTACCTACCATCTCCTAAAGCCCACTCTTGTTCCTATAGACATGAAGGAGCTCTCTCATTCTTTTTCTATCTACTCCCCCACTTATCTCCATATAATAAATCCTCTTCAGTTTCCAATGTGTGGTCTGTGCTTTATGAAGGTATTTAATTATTAGGATCCAAAATAATCCTAGAGTATTGTTTAATGGCATAAACATCTACATGCAGTATGACAGATCTACAAGTTGTACGATGAATCAGGAAAGCAGCAGATACGGCAGTTGGAAGAGCCAGGAGGACACAATGGTAGATGGCATACATGTAGCCTGTCAATATGCAATGAGAACAGGACAACAAGGGGTGTCTCCATGACACTACAATTATTATAATCTACCCAATTAATATTGTTTTATCAATATTACATGTGTAGGCCTAATATCAAAGGTAGTCTGCAATCAGGGTTAGGCCTAGCAGAATTTAATATTTTTATTAACCTTTATTTAAACAGGGAGCCACATTGAGATACAAATATTTTACAAGAGAGCCCTGTATACATTTACAAATAAAACCCAGTACATAGATTAAACACAACAGCCCTACATATGCATTACAAATAAACAGTGGTGATTTTAGCATGTAAATCTTGGTGGGGGAAAAAAAGTGGGATTCATGCCAGCAAAGCCACTACACCACTAAAAAATATATTAATTGCGCTATACCGGTGACCACAAACTGTTAGGGCCTACATAAAGCTGWCCCAAAAGCAGTCCCAACATCTTACCACTGGCACACCTGGCTATCAGCGGATCCTCGTCTGCCAGCGAAACAGTTCAGCCTCATTTACTGCCTTTTAAAAAAACATAGCCGATATGGCTGACTTGCTTAAACAAATATAGTTTTCTAATGACAATTGAGATGTATAAACTATGGCACAAGGAGACGACAAGCGGATAAGAGGCAATCCATAATTTCGATTAAGGAATTAATAAACGAGCTAGGACGGACAGTCAATATAACTATTTGTTAAGCACTTTAGAAATGTACAGCAACAGAATTCAGAACTTGTGCCGTTCTTAGTGTTCTCCATGTACACCAAGTCAGAACCGTAGGATAAATAAAGGGGGCCTATAAGCAGACAATGAAGCTCATACAATATTTGATTATTAACTTTCTCTAAAACAGGTTATAGGCTACATGTGCACTACCAAGTCAGAACAGTAGGTGAAATTAAGAGGGGTAAATAGACCAAATGATTAGGGTGAGGCACAAGGGCTAATAACATCTTACTACACAACATACACTTAGTATTACTTTCTTAGCTACAGTATACATATCTCACTGGCATATTACATAATTTATGTAGCAGCATACAATACATTTTTGGACTCACCTTGTTGTGCTGTGCTCACTTGAACAAGAAGGTGGCGCAGCGGACCTTCGTGGGCAAATTTTGTCATCGAAGTGTGGCATTCTCTGGATTTATGGTGCTTTCAAAACAACTGGGAACTCGGGGAAAAAACAGGGTTGAATCATGAAAGAAGCCGGATTTACAATTCCGAGTTGAATGACCGTTCAATACGTATTTTCCCAGTTGGAGCTCGTTTATTCCCGACTTCCCAGTTGTCTTGAACACACTGATGTCAAGTTATTGCAGTTCCGAGTTAACAGTTGTTTTGAATGAGGCACAAATCATGCTTCATTGACAGCATGGCCAATGTTGAATGTTCATCATTTTAAATTGGATAATAGCCCCTTAATGCCAGATTTGGGGCCACACAGCCACTCCACTGAATAGCAGGCTAGTGACTGTTTTGCAATTCTTGCAGAGTTAGCCACTGTCACTGATTCCTTCCAAACCACTCATTGTTGAATTTGCGATTTTCAACTTGTTGTGTAATGTTTATGTCCAATGGCAGATGAGCACCGATACGTTTTATCGATAATTTCTCTTCATTATTTCTCTTCATATGACAATGATTAAAAATAATTTGCCAGTAGATTGTCTACTTGATTCATGATAACAGCTAGCTAAGATTTTGAAAGTATGATGTTGACATGTTCAGTCCAATCAAAGCTACTGTGGCCAATGACCTTGAGCCTTCTTGGATGGGCACTTCTAATGTAACTCTATGCCAGCACCCAAGGGGCTAGAATTTTCTAGCTCTACCCTTAGACTTGGCTGTGATGTAGTGTCCCCATGAATGACAGAACACTGAGCCAATCATGGCGCAACGCTCCGTATTTTCTGCTTGCTAGGCACCACCACCACCACCACGGCTGAAACACCTGCATTTTGGAGCTGCCTTAAGAAAATAAAAAAAGAGACCATGTTTGTATGCAGCTTTAAGAACTCAATGATATATATACTTTTTAACATTGTTTGCAAACTGATATGTGATACGTATTAATGTCAAAATAATATACATAACAGGCAAGCCCCCCCCAAAAACGTATTTTTTTGCATAAAAATGTGGCGCTCAAAATAGGTTGGACTCTGCAAATAAAACACACTGTAATAGAACACATAATACACATTAAACATATTTAAGAAAAGCAATCACATTCTGTAACAAAGTCTCTAATCAATCATTTAAGGCACCAGAATATCTAATTTCTAGGAATTCTGTGTATTGTTCCACACATAAGGGGCCAACAAAAAAAAGAAAATCAGATTTCCCCAATTCTGTGGCGACCAAAATAAACTCCAGAGTAAAATTAAGATTTAGTTCAGTAACATCAACAATTCTCAGGTCAATAAACTGCTAAAATATGTATAGGGCATACATTCATTAGCAGGCGATACATGTCATACTTAACCGGTATGTTCCTGGTCAATATTGAAGTGTTGTTATAGTTTGTACCTCTAACACAATTGACTATGTAAAGTTGAGCCCTGCTGAACAGGTCCCGTATTTATGGCAACAGCGACGTTTGCTAGTAAAGCTCGCAATTGTTTGTATTATTCCAATTAGAGGAAATAAATTGTAAAAGAGGGAGAATGGTAAACATGCACTTCAAAGTTCGAACAGACATCTCTCTCTCTTCGTATTTTGGGTCACTGCTGGGTTCTTCCGGTACGGTTACGTCGCCTGACGTTGATACTCCTTTGTAGGAAGAGTATCATGTGATCCTCTGAACAAGTCTCTGTTCTTCCCTAAGTGGTTCGAAATACATATTATATTTGTGCTTGATTTATTTGATAAAGATGGAAATATACTCTCTTATAGAAAGTTCTTAGAAACATATAACTTCCCAATACATTATAAAGAATTTAATTATATATGGAAAGAAATATCTTCAGGACTTACTCAATTAATGAAATCTCATTTGTGTTTTGGCGAACATGTCACGATAGATGCACAATTTATAGAAGGTTAGAAGGTTCCCCCTGCTGGATAAGAAATGTAATAAACATTCATAACAAGAACAAGATCTCTYCTATAGGGAAATTCTTCTGGAACGCTCATATTACTGAAATTGAATGGAAGAATGCTTGGTTGCTCCCTCACAAATTGTGTATATCAAATAAAGTAAAATAAATTCACTTTAAAATCTTGCACAATATATACCCTTGTCTTAATTCATGGATTTAGAGGACATATGCCTTTTCTGTGATAAAGAAGGAGAAACTATTATACAAATTTTTTATGAGTGTGACTGTGAAGTTAGTTTGGAGCGAGTTAAGTATATACATTTTTTATTTAATCAATAAGACCCATGCATTTACAATGAAAGATGTAATGTCATCATTTAAATTAAAACAAAATCACTGACTTAGTCGTTCATTTCTTAATTCTCTTTGGTAAATTGTATATACACAAAAACAAATATTTGAAATCTGTCACTAAATGCAATATATTTTTACTTGAAATCCAATATCTAATAAAATCTCTATAATTAGTCAATAAAAAACCCCACTGTGTTCTTACAACTCTATCATAAGTTTATGCAACTGTAAACCCTGGCTTTTTATCTTTTTAAAATTGATTTTGTTTTAGGAACTTTAACTTTTGAAAGTATTTTTTTTTWWACTTTTAATGCTATTTTATGTTTATTCAGAAAAAATATGCAAATGAATCAGTTTAACTTTCGTCCGTCCCTCGCCTCGCCCCGACCAGGGACCCTCTGCACACATTAACAACTGACACCCACGAAGCATCGTTACCCATCGCGCCACAAAAACCGCGGCCCTTGCAGTGCAAGGGGAACAACTACTTCAGGTCTCAGAGCGAGTGACGTTTAACCGATTGAAACACTATTAGCGCGCACCACCGCTAACTAGCTAGYCATTTCACATCGGTTAAACATGTAGTGATGTCTTATGTTTGTATTGTATTGTAATTTCAAATGTTATATTAAAAAATAAATGATAAAAAAATAAAATTATGTGATCATGTCAGATTTGTATTATTTATTTTTTATAGTGTTTATAAATTATTTTAGCTGCATCTGTCTTTAATTTGAATCACGTTTACGTTTGCTTATGCAATATCCGTTTTTTATGAAATCATGTATGCAAAAATAATGACACATTTTCTTCCCTAAACCGGATAAGTTGCAAACTACAAATATGGCGACATTTTGTTGTTTATTTTATCTAACCCAAAAATGATTCTTATCAATATATTCGCCAATATCATTATAATATGCCTGTAAATTGATACCTTCATTAAAACATACATACATTTAAAATGGTGCACTTTCTGTGTGTTTCAGTCCTTAATATTTAAGTTTGAAATGTGGGAGCCTCATGATTAGGATCCCTTAGTTAACCTTCATGTCAAATATTGTTCGGATATGTTAATCTGTTTTTGACATACAAATCATTAAAGTTTGGAGAAATTGCACATTTGGGGGGTCCTACTGAGCACCCCATGGCCACCAGGGGTATGGGATTGCACAAATATGTCTGATTTATCCCAAATGTATTTTGTGCCAAGCCACAAGTCTGAGCTACAAAAAAACAAAAATATAATTGTTTGGATTCCATGACCTGAGGAAGGCACAGTGATGCCGAAACGTTGGTAAATACCCATTAAATTGCTGGGAGATTATACATGGAGTGTGCGACTTTCTTTATTTTGATGGATTCCATGACCAGACACGGCTTGTTAAAATAGAAGGTTTTGTAGGGGTGTATGGAGCTTCATGGCAGAAAACAAGTGTATGTATATAAATGTAAATAAATACTGTTTTATATTGATATTGTAGCCTTGAGAACCTCGAAAATGTAGTATTTAAACATTTTATATGGCCATTCAACCCCTATACCCATTCTTCACATAATGGCCATAACCGTACCTATTTTCCCATGGTTTTCGGCACAGCATATTTCTGATAAGCAAGACAATTATGCACGGAATTCTCACTTTCTATCCAAATAGAACAGCTTTGCCATGATTTGGCTTTCACCTTCATATCCCTCTGTTAAGTAGCATCCCTCTGTTAACCCAAGAAGATAAATGCACCTGTTGCAAATCATGCCGCATGTCAATATGATGCAGTGGTAGCCTACAGAAAGAATGCACGTAAGGTAATAAACATAATAGCATGGTAGGCTATATATACAGCATATAAGCTATGATGATATACAAGTAGGCCTATATGTATTTTAATCTATAGCTACACTTAACCTATTATAGGCCTGTAATTAACTGCTCTATGAAGATGGCCTTATTATCGCATAGGCCTATAATAGCCCTGTATTGCGTAGCCTATTTGAAGTTCAGTTGGCAATATAATAAGCTATAACCCAATAAGTTGTTCCCTGTTAAAAATGGTAACAGGAGCCCTGCGTGACCTAAATAGTGAAACACTGTAACAGCCCTTTCAAAACGCTCTAATTCTTCATGACACCCCTCACGCAGGTCCACTGATGTGGGAACTTGCCTACATATTCAATCTAAGTATTTGCTTTTCAAAATGCAATATTCCCATCACTTTTGATGATTGTTTTCTCATTACTCACAAAAAAATCACTAGGGCTACTAAAGTTGTTCAGACCAATCCACTGCTCATAACCTATATCAACCAGCATTGTGCCAGGTGCCTATCTTAGTAGGCTATAGTTTGTGAACTGTATACTGTCAAATTCTGTTTTTTTATACCATGAATATATTMATTGACATTTTGATAAAACAACTATCAAATCATATGCTGCTTTAAATAGGCATACGTTATTGTCCTTCATCAGCAGTAAGCTTTAACAGGACACATGTCCTACCATTTGAAATTATGGTGTAGGGCACAATGTACTGCTGAAGTATATGGATTGGGCAACAGTACATTACACTCAACATCAGATTTTCATTGATACACCGTTAACTGATATAAAGTCAAACATAAAAACGAGTGATAGGCTATAGTTAGATTTGGCAAGTGACATTTTAGAAAGGTGATGTTGTACTTACAATGCCGCAAGGGGCAGCAATAGCTTACAGCATGCGGCACCAACACTTTTTATTACGTCATAACAATTAATTCATACTATGTCATAAACTGAAACACACACACACACACACACACACACACACACACACACACACACACACACACACACACACACACACACACACACACACACACACACACACAGAGCTGTTAGTGCTTAATGCATTTATTTATCAAGACCTTTACTTTATTTATTTATTTTAGCAGTCCCATTGAGACCAGGACTCTTTGCAACTCAAAATTACACAAAAAAAATCACAATCCCAGCAGCATAGAAAATATACAGATATTTTTAATCATGAAGAACAACCACATTCCTCCGTGAAGAGATCCTCAACCAACATTCTGAGTTGCTGATGATGTCCCCATAGTCTAGGACCGGAAGGAGAGGTGGTGAGGAGAGGAAACATGGCAACAAATCTCCACTAGCACATCATCAGGCAAATTACATTTCCCTGGATGCGTTCAGAAGGTGAGGGGTCAGGGGTCAATGTCGGAACCCAGGCTGCTAATGAGGGAGGTGGTGGCGGCCTTTCCCTCTCCTGCGGGAGAGAGCGAGACCGAGAGAAAGAGGCAGAAGTTGTGTATGATTTCAGAAAGCATAGCAGTCGTCATCTGAGCTCTCAGCAATAGGACTTCTATCTTCATCTGAGTTTTAATCTACATCAGAGTCATCAAAAATAGCCCCTTCTCCCAGAATCAGCTTGTGGTAGGTGTTCCTGGTGTTGGCTTGGTCTTGTGTCGGTTCACTCAATCTTCTCTTCAGGAGGAAGAGAAGGCCATTCCTCCCTCTGACAACTCCACTGCATTGCCTAAAAGTCATATGTAAAGCAGTACATTATTTACAATTCCACTACACAAAATACTGTGGAGGGTATTTGTAAAGCAGGACAAAAAGTTAAGTCCAAAAATAGCATAAACATCAACTTACTCTGATCTTGCAGCTGTAGGGACAGTGCCTCCAGAGTTCCCGCTGCTCTTTGTAGGCTCCCCAGTGCCTCCTCATCTCCTGCACCAGGATCCTCTCTTCCTCCTGCAGTCTGTTCACCAACATCAGTCTGTCCAAGATTGCCTTTTTGATGGCAAGATGGCTGTTGCCTGTGAGATGTAAACTCACAGAGGTATATAGCAGAACAACAGCAATGATTGCAGCCTACACTGAAGGTAAAATTTCAGTCACAATAGATACTGTACCTTCTGTTATCATATACTTACTGGTGCCAGGTCTCTCCCATGGCCACACAAAGTTGTCAGTATTGAACAGTTCATCCACTGTGGGGAGCCTAAACTCTGCCTACTGCGTGGGAAGTTGAACAATGGCAGTTGTCAAGGCTGCTTTGTCCTCAACAATTTTTCTCAGAATCTGATGCCTTCTCTTGTTGCCGTCTGAATAAAAAGGGCTGATTAGACTGACTGTAGATTCAGATATATTACATGACAATAGGTTACAGAGCTACTTTAGAGGCACTGATTTGTGAATGACTAATGCATTTTCTTTCACAAATCAGTTTTACTGCTTGATTTATAATGTGTTTGAGGTCATATTGTTGTTGGGGCTTACCTGTCAAACGGTAGAGGTAGTGTTTCCTCTGTTTCACAATGAGGTAAAGCCCCTCAATATTCTTCTGGAGATGCCCTGTCTGACTATCCTGAAGGTTGGCTGTCAAACATAGGGCAAGTTACAAACATGACTCCACTGACATCAATACAATTATGAAGTTGAGAGACAGAGAAACATTCACTTTTCTACCTGTTGGATTCTGGCTTGAAATATACTTATTCCTGTCATCATATTAGAATGTATTGATGACTTTACATGTATAAGAAATGTATATGTTAGGGGACAATTGAGAGTTAATAGGAACTTTGTTCATGGAAAGTTACTGAGTGAGGCAAGGGGAAGTGAAGAAATTACATTTTCTGTTCAAATATTAATATTCTGCTGAATATTGATATTTCTAAGGAAGAAGACAAAGGGGAGCAGTCTAGTTTCACTTCCTGATAAGGCACGCCAGATGCTGAGGAACTAGGACAATGAGGGAAATGGTACTCAACTCGAGATAAGGTCAGCAGTTGAAGAGAGAAGACACTGCTTAAAATCAAATATGTTAGTATGATTCACTTGAAAAAGTAGAACCTGTTGGAAACACAGTATGGGATAGGACTGTAGTCAGATGGTTTTCGGGGTGGGCCATAGGGGCTCACCCGAAAACCATCTGACTACAGTCCTATCCCATACACACACACTTCCACGCCCATGAGAGTCCTAGACTTAAGCAGGCCATGACAATACCAGTAAGAGGAACATACTGTGTTTCTGCCTAACAACAGAGAAGGATCTTAGACATGCAAGGCAGTGACTCCGCCTAGTTGGAAGGTATAAATATATGTTTGTGGGTTGAATAAACTTGGTTTGAGATTTTTCTGGTTGTCAATTTGAGTTTTTGCTCTATTTGTTCAGAACCTAACATACTTTCAGGCCACTGCTGGACCTCAGCAACCCATTCCTGAAGCATAGCTTCGTTTATGTCCAGCTCTGCCCACTTATCTTCAAGGAAGCTGGTCTCCTCCTTCAGTCTTTTGACATTCTGAAAAAAATACAATTCAATTGAGGAATAACATAGGTGAAGGTTCAAATTTTTCAAGTGAATCACACTAAAAGATTTGACTTTAAGGTATACAGTCATCATGATGTTTTCCTACATCAAGATGACTTGCAAAAATATTAAAAAGCTGAGCCAGGATTGCAGACAGAAGATTAGACATGTATAAATAGATAAACAATAATGAGAAAGCAGGAAAACCTTTTTTTTTAAATGAAAGCCCACCACCCCCCAAATTCCTTCATATATCTCTTTACCAACATGCAATCCATGTTGGCAAACTTCCTCTTATTGTCACACCCTGACCATAGAGAGCTGTTTATTCTCTATGTTGGTTAGGTCGGGTGTGATTAAGGGTGGGTTATCTAGGGGAATTATATGTCTATGTTGGCCTGGTATGGTTCCCAATCAGAGGCAGCTGTTTATCGTTGTCTCTGATTGGGGATCATATTTTAGAGCCATTTCCCCATTGTATTTTGTGGATCTTGTCTAGGTATAGTTCCCTGTGGACACTACTCTGAGCTTCACGTTTCGTTTATTCGCTTTATTGTTTTTTTCTTTTAGTTTTCTCTTCCAAAATAAAGGATTGAAACATACCACGCTGCAATGTGTCTCCAGTGCGCATCCACAGCCCGGTGCATTCTGTGCCAGCTTCCTCGTGAGCATCCAGCCAGGCGGGTTGTGCGGCTCAGCGCTCCTGGTCTCCAGTGCGCCTCTCGCGTCCAGGTATCCTGTTGCCGCTCTACCCACTGTGTCGCCAGTGTGCCTTCACAGCCCAGTGCCGTCCGTGCCAGCGCCTCACACTTGCTGCGAGCGCAAGAGGCATCGCAGACGCGTTGTGCCAGCTCTACGCTCCAGACCTCCAGTGCGCCCTCCACGCCCAGTATATCCTGCGCCGGCCATACATACTGTGTCTCCAGTACGCCTTCCACAGTCCAGTACGTCCTGTGCTGCTCCTCGCGCTCGTCCTGAGTGCGTGTCACCAGCCGGTACCACCGCGCCGGCCCACGCACCAAGCTTCCGGCGACATTCCCAGTCCAGAGCTTCCGGCGACAGTGTCCCAGTCCAGAGCTTCCGACAGTTCTCCAGTCCAGAGCTTTCGGCGACAGTTCCCAGTCCAGAGCTTCCGGCGACAGTTCCCAGTCCAGAGCTTCCAGCGACAGTTCCCAGTCCAGAGCTTCCAGCGACAGTTCCCAGTCCGGACCTCCAACGACGGTCCACATCCGAACTCCAACGACGGTCCGCGGTCCGGAACCTCCTGAGACGGTCCGCGGTCCGGAACCTCTTGAGACGGTCCGCGGTCCGGAACCTCCTTGGACGGTCCGCGGTCCGGAACCTCCTGGAACCTCCGAGACGGGAGTGCACTGGAGAGGCCTGATGCGTGGGACCGGTACAGGTGGCACCGGGCTGATGGCACGCACCTCAAGGTGAGTGCGGGGAGGAGGCACAGGACATACTGGGCTGTGAAGGCGTACTGGAGACTGGAGCCTGATGCCGTCGGGACGGTACAGGTGGCACCGGGCTGATGGCACGCACCTCAAGGTGAGTGCGGGGAGGAGGCACAGGACATACTGGGCTGTGAAGGCGTACTGGAGACACAGTATGTATGGCCGGCGCAGGATATACTGGGCCGTGGAGGCGCACTGGAGGTCTGGATGCTCACTTTAGCCCGGCAAGTGTGAGGCGCTGGCACAGGACGCACTGGGCTGTGAAGGCACACTGGCGACACGATCTACTGTCCGATTCCTTTGGGAACGAACCACGGTCCAGTACCTCCGGTGACGATCCACGGCCCGGAGCATCTGGCGACGATTCACGGTCCGGTTCCTCCGGCGACGACCCACGGTCTGGTTCTTCAGGCGACGAGCCACGGTCCGGTTCCTCCGATGAATCCACGAGCGGAGTTGGTACTTTGCCCCGCACCGGAGCCGCCCGCCCGTGAGAGCCAGAAATCTTGCTTGTTTGTAGGTGACCAAATACTTATTTTCCACCATAATTTGCAAATAATAAATTCATTAAAAATCCTACAATGTGATTTTCTGGATTTTCTTTTCTCATTTTGTCTGTCATAGTTGAAGTGTACCTATGATGAAAATTACAGGCCTCTCTCATCTTTTTAAGTGGGAGAACTTGCATAGTTGGTGGCTGACTAAATACTTTTTTGCCCCACTGTAGATACCATTCTGACTGCATAACCTGTGGTGGCATTTTCCTGTATTACCAAATGAGGAGAGTTACAAACCATACACCAGTCAGAGTTATACTTAAACTTCATCTTTAATAATATAAGCTTTACAATAGCCCTTTGACTTTCAACAATTCACTATCTATAATGAATTTTGAGAGTCACTACAGAAGAATACAGAAGATATTTTATAGCCAAGATACACCCCTCTCAACTTACATGACGAACCACAGATCTTAGGAACTCTTCACAAAGGGACTTTTACTTGACAAAGGAGTATCCCTTAGCCAGATAGCATTCGCTATAAATTATCACTCAGTTTGGTCTCTAAAACGAGGTTCTAATCTCGTTCCTGGTACTTCATAGTACAAAAACATTACCTCATCCAAGGCATAACTCAATTGTCAACTCTAGATACCCCCTTCTCAAGTAAACCCCCTCTTTACCCCACTCATGGACAAGCTCACTGAGGGGAGTGAGCCTTTAGGTCATACACTATCCCAGGATAAGTGTAAGATGAGAGAGGACCTACAATGTTTCCAGACACTGCCATACACCTCCCCCAATAGGAAAAGGAGGGAGTGACTGGCGCACAGACATTGTGGAGACAAGTAATTGGTTCCCTATTAATCACGCCATCCCTTCACATGGTTTAAGAATAGGTAAAGACACATTCACATATGAAGACAATGTTCCATTCTGTCCTCTTCCCTTTCTGATATTCTGCATAGCACCAGGGAATGTGAAAGACAAGCCTGACCTCTCCCCTCTCTGGGCCCCAAGTGACTGAGCCCTAGCTGAGGGAAAAGTGCAACTGCCAACACTATAGTCCAAAAGGATACATTCTAATGAGAAGTATCTCACATAAGCATATTAGATAAATAAAACATCTTATTTATCTATGTTACCCAACTAATTCTGATTCATCCGCCACATACCTCATGGCTCATGACCTCTCGTGTCTTGTCTCAACACATCTGTGTCAGAGGATTGACATCATCATTTTGATTGTGACCATCGGGAGGGGTTACATCAGAGAAATTGGGATTGCTATAGATGCAATCCCTGGGGAACCAGTTCATATGAGTCATACCAAACTGTCAGTACTTATTGTGACATCGACATACACAGCTGAGCTGTTCTTGTCTCTAATTACTCTGTATTATGTCATCTTTCAGGTTTTGTGTGGACCCCAGGAAGAGTGCTACTGCTTTTGCAACATGGGGATCCTAATAAAATAACAAAATAACAGAACCATTGACGTGAATAAGATGAGGTCCTATAGATCACAGAGATAAATCAATCATGGAACAAGGTTAATACTATCAAGCGTTAACATATCAATCAGTGGCTTCGGCACAGGTGCGTGAGTGGAAAATCAATCAGTGAGGCCATTAAACAGGTTGACTGGCAGTGGCCGGGCGTCTCTCTGCTTGAACCACAGGGTGTGTACTATGGGGATTACAGTGACTGATGCTGCGTTTGAGTGGACATGGCTTTCCTGCTGCCTGCTGCTATATATATCTCCACCACACCACTGAGCCTTTGATCCCAGTGCTAATTCCCTTGAATTGTCCAAATCCACTCTGACGAGAGTGACAGCACACACCGGGAGAGAGAGACAGAGACAGAGAAATAGAGAGAGAGAGAGAGAGAGAGGTGGTGGGGGCACAGCCTGCTTAGTCTTGACTGAAGGAGTGAAACGTCTCCTCGGCAGACTGCGTGTGAGCAGCTGCACACTTACCGAGCCAATGCAACAGTGCACGCCGCTGGATGGTGTGCCTGTTTCATGTTCCACAGATTTCCTGCACTGTGTGCCCACTTGGCAGAGGGACAGGCTGATGTCACCCATCCAGCCTCCATAATCAAATGAGACGCTAATCCCACAATCCCAGTTCTGCAAAGCCCTACCCGTAGAGAGAGAGGGGGGGGGGGGGGACAAAAAGGGAGGGGGGGGGGGGGAGAGAGACAGAGAGGGGAAGCTGGTAGACAGAGAAGCCCAGAGGCTGTGGACTAGTGGACCACGTTTATTTTTTAGGTCAGTCCCATGTTGACCCACAGAAGGAGCGACCTTACTGATCACAGTCTCCACCCTCAGAACCCCCCCCACGTGGACCCCGTCACAGCCCATCCAGGCGTCACCCTGGAGACCAGCTGCTCCCCTGAGGGGCCAGCGGAGGGAGAGTGCTGTAGGAGCTGCACCCCTCCGTCTGCACCCCCTCCTCGGCCCCCTATGCCCACTATGGGAGTGACCACCTTGGAAGGCGTGGAGGTCTGCCAGGATGGGGAGGACTTCTGCCTGACCACAGAAGGGTAAGACTCTTCTCTGATTGTGTGTGTGGATCACACAGGTGTGCAGTGATCCTCTAGTTATAGTTGATGATGACTGGAGATGTTGACATGTGTCAGGATCTCATAGTAGAGTGTAGAAATTATACAAAGAAAGCACCAGTGGCAAAGTGTATAGAAAGTGTGGGCTTGATGGTTTGGGGAAGTAGAGAGTCAAATTGGTGTATGGGTGAGTGAGTCAGTGGTGTAGCTGAACATGTTTGTGTTATCTGTAGTCTGTCATCAGTTTACACATTGTGATTTGTCCCCGTTTCCTGCCCACAATCCTCCTGCGCTACCATGAAGTGAGTGACCGTGTTAGCTTCTTACTGACAGGCTGGCAGAGGAATGTTCAGGAGGCAGGGAGGAGATTACATCTAGGCTTAGCCAGCTGAACATTTTCCGTCACAGATGACACACAAACAGCTTATCCATGCACATAGCACAGTTACTGTGTCAATAACATATGATAAAATAAATTGTCAAAAACATGGTATTTTTTAAGCTGAAACAAATTTCACAGAAAACTGGACATGAATGTAAAAGTGGTTTACACAGTTGTTCTGCCGCTTTGAGACTTACAGCCCAGCCTCATTAAAACGAAAGGCATGTCAACAGGAGTGAGTGATGGCCACAGTGACAGAAGGCCATAATACCAGACTTTCACTGGGAGGAGCGGTGAGAATGGGGAGACAGATCTTCAGTTCCTCTTAATCCTCGGGAGGCTTTTCTGGAAAACATGAACAGATTTAAAGTGGAAATAACTCAGGCTCATACAGTGGAAATAATTCTGGCTCATACAGTGGAAATAATTCCGGCTCATACAATGGAAATAATTCCGGCTCATACAGTGAATGGGAAACTACGTTTCTCCGTTTTAGCATGGAGGCTTGGCTTTGGACGCAGCGATATGATGACCACATTCTGCCAATACGTCACATAATGAAAAACAAAAAGATGGACAAGGACATATTACATTTTTATATGATAAAATCCATAAGCAATCTAATCTGAAGCTCAGTGCTAAATGTGTGTGTGTGTTTGTGTGTGTGCGCACGCACATGCATGAGTGGGTGGGTTGAGGGGCCATGTGAACATGGTGATTAGGCTCACCACAACTGGGATTCACTCTGCTACCTCACAGACCAGCCCCAGCCAATCAGCTATAGCACTGACCCCTCTGACCAATGAAGGGCCATTGTTTCAAAGTGATGAGAGACATGCAATGTGGCCTGCATTCATGGGCATGAGGGACTAGAGAGAATTATGCTCAGAAAACGGATGTGGTTGACATGAGGTACACTAGTGAATATGTTCTTAGAGAGGTCATTGGGGTGAGTAGTTTCCTGATTTGCATCTGGGAAGCTGCTTGAGCCATTTGGACGTGACCAGAGAGACAGTGTGTGTATAGTACTAGCACCAGGACAGATCTCTCTGGGACAGGTGTTTGTACGGGAGGGGTTGGTCGATGAGAGGGATAAGGGGAGCAACAGGAAGAGAGAGGGAGGGATAGAGGACAAGGATAGAGGACAATCTGTCAACAACAACTGTGTGACTGACTGGTGTCCAGAGCCTGCTGGTAGAAGTGTCAAGGCTTCTTAGCATCGTGAGAAGGTCAGTTAGTCATCCAGGCAAAAACATGTCGTTCCTTCAAGGTTGTGTAAGATAAACACAGGCAGGGTTCCATATAACGGAGGAATCAAATTGTATTAGTCACATACAACAGTTGTAGACCTTACAGTGAAATGCTAACTTACAAGCCCCGAACCAACAATGCAGTTTACAAAATACAAATAAGAATAAGAAATAAAAGTAACAAGTAGTTAAAGAGCAGCAGTAAAATAACAATAGCGAGACTATATACAGGAGGTACCCGTACAGAGTCAATGTGCGGGGGCACCGGTTAGTTGGGGTAATCAAGGTAATATGTACATGTAGGTAGAGTTATTAAAGTGATTATGCATAGATAACAGAGAGTAGCAGCGGCGTAAAAGAGGGGGGGGCAATGAAAATAGTCTGGGTGGCCAATTGATTAGATGTTCAGGAGTCTTATGGCTTGGGGGTAGAAGCTGTTTAGAAGCCTCTTGTACCTAGAATTGGCGCTCCGGTACTGCTTGCCCTGCGGTAGCAGAGAGAACAGTCTATGACTAGGGTGGCTGGAGTCGTTGACAATTTTTAGGGCCTTCCTCTGACACTGCCTGGTATAGGGGTCCTGGATGGCAGGAAGCTTGGCCCCAGTGATGTACTGGGTCGTACGCACTACGCTCTGTAGTGCCTTGCGGTCAGAGGCCGAGCAGTTGCCGTACCAGGCAGTGATGCAACCAGTCAGGATGCTCTCGATGGTGCAGCTGTAGAACCTTTTGAGGATCTGAGGACCCATGCCAAATCTTTTCAGGGGGAATAGGTTTTGTCGTGTCCTCTTCACGACTGTCTTGGTGTGCTTGGACCATGTTAGTTTGTTGGTGATGTGGACACCAAGGAACTTGAAGCTCTCAACCTGCTCCACTACAGCCCCGTCGATGAGAATGGGGCCGAGCTCGGCCCACCATTTCCTGTAGTCCACGATCATCTCCTTTGTCTTGAACACTTAGAGGGAGAGGTTGTTGTCCTGGCACCACAGGGTCAGGTCTCTGACCTCCCTATAGGCTGTCTCGTCGTTGTCGGTGATCAGGCCTACCACTGTGTCATTGGCAAACTTAATGATGGTGTTGGAGTCGTGCCTGGCTGTGCAGTCATGAGTGAACAGGGAGTACAGGAGGGAACTGATCACGCACCCCTGAGGGGCCCCTGTGTTGAGGATCAGCATGGCGGAGGTGTTGGTACCTACCCTTACCACCTGGGGGCATCCCGTCAGGAAGTCCAGGATCCAGTTGCAGAGGGAGGTGTTTAGTCCCAGGGTCCTTGGCTTATTTATTAGCTTTGAGGGCATTATGGTGTTGAATGCTAAGCTGTAGTCAATGAATAGCATTTTCACATAGGTGTTCCTTTTGTCCAGGTGGGAAAGGGCAGTGTGGAGTGCAATAGAGATTGCATMATCTGTGGATCTGTTAGGGTGGTATACAAATTGGAGTGTGTCTAGGTCAACACATGCTTGCAGTACACGTCCTGGAAATCCGTCTGGTCCTGCGGCCTTGTGAATGTTGACCTGTTTAAAGGTCTTACATCGGCTGTGGAGAGCGTGATCACACAGTCGTTTGGAACAGCTGGTGCTCTCATGCATGTTTCAATGTTATTTGCCTCGAAGCTAGCATAGAAGTAGCTTGTCTGTTAGGCTCGTGTCACTGGGCAGCTCACGGCTTTTTTCACTTTGTAGTCTGTAATGGTTTTCAAGCCCTGCCACATCCGATGAGCGTCGGAGCCAGTGTAGTACGATTCGATCTTAGTCCTGTATTGATGCTTTGCCTGTTTGATGATTTGTCGGAGGGCATAGCGGGATTTCTTATAAGCTTCCGGGTTAGAGTCCCGCTCTTTGAAAGCGGCAGCTCTAGCCTTTAGCTCAGTGTGGATGTTGCCTGTAATCCATGGCTTCTGGTTGGGGTATGTACGTATGGTCACTGTGGGGACAACGTCATCGATGCACTTATTGATGGAGCCAATGATTGATGTGGTGTCCTCCTCAATGCCATAGGAAGAATCCCGGAACCTATTCCAATCTAGGGTCTACTCTGGTGCCAGGATTGCCAGCGCAAACAAGGGTTACATCAGTACCACCTGATCCAAGGTTTTGTGTAGCTCAATAGTATATATTCCTTCTGAGACACTTGTGCATGCAGAATTGTGTATGTGTACAGTGTAGTATGAGTAAGATGTGTATTTCTGTTTCTGTCTACTCAGCCATGTAAAGTGTTGCATCAATGCTGAGCGTGAATGTGTTTCTGTCTAAGTGTACTGCGTTCCTGTAGTTCATCCCAGTGGCTTTGTACAGTATATACTTTGTGTGTGATATGAGTAAGCAGAACTATCTTTTACACACAGAGGGATGGAGGCGCTTGGTGCCCAGGAGTCATCGATGGGCGAGATGTCACCGCAGAGGAATAATGAGAACAGGTTACCTTTCCAGGTACATATCCACCCAACCTCTGCATCTATGTTCAATATCACATATATGTTTCTCGTTCCAAATAACATTAATAAATGGCATGCTATTAATCAATAGATTATGATGGGTCTTCTACTAAGGTTTATAATACAGGAGTCTATACCAGTGATTTAATGTCACCATCCATGTCAGCCTACATTCAATCACCCACCTGTGGACCCTCCCTCTGCCTCCAGATCTTCCCAGAACCAGTGGAGGTGTCTCTGAGTCCAGAGGGCTCTCCCAATCACCTGCAGCAGTTCAGTCCCTCAGAGAAAGAGCGGCTTCCCTCCATCATGGTGGAGCCCACGGACATGAGCGAAGTGGAGAGTGGCGAGTTACGGTGGCCCCCGGAAGACATGGAATTCTGTTCTGAGGAGGATGATCTGTTCCTGGAGCAGTGTATCCCCCCGGCCAACATTGCAGACTGGGGAGAGGAGGAGGAAGAGACGTCTGTTGTCATCAACCACCAGCAGAACACATCCCTCATTGGTATGTTGTGTGTATCTCTGTATCTCTCTATAAATGCGTGTTCTCTTTCTCTTGTCAGACTCTCTTACTTTAATCCATGCTTCTTTGCTTGCGTAGACGAAAGACCAATAGGATCATCAGTCATTCTTTCTAACTCTTTGATAATGTATTATTATGTCTGTCTTACAGACCTCCAGTCAGATGCGTTCAGGGATGAAACACCTATTCTACCACCTAGCAGCTCACCTGCCCTGAACTGAGGCACCAACCTCACCCCTAAACCCCTTCTATCTTCCCGAGGAAACCACTCACAGACCATGGGTCACAGGTCAATAGGAAACAGATTCCTGGACAGAATGGTACCACAGTTCAAATATTGTCCAACAATGAAAGGAGATAATCTTCAATGTTATGTAAATAAGTTAAGTTAGGCAGTAGTGTAATGTTCTTTGCAAAATGTCATAAATAAAACCAAGGACAGCTCTGGGTTTTCTGAAGGAGTTGTGTGAAGAAGAATATCTAACAATATCTACCAAGAGTGCTTATTTTAAGAAAAGTATTAACACTCATCTGTGGAAAGAAGGAAATAACACTTTGCTGACATTTGCCATTTTTTCATGAAGTCATTACTTCATTTATTATTTTCCCCTATTTCCAAGGGCCCAACAGTGGTTTTGGAGTACATTGGAGTCCATACTAGAGTTAGTAATTGAATAATGTTTACATATGTTTATTGCATTGTTTAAATTATGGGGTTGCCAAGAGATATGTAGCCTGGTACGCCACCCCACGTGGTCCAAAGAGTTGTCAGCCAGGTTAGGGGATATGGCACTCCACCCGTAAGGGTTAGACATACCAACCTGGCTGTGGGCTTTCCCACAAGCGATGGATTTATGAGTGTTGACCTAAACCAAGAATGGGCAACTCCAGTCCTCAGGGGCCTGATTAGTGTCACAATTTTGGGCCAGCCCCAGCTAGCACACATGACTTCAATAATCAACGAATCAATTAATTATGCTCTTCAGTTTAGACTGAAATTAGTTTAATCGGCTGTGTTTGCAAGGGATGGGGAAAAAGTGTGACAGGAGTTACCCATCCCTGGCCTAAACCTTTCAAACTCAACTCTGGACCTCAAAGCCAGTTCCACTGCTTTTTTTCAATTGTTCCCCTCTAATCACTGGCTGATTTATACCTGGGACTCCAGGTGGGTTCAATTAATTATCAGGTAGAACAGAAAACCAGCAGGCTCCGGACCTAAGAGTTGAATACCCATATACCAGGGTTTCCAAAATTCAGTCCTGGGCCCCCCCCTGGGTGCACGTTTTAGGTTTTGCCCTAGCACTACACACAGTGGTGGAAAAAGCACCCAATTGTCATACTTGAGTAAAAGTAAAGATTCCTTAATAGAAAATTACTGAAGTGAAAGTCACCCAGTAAAATTCTACTTGAGTAAAAGTCTAAAAGTATTTGGTTTTAAATATACTTAAGTATCAAAAGTAAATGTAATTGCTAAAATATACTTGAGTATTAAAAGTAAAAGTATAAATAATTTCAAAGTATATTAATTAACCAGATGCACCATTTTCTTTTTTTCCATTTTTTTCCAGATAGCAAGGGGCACACTTCAACACTCAGACATCATTTACAAACAAAGCATTTGTGTTTAGTGAGTCCAACAGATCAGAGGCAATAGGGATGACCAGGGATGTTCTCACAATTTTCCTGTCCTGCTAGCCATTCAAAATGTAGAGTACTTTTGGCTGTCAGGGAAAATGTATGTAGTAAAAAGTACMTAATTTTCTTTAGGAATATAGTGAAGTAAAAGCAAAAGTAAAAATATAAATAGTAAAGTAAAGTACTGATACCTCCAAAAAGTACTTAAGTAGTACTTTAAAGTATTTTTACCTAAGTACTTTACACCACTGACTACACAGCTGATTCAAATAATCAAAGCTTTATAATGAGTTGGTTATTTGAATCACCTGTGTAGTGCTAGGGCAAAAACCAAAACGTGCACCCAGGGGGGACCGAGTTAAAAACCAGGGCCTACACTTTTATGGGCACCCGATAGTGGTCGCTAGATCTGCACTATTGTCTAGGATTGATGTCCATTCCCGGTAATACACTTCTGCCCCCCCGTCGACCCACTTGTGCATAAAGCATCCACCATTCAGGCTGTAAAGGCGTCATTTTGCTACTTAACCAACTTTAATGGCGAGCCGCTGGATTTTTTTGTTGAAAACTATGCTTTGGCTGAACGCGCGGTGTGCAACATTCTAAGTTGTCCAAAAATGGTTATGGAATTGTTTTCTTTATTAAGACAGTACACATATTTTTCAGGGCGGCTAGCCATTAAAGCTAGTTGGTTGCTTAGGCTAGGGCACCCACAAGAGTAAACACATGCAAACCCTGAAGGTACTTGTTGATGTCAAAAGGGAACAACACAGGTATTGTGTCTGCTGTTGACAGTTTAATATAGAGATATATCTCTATATTAAACATATGTGCAATACAGGTGCTGTCATCATACTCAACATGTGTGTATAGCTTTGGCCTCCCAACAAATTGTAAATATGAACAATGTCAATTTTTTTTATGTAACAGTACTGTAATAAGCATTATGACTAACAATAAAGTTGTGAAATTCAGATTTAGTAGTGTAGTTAGACAAGGATTTTGTAAGGCTTGCTGTGAAATTAACAATGATGATACTAATAGCTGCTAACATTAGCAATGTAGCTCAGGGGAAACACCTTTTTGAAAAAAATATGATAAGCTATGCACAAAAGTATATATAGAGTACATCACGACTCGATTTACCTTTCAAATGTTTGTGAAAAGTATGATCTTTTCTACCTGATTAGAAGTAGGCCTGGGCTACAATATACATTGCATTCGAAAAGTATTTAGTTCTTTCGCTTTTTCCATATTTTGTTATGTTACAGCCTTGTTTGCAAATGGATGAAAAAAATTCCCCTCAATACACACAATATCCCAGAATGACAAAGCGACATTTTCAGACCCCTTTACTCAAGACTTTATTTAATAAGCACCTTTGGCAGCGATTACACCCTCGAGACTTCTTCGGTACGATGCTACAAGCTTGGCACACATGTACTTGGGAAGATTCTCCCATTCTTCTCTGCAGATCCTCTCAAGATCTGCCAGGTTGAATGGGGAGTGTCGCTGCACAGCTATTTTCAGGTCTCTCCAGAGATGTCGATCAAGTTCAAGTTCAGGCTCTGGCTGGGCCACTCAAGGACATTCAGAGACTTGTTCCGAAGCCCCTCTTGTGTTGTCTTGGCTGTGTATTGCCAGATTAAGTGATATGACATGCTATTCTGTAAAATCATTTCTCTGTAATTAATATTACCTGATTAAGTCGGGGCACCACAAAATAATGTTTAAAGAGCTGTTATCTTCCGAATAAACTCTTAAAGACCTGGTAATCTTTTACCTCAATAGCAGTCAATATTTAATCGTCACTTTATCAAGTCTCATCTGAAAGTTGTAAATTATTGGTCACAAATAATTCTTCACAAACCCTGGCTAACAAGTTGAATCAGCAATACAAAATTTGGTTTAATTATTTATTTACTAAATACCCAAATAATCACACAGAATTACATATACACAGAATGTATCATGCATTGATTAGGTTACACAAAGAGAGGGGGTTGGGTTTTAGTGAAAGAGTGGGAAGACTGAGGAGCAAAAAAGGTTTTGTGTCTCTATCGGGCCGTAGGCAACTATGCTATCGTAAATACAGTATCTTATGCATTCTAAATAACCGCCCATTTGAAAAAGGAGAATGCAATAAATATTTACTCTGAGCTGCACTTCGGTAGATTGTTCGTAGATGGGAGGCCGGGTGGTCCAGCATGGATCTCTGGTCCTCTAAAGACTGTCTAGTGGTGAACTGGAGCGTAGTAGAATGGACTTCCTCTCCTAGCCCACGTTTAGCGGGCGGAGGGGGTAGCACTTCTTTAGTGAATAAGAGTTCAAAGTTCATACCAAGTTGCCATACTTTAAGCTCATGCTATATTCTGGCTTGTATAGTCGAAATTCATCCTTCCGGCATGTAGGTCGTCACCTTCACATTGAAATTTGATGCCAATTTCATTAGGTTTGTCCTTTCAACGTGGGACTGCCAGTCCGCACGTCCTTGGAACAGAAAGTTACATTTTCATCAACGGGTTTATATAGTGGTGGGAGAGAGGGCCGTGTTTCATAGTTTACAACCACTGTCTGTTCACATGGGCGGGGCCACTGAGTTGGCAGAGTTTACTCTATGACAAACCGTTCTCTCATTAAGAAGCTAAAATTACATTTAATCTTTTCACAAATAGTTTCATATTTAAACATTTAAATTGCACAACAATTCCATGTGAATCTGATAACTATAATGTGTAGACTTTCCAAGGTACAGTTTATGTTGTCCTATCATCAGTAATCATGTCTCAGAAGCCAACTGAACTGACATCATATTCATTAAGTCCGAACGCATATTTTCAACTGGTAGGATTACCGAAATATGGTTCCGTTTCCCATCTTTTGATGTCACCAGACTCTCTCTCAATGTTAACAAAGGGATCTTCAATAGTCACATCGGTAGAGTAGAGAGAGGAAAAAGGGGAAAGGTATTTATGAGGGTCATTAACCTCCCCCCCAGGCCAACGTCATGACAGTACTTAGGGTCGTTGTCCTGTTGGAAGGTGAACCTTCGCCCCAGTCTGAGGTCCTGAGCGCTCTGGCACAGGTTTTCATCAAGGATCTCTGTACTTTACACCGTTCATCTTTTCCTCAATCCTGACTAGTCTCCCAGTCCCTGCAGCTGAAAAACATCCCCACAGCATGATGCTGCCATCACCATGCTTCACCGTAGGGATGGTATTGGCCAGGTGATGAGGGGTGCCTGGTTTCCTCCAGACGTGATGCTTGGCATTCAGGCCAAAGAGTTCAGTATTGGTTTCATCAGACCAGAAAATCTTGTTTCTCATGGTCTGAGAGTCCTTTAGGTGCCTTTTGGCAAACTCCAACCGGGCTGTGATGTGCCTTTTACTGAGGAGTGGCTTCCATCTGGCCACTCTACCATAAAGGCCTGATTGGTGGAGTGCTGCAGATATGGTTGTCCTTCTGGAAGGTTTCTCCCATCTTCACAGAGGAACTCTGGAGCTCTGTCAGAGGGACCATTGGGTTCTTGGTCACCTCTGTGAACAAGGCCCTTCTCCCCGATTGTTCAGTTTGGCCGGGTGGCCAGCTCTAGGAAGAGTCTTTGTGGTTCCAAACTTCTTCCATTTTTCAGAATGATGGAGGCCACTGTGTTCTTGGGGACCTTCAATGCAAAAAAAAAAATTCCCCGGATCTGTGCCTCGACACAATCCTGTCTCGGAGATCTATGGACAATTCCTTCGACCTCATGGCTTGGTTTTTGCTCTGACATGCACTGTTAACTGTGAGACCTTAAATAGACGGGTGTGTGCCTTTCCAAATCATGTCCAATCAATTGAATTTACCACAGGTGGATTCTAATCAAGTTGTTAGAAACATCTCAAGATGATCTAATGAACAGGATGCACCTTGAGCTCAATTTCGAGTCTCATAGCAAAGGGTCTGAATACTTATGTAAAATAAGTTTTAAATGTGTTATACATTTGCAAGAAATTCTAAAAACTTATTTTCACTTTGTCATTATGGGCTATTGTGTGTTAGATTGATGAGGAAAATGTATTTAATTTATTTTAGAATAAGGCTGTAACTGTAACGATTCTCTGTCCTCTTCGTCTGAGGAGTATGAAGGATCGGACCAATATGCAGCGTTGTAAGTGTTCGTCATAATTTTAATAGAAAAACTGAACACTCACAAAATAACAAACGAGGAGAAACGAAACAGATCTACGAGGTGAACAGACACTACACAAAAATAATCACCACAACACACAATGGAAAACAGCTACCTAAGTATAGCTCCCAATCAGAGACAACGATAGACAGCTGCCTCTGATTGGGAACCACACCAGGCCAAACACAGAAATAGACAACCTAGACATACAACATAGAATGCCCACCCACATCACACCCTGACCAAACAAAACATAGAAACATACAAAGCAATCTATGGTCAGGGCGTGACAGGGGAGGGTCTGGGGGCATCTCTGTCAGAGGTGGCGGCTCTGGCGTGGGGCGTGGATCCCACTCCACCATAGTCTTAGCCCACTTAGGTGGCGCCTTTGGAGCGGCGACCCTCGCCGCCGACCCGGACTGGGAACCCTATCAGAGGCCTCGAATAGACGGGAGACAGGCGGACAGGCCTGTGAAGGAGACGCCGGAGTGAAGGCGACTCCGGCCGCTCCGGACAGGAGGGGGACTCCGGCCGCTCCGGACAGGAGGGGGACTCCGGCCGCTCGACAGGAGGGGACGCCGGCCGCTCCGGACAGGGAGGGGACTCCGGCGCATGCCGGACAGGAGGAGGGCGTCGCCGGAGCTCTGGACTAGAGGGCGTCGCCGGAGCCTCATGCCATGGATCATCACTGGAGCTTCGTGCCATGGATCATCACTGGAGGCTTCGTGCCATGGATCTCACTGGATGGCTTCGTGCCATGGATCATCACTGGAGGCTTCTTGCCATGGACCTCATCACTGGAGGCTTCTTGCCATGGATATCACTGGAGTTCGTGCCATGGATTATCACTGGAGGCTTCTTGCCATGGATCATCACTGGAGGCTTCGTGCCATGGATTATCACAGGATTGGAGAGGACACAGCAGAAGGCCTGGCTCTGGGAGAAGGTACAGGACTCACCAGGCTGGGAGCATGCAGGAGGGTAAGTGCTTAGCACAGACACGAAACTCACCAACAGGGGAGACATGCCAGGAAGGCCTTGTCCTTGGCCGAGGCCACCGGATGCACTGGACCGTGGAGGCGGTCTCGAGCGCAGAGCTAGCACCACTCGTCCTGGCTGGATCCCCCTGTAGCCCGGTAAGTGCGGGGAGTTGGAACAGGCCGTGCTGGCGAACTGGAGCACCGTGCGTAGGGCTGGTGCAGTATACCCTGGGCCGAGGAGACGCACTGGAGACCAGATGCGCTGAGCCGGCATCACTCCTCCTGCGCGAAAAAGATGGGCGCCGACCGAGATGGCCGCCTCGCTTCGCGTTCCTTGGAAAATATGGCAGTATTTTGTTTTTTTTATGTGTTATTTTTTACATTGGTACCCCAGGTAATCTTAGGTTTTCATTACATACAGTCGGGAGGAACTACTGAATATACGATTAACGTCAACTCACCATCGTTATAACCAGGAATATGACTTTCCCGAAACGGATCCAGTGTTTTGCCTTCCCCCAACACAATGGATCTGATCCCAGCCGGGGACCCTATGCGACGCCGTAAAAGGGCGAAACGTACGCTGTCTCTTGGTCAGGCTTCGGAGACGGGCACATCGCCGCTCCACTCCCTAGCATACTACTCCCAATGTCAGTCTCTTGACAATAAGGTTGATGAAATCCGAGCACGGGGTAACATTCCAGAGAGACATCAGGGATTGCAACGTGCTCTGCTTCACGGAAACATGGCTAACTCAAGAGACGCTAACGGAGTCGGTGCAGCCAGCTGGTTTCTTCATGCATCGCGCCGACAGAAACATACATCTTTCTGGTAAGAAGAGGGGCGGGGGGTATGCCTTATGATTAACGAGACGTGGTGTGATCATCATAACAACACACCAGGAACTCAAGTCATTCTGTTCACCTGATTCAGAACTCCCTCACAATCAAATGTCGACCGCATTATCTACCAAGGGATTCTCTTCGATCATAATCACAGCCGTATATATTCCCCCCCAAGCAGACACATCGATGGCCCTGAACGAACTTTATCGGACTCTTTGTAAACTGGAAAACCACACACCCTGAGGCTGCATTCATCGTAGCTGGGGATTTTAACAAGGCTAATCTAAAAACAAAACTCCCTAAATTCTATCAGCATATCGATTGTGCTACAGGGCTGGTAAAACCCTGGATCATTGTTATACTAACTTCCGCGACGCATATAAGGCCTCCCCCGCCCTCCTTTTGGAAAAGCTGACCACGACTCCATTTTGTTGATTCCAGCCTACAAACAGAAACTAAAACAACAAGCTCCCGCGCTCAGGTCTGTTCAACGCTGGTCCGACCAATCTGATTCCACGCTTCAAGACTGCTTCGATCACGCGGATTGGAATATGTTCCGCATTGCGTCCAACAACAACATGGACGAATATGCTGATTCGGTGAGCGAGTTCATTAGGAAGTGCATTGACGATGTCGTACCCACAGCAACGATTAAAACATTCCCAAACCAGAAACCGTGGATTGACGGCAGATTCGGTGAAACTGAAAGCGCGAACCACTGCTTTTAACCAGGGCAAGGTGACCGGAAACATACCGAATACAAACAGTGTAGCTATTCTCTCCGCAAGGCAATCAAACAGGCTAAGTCCCAGTACAGAGACAAATAGAGTCGCAATTCAACAGCTCAGACACAAGAGGTATGTGGCAGGGTCTACAGTCTATCACGGATTACAAAAAGAAACCAGCCCCGTCGCGGACCAGGATGTCTTGCTCCCAGACAAGGCTAAATAACTTTTTTGCCCGCTTTGAGGACAATACAGCCACTGACACGGCGCCCGCTACCAAAAACCTGCGGGCTCTCCTTCACTGCAGCCGAGGTGAGTAAAACATTTAAATGTGTTAACCCTCGCAAGGCTGCAGGCCCAGACGGCATTCCCAGCCGCGTCCTCAGAGCATGCGCAGACCAGCTGGCTGGTGTGTTTACGGACATATTCAATCAATCCTTATCCCAGTCTGCTGTTCCCACATGCTTCAAGAGGGCCACCATTGTTCCTGTTCCCAAGAAAGCTAAGGTAACTGAGCTAAACGACTACCGCCCCGTAGCACTCACTTCCGTCATCATGAAGTGCTTTGAGAGACTAGTCAAGGACCATATCACCTCCACCCTACCGGACACCCTAGACCCACTCCAATTTGCTTACCGACCCAATAGGTCCACAGACGACGCAATCGCAACCACACTGCACACTGCCCTAACCCATCTGGACAAGAGGAATCCTATGTGAGAATGCGTGTTCATCGATTACAGCTCAGCATTTAACACCATAGTACCCTCCAAACTCGTCATCAAGCTCGAGACCCTGGGTCTCGACCCCGCCCTGTGCAACTGGGTCCTGGACTTCCTGACGGGCCGCCCCCAGGTGGTGAGGGTAGGTAACAACATCTCCACCCGCTGATCCTCAACACTGGGGCCCCACAAGGGTGCGTTCTGAGCCCTCTCCTGTACTCCCTGTTCACCCACGACTGCGTGGCCATGCACGCCTCAACTCAATCATCAAGTTTGTGGATGACACTACAGTGGTAGGCTTGATTACACAAACAACGACGAGACGGCCTACAGGGAGGAGGTGAGGGCCCTCGGAGTGTGGTGTCAGGAAAAATAACCTCACACTCAACGTCAACAAAACAAAGGAGATGATTGTGGACTTCAGGAAACAGCAGAGGGAGCACCCCCCTATCCACATCGACGGGTCAGTAGTGGAGAAGGTGGAAAGTTTTAAGTTCCTCGGTGTACACATCACGGACAAACTGAATTGGTCCACCCACACCAGACAGCGTTGTGAAGAAGGCGCAGCAGCGCCTCTTCAACCTCAGGAGGCTGAAGAAATTCGGCTTGTCACCAAAAGCACTCACAAACTTCTACAGATGCACAATCAGAGCATCCTGTCGGGCTGTATCACCGGCCTGGTACGGCAACTGCTCCGCCCACAACCGTAAGGCTCTCCAGAGGTAGTGAGGTCTGCAGAACGCATCACCGGGGCAAAACTACCTGCCCTCCAGGACACCTACACCACCCGATGTCACAGGAAGGCCATAAAGATCATCAAGGACAACAACCACCCAAGCCACTGCCTGTTACCCCGCTATCATCCAGAAGGCGAGGTCAGTACAGGTGCATCAAAGCAGGGACCGAGAGACTGAAAAACAGCTTCTTATCTCAAGGCCATCAGACTGTTAAACAGCCACCACTAACATTTAGCGGCCGCTGCCAACATACTGACTCAACTCCAGCCACTTTAAAAATGGGAATTGATGGAAATTATGTAAAAATGTACCACTAGCCACTTTAAACAATGCCACTTAATATAATGTTTACATACCCTACATTACCCATCTCATATGTATATGTATATACTGTACTCTATATCATCTACTGCATCTTGCCATCTTTATGTAATACATGTACCACTAGCCACTTTAAACTATGCCACTTTATGTTTACATACCCTACAGTACTCATCTCATATGTATATACCGTACTCTATACCATCTACTGCATCTTGCCTATGCCGTTCTGTATCATCACTCATTCATATATCTTTATGTACATATTCTTTATCCCTTTACACTTGTGTGTATAAGGTAGTAGTTGTGGAATTGTTAGGTTAGATTACTTGTTGTTATTACTGCATTGTCGGAACTAGAAGCACAAGCATTTCGCTACACTCGCATTAACATCTGCTAACCATGTGTATGTGACTAATAACATTTGATTTGATTTGATTTGATTTGGCTCGATGCCCACTCTAGCCTGGCCGATTCGAGGAGCTGTGATGTAGCGCACCGGGCTATGCGTGCGCACTGGGGACACCTTGCGCTTCTCCGCATAACACGGTGCCTGCCCAGTCACTCTCTCGCCACGGTAAGCACGGGGAGTTGGCTCAGGTCTCCTACCTGAGTCCGCCAATCTACYCGTGTGCCACCCCCCAAAAATAATTCTGGGGCTGCCTCTCGTGCCCGTTACCTCGCGCCAATTCCTCGTAGTTGCGCCGCTCCGCTCTAGCTGCCTCCAGCTCCTCTTTCGGACGGCGATACTCCCCCGGCTGTGCCCAGGGTCCTTTGCCGTCCAAAATTTCCTCCCAAGTCCAGGAGTCCAGAACCCTCTGCTCCTGGTTACCACGCTGCTTGGTCCTTTTTTGGTTGGTGATTCTGTAACGATTCTCGTCCTCTTCGTCTGAGGAGTATGAAGGATCGGACCAATATGCAGCGTGGTAAGTGTTCGTCATAATTTTAATAGAAAAACTGAACACTACACAAAATAACAAACGAGGAGAAAACGAAACAGATCTACGAGGTGAACAGACACTACACACAAAATAATCACCCACAACACACAATGGAAAACAGGCTACCTAAGTATAGCTCCCAATCAGAGACAACGATAGACAGCTGCCTCTGATTGGGAACCACACCAGGCCAAACACAGAAATAGACAACCTAGACATACAACATAGAATGCCCACCCACATCACACCCTGACCAAACAAAACATAGAAACATGCAAAGCAATCTATGGTCAGGGCGTGACAGTAACGGGACAAAATGTGGAAGTGAAGGGGTCTGAATACTTTCCGAATGCACTGTAAGGGGATTAATACAGTTGTTTTCCAGCAACTGGGGTTTTACTCGGGTGAAACCCATGGGAAATGAAGAGGAAAAGTTTAAGTACACTGGGGTAGAGGAAGAAAAACGAACTTAAAAGGCTGTAAACTGCTGTTACATCGTGCTGACATGATTAAAATTATAGTAAACGGTACTTTTCATGTCGGAGTTTATATTTTAAGCTCATAGAAACGGTAACAAATTTGGAGGCACTGCTGAGATTTATTTTTATGTGAGCACCGGCCCATATTCCTTGAACGGACAATGACTGAGAGACATTGGGAGAGTAGCCAGCTAGCTAACGTTGCCGGGCTAACCACCGAACCGATTTTAGCTATCTTGCCATTGCCTGCATTGTCGTTGTTGCCACGTGAGTAGGACAATATGAGTCAAGAGGGAAACATTGGATGAAATCGAACAGAGTTTATGGACTTTAACTGAGGACAATTTATGGCACCTGTCTGTATATTGTGGAATAGGAGGTGTAGATGACTTTGAAGTAAAAGGAAAGAGCCATTGCGCATTGCGCCACAAACTGATTGAAGGTTACTTTGAGAAGAAGGAAGAAGGCTTCAACTAAAAGATTAAATCAAAGGAATATCGAACTCGGAGGACGCTGCGAAAAGTCTGCCTACATGTCCCAGTCAGTCGGCGCCAACGACGCAAGTGGACAGCGAACCCAGCGGAGAGACAGRAGCTGCRGCAGGACGAAAAGAGGGAGATGCTYCTCAGCCCAGCAGAGAGGTGGGCCCAGCTCCAGAAAGGCACACACCACAGAGAGAGAGTGGAGTATGCCCAGTCATAAAGTCTTTAAAATCCATGGACAGATAGGAGATCAGAATCAGAAAGATAAGCTCAGCTTCAGCAGCCTAGAATATCAGATTGAAAATGGACTGAGAAAAGGATACAGTGAATTAGACATCATAGAAGCAGTAATCAGAGCTGTGAGCCCAGGGCTTACGATGAGGAGTTATCTGGAGGGATAAACAGACATGACACTCTACACACATTATGCAGAGAAGGATGCTACTGAACTGTATCACAAATTGACTAAGGCAACACATGAGCCCAGAGAGTCCGCTTTGGACTTCCTTGTCCCAGTCTTTGACCTGAGACATAAAGTGTTATCAGCCTCAGCTCGTTCCCAATCAGGACTGAAATATGGCACAGAGTTAGTCACGAGCCATTGTTACTGGATTAACAACGATGACGTCAGGGCGGAGATGAGGGGCATCTCCAGAAAATGAACGCCAGTGATGAACTGTTGCTTGAGAAAATGCAAATTATCCAGGGCCATAAAAGTGAACGCATGCTAAAGGCTAAGATTTCACGTAAGTTCACACCCACACGAGTGAACGCAGTACAGAGTGAGGATAGCAGAGAGGAATGTGCACAGGCAGAGCCCCCACAGACCACAGTCCGAAATCAAAATAAATACAATCCCCTCCTGAGTAAAATTGATGTGAGCAATTAAGCAATCCAAGAAGTGACCTGGCAGGTAGCATCATTAGTACAGTCCGTGCAGGGCCAGAGTGACAGTTCAGTTAGGAATCAACCAACAGAAAACCAAGTACAACCAACAGAGAAAAAAGAAAATGCCAAAGTTATGAGACTGGTCATCAGACTGGTCATCAAACTGGTCAACAGTGATAGCCATTGGGCAGTAGGATGTAGAATCAGGGGCAACGCACAGCCATCGGGAAACACCTGGGGGTCACAATCATGGAGCAGGGAGTGACCTCAGATACATATATTTCCATCCAGTGTTGCAGCAGCTGCAGTGCAAAGGTAGAGAGAACATCAGAGTTGAAGTTGTGTTCAATGTGTCATAAAGCTGCCTATTGTTCCAAAGTGTGCCAACAGGACCATTGGAAACAGCACCAACCTACATGCAAAATGAAAGATCACTACTCACCTTGTCCCATGATGCAGAGAGAGTTGGGGCCAACTACTCCAACTACCACAGGACATGGCAATGTAGCACAGATCATTGGGGRAAAAATGGCAAGTGTGGTGTTATATGGAGGGCGTAAAGACGGAAACACCATGGGACACGGCTCAGGTATACATCATAATTGAGGAATGGAGAAGACGGCATTTGCCACACACAACTTAGACCACTGGCAGAAATCATGGGCAGCACTCAGAGTACACAGAGGAATGCTTTCTTACAGCAGGCAGATGTGACATTGTTATTCTAGGTGGACAAACAAAATGGATTCGTCCCTGAGAGGCCCCCTTCAATTATGAAATGGTGTTATTTGAACCGGACGTGAAAGTGATCTGGGGCCTGGACCTACAAAGTCAGGTCATGAAAACATCAAAACACCCATCTCGAAAAGTTGACATTGCAGTAGTGAATACTACCAAACATGACATTACCTTACCAAGACAAATAGTGCTAGGGACATTACAAAGAATGGTAGCGTGTAACCCTGTTCCTGTGCCCAGTGGAGAAAAGGTTACTGTAGCACAAGTTCATGACAGATCCCCACCGGAGCCTGTCACTGACACCAGTCATAGAGTGGTGGGACCCACCTGTAGATGTACAGCACTTGAGCCAAGAACAACAAGAATTAGTCAAACACATTCCTCAGAAAGGAATCAGACATTTTTGCCAAAGATGACGTGGACATTGTGTGCATTGAAAATCTCAAAATAGAGATAACATTGACTGATAACATACCAGTGGCAAAGAGATACAATGGTGTGCCCCGCCCCTTGTATGCTGAGATGAAAAGCCACCTACAGGGGCTCCTGAACAAAAACTTAATCAGGAAGTCAACTTCATCATACGCATCACCTCTGGCCGGTGTACTGAAAAGGGATGGGAGTTTAAGACTTTGTGTTGATTATAGGGGATTGAACAAGAAGACTGTTCTGGACAGGCATCCCACACCCCGTATACAGGAAATACTTGATGGTTTGGGAGGAAACTCATGGTTTACAGTTTTAGATCAAGGAAAGGCATACCACCAAGACTTTGTGGGTGAGGAGTCCAGACAATACACTGCCTTCAGCACTCCTTGGGCCTTGTATGAATGGAACAGAATTCCATTTGGCTTATCAAACAGTCCCTCTGCCTTCCAACGAAGATTGGAGCAAAGTTTAGAGTGTATAAGAGGTAGAATCTGTATACCATATTTGAATGATATGCTTATTTTTTGTCAGTCATTTGAACAACATGTGGAAGATGTCCGTCGGGTACTCAGGCAGCAAAATAAATGGGGTATTAAACTCAGGGCTGATAAGTGTGACCTATTCAAGTATGAGGTCCGTTTTTTAGGAAACATAATTTCTGTTGAGGGTTACAGAATGGATGTTAAAGAAATTGTAGCAGTGCAAGAACTTGTTAACAGGCCACCAACAAACGTGAGAGAGCTGAGGAAACTACTGGGGTTAAGTACAGAACTTCTCACAACATGCAAAATGTCTATGACTTACTAGCAGCGAAGTCGGAGACCCCAGCATACGGGAATCGAAGGACCAAGGTAGCTATGCAGTCGGGACAGGCTCCGCCCCACCAGAAAGTTATATGGGAGGATGCTCACCAGAGAGCATTAGAACACTTGGTGAGTGTGTTGACTAATCCACCTATGCTTGCTTACCCAGATTTCAAGGAACCTTTTATTTTGCACGTTGAAGCCTCCGAAGAGGGATTGAGAGGTGTTTTATACCAATGACAAAGTGGCAAACTCAAGGTCATTGGATATGGCTCCCGCACCCTGACACAAGCAGAGAGAAACTATCACCACTCGGGGAAACTGGAATTCCTGGCCTTCAAATGTGCAGTGACTGAGCGGTTCTGGGATTATCTCTTTTATGCTCCCTCTGTGACAGTGTACAGTGATAATAACCCCTTGACATTCAGTAACAGTCAAAAGTTTGGACACACCTACTCATTCAAGGGTTTCTTTATTTTTACTATTTTCTACATTGTATAATAGTTGTGRAGACATCAAAACTATGAGATAACACATGTAATCATGTAGTAAGCAAAGGTGTTAAACAAATCAAAATATATTTGAGGTTTGAGATTCTTCAAAATAGCCACCCTTTGCCTTAATGACAGCTTTGCAAACTCTTGGCATTCTCTCAACCAGCTTAACCTGGAATGCTTTTACAACGCTCTTGAAGGAGTTCCCACATATGCTGAGCACTTGTTGGCTGCTTTTCCTTCACTCTTACACAGCCTGGAGGTGTGTTGGGTCATTGTCCTGTTGAAAATCAGATGATAGTCCCAATAAGCGCAAACCAGATGGGATGGCGTATCGCTGCAGAATGTTGTGGTAGCCATGCTGGTTAAGTGTGCCTTGAATTYGAATTAAATCGCAGACAGTGTCACCAGCAAAGCACCCCCACACCATCACACCTCCTCCTCCATGCTTCACGGTGGGAACCACACATGCGGAGATCCTCCGTTCACC